>NC_142488.1:54126262-54440950 GCF_049115385.1 Moschus berezovskii | reverse complement strand
TGCCTGTGTGTGTGTTATGTGTCTCACAGGAACAGCTCTGCATCTCTGCCTGAGTGTGAGTGTGTGTGTGTGTGTGTCTCACATGGAAAGCTCTGCATCTCTGCCTCTGTGTGTGTGTGTGTCTTTGTCTCACATGGACAGCTCTGCATCTCTGCCTGTGTGTGTTTTTCTGTGTGTGTCTCACATGGACAGCACTGCATCTCAGCCGGCAGGGCTCTGGTGTGTGTGTGCGTGGGTGTGTGTGTGTGTGTCTCACATGGACAGCACTGCATCTCAGCCGGCAGGGCTCTGGTGTGTGTGTGCGTGGGTGTGTGTGTGTGTGTCTCACATGGACAGCTCTGCATCTCTTCCTGTGTGTGTTTTTCTGTGTGTGTGTCTCACATGGACAGCACTGCATCTCAGCCGGCAGGGCTCTGGTGTGTGTGTGCGTGGGTGTGTGTGTGTGTGTGTCTCACATGGACAGCTCTGCATCTCTGCCTGTGTGTGTGTGTGTTGTCTGTGTCTCACATGGACAGCTCTGCATGTCTGCCTGCAGTGCTCTGGTGTGTGTGTGTGTGTGTCTCACATGGACAGCTCTGCATCTCTGCCTGCAAGCTTCTGGATTGTGTGTGTGTCACACATGGACAGCTCTGCATCTCTACATTCAGGGCTCTGGTGTGTGTGTGTGTGTCTGTGTGTGTGTGTGTCTCACATGGACAGCTCTGCACCTCTACATTCAGGGCTCTGGTGTGTGTATGTGAGGGTGGTCTCACATGGACAACTCTGCATCTCTGCCTCTGTGTGTGTGTGTGTGTGTTTGTCTCACATGGACAGCTACGCATCTGTGCATGCAGGGCTCGGGTGTGTGTGTGTGTGTGTGTCTCTCACATGGAGAGCTCTGCAACTCTGCCTGCATGGCTCTCGTGAGTGTGTGTGTGGGTGTGTGTGTGTCTCACATGGACAGCTCTGCATCTGTGCCTGCACGGCTCTGGTGTTTGTGTGTGTGTGTGTGTGTCTCACATGGACAGCTCTGAATCTCTGCCTGTGTGTGTGTTATGTGTCTCACAGGAACAGATCTGCATCTCTGCCTGAGTGTGAGTGTGTGTGTGTGTGTGTGTGTGTGTCTCACATGGAAAGCTCTGCATCTCTGCCTCTGTGTGTGTGTGTGTCTGTGTCTCACATGGACAGCTCTGCATCTCTGCCTGTGTGTGTTTTTCTGTGCGTGTGTCTCACATGGACAGCACTGCATCTCAGCCGGCAGGGCTCTGGTGTGTGTGTGCGTGGGTGTGTGTGTGTGTGTGTCTCACATGGACAGCTCTGCATCTCTGCCTGCACGGCTCTGGTTTGTGTGTGTGTGTGTGTCACATGGACACCTCTGCATCTCTGCGTGTGTGTGTCTGTGTGTGTGTGTGTGTCTCACATGGACAGCTCTGAATCTCTGCCTGTGTGTGTGTTATGTGTCTCACAGGAACAGCTCTGCATCTCTGCCTGAGTGTGAGTGTGTGTGTGTGTGTGTCTCACATGGAAAGCTCTGCATCTCTGCCTCTGTGTGTGTGTGTGTCTTTGTCTCACATGGACAGCTCTGCATCTCTGCCTGTGTGTGTTTTTCTGTGTGTGTCTCACATGGACAGCACTGCATCTCAGCCGGCAGGGCTCTGGTGTGTGTGTGCGTGGGTGTGTGTGTGTGTGTCTCACATGGACAGCACTGCATCTCAGCCGGCAGGGCTCTGGTGTGTGTGTGCGTGGGTGTGTGTGTGTGTGTCTCACATGGACAGCTCTGCATCTCTGCCTGCACGGCTCTGGTTTGTGTGTGTGTGTGTCACATGGACAGCTCTGCATCTCTGCGTGTGTGTGTCTGTGTGTGTGTGTGTGTGTGTCTCACATGGACAGTGCTGCATTTCTGCCTGTAGGGCTCTGGTGTGTGTGTGTGTCTCACATGGACAGCTCTGCATCTGTGCCTGAAGGGCTCGTGTGTGTTTGTGTGTGTGTGACTCACATGGATAGCTCTGGATCTCTGCCTGGGTGTGTGTGTGTGTGTGTGTGTTTGTGTGTGTGTGTCTCACATGGACAGCTCTGCATCTCTGCCTGCACGGCTCTGGTGTGTGTGTGTGTGTGTGTGTGTGTCTCACATGGACAGCTCTGCATCTCTGCTGCTGTGTGTGTGTGTCTCTCATGGACTGTTCTCCATCTCTGCCTGTGTGTGTGTGTGTGTGTGTCTCACATGGACAGCTCTGCATCTCTGTCTTTGTGTGTGTGTTTGTATCTCAGATGGACAGCTCTGCATCTCTGCCTGCACGCTCTGGTGTGTGTGTGTGTGTGTGTGTGTGTGTGTGTGTCTCAAATGGACAGCTCTGAATCTCTGCCTGTGTGTGTGTGTGTCGGTGTCTCACATGGACCGCTCTGCATCTCTGCCCGCAGGGCTCTGATGTGTTTGTGTGTGTGTGTGTGTCTCACATGGACAGTTCCGCATCACTGCCTTCAGGGCTCTGGTGTGTATTTGTGTGTGTGTGTGTGTTTGTGTCTCAGATGGACAGCTCTGCATCTCTGCCTGCAGGGCTCTGGTGTGTGTGTGTGTCTTACATGGACAGCTCTATATCTCTGCCTGCAGGGCTCTGGTGTGTGTGTGTGTGTGTGTGTGTGTGGCTCACATGGACAGCTCTGAATCTCTGCATGTGTGTGTGTTATGTGTCTCACAGGAACAGCTCTGCATCTCTGCCTGAGTGTGAGTGTGTGTGTGTGTGTGTGTGTTTCTCACGTGAACAGCTCTGAATCTCTGCATTCAGGGCTCTGGTTTGTGTGTGTGTGTGTGTGTGTGTCTAACATGGACAGCTCTACATCTCTTCCTGTGTATGTATGTCTGTGTGTGTGTCTCACATGGACAGCTCTGCATCTCTGCCTGCAGGGCTCTGGTGTGTGTGTGCGTGGGTGGGTGTGTGTCACACACGGACAGTTCTGCATCTCTGCATTCAGGGCTCTGGTGTGTGTGTGTCTCACATGGACAGCTCTGCATCTGTGCCTGCAGGGCTCGGGTGTGTGTGTGTGTCTCACATGGAGAGCTCTGCATCTCTGCCTGCATGGCTATGGTGTGTGTGTGTGTATGTGTGTGTGTGTCTCAAATGGACAGCACTGCATCTCTTCTTGCACGGCTCTTGTGTGTGTGTGTGTGTGTGCGTCTCACATGGACAGCTCTGAATCTCTGCCTGTGTGTGTGTGTGTCTCAGATGAACAGCTTTGCATCTCTGCCTGCAGGGCTCTGGTGTGTGTGTGTGTGTGTCTCACATGGACAGCTCTGCATCTCTGCCTTCAGGGCTCTGGTGTGTGTGTGTGTGTGTGTGTGTATGTGTGTGTGTGTGTCTGATATGGACCGCTCTGCATCTCTGCCCGCAGGGCTCTGATGTGTTTGTGTGTGTGTGTGTGTCTCACATGGACAGTTCCGCATCAATGTCTTCAGGGCTCTGGAGTGTATTTGTGTGTGTGTGTGTGTTTGTGTCTCACATGAACAGATCTACATCTCTGCCTTCAGGGCTCTGGTGTGTGTGTTTGTGTGTGTGTGTGTCTCACATGGACAGCTCTGAATCTCTGCCTTCAGGTTCTGGTGTGTGTGTGTGTGTATGTGTGTGTGTGTGTCTGACATGGACCGCTCTGCATTTCTGCCCGCAGGGTTCTGATGTGTTTGTGTGTGTGTGTGTGTCTCACATGGACAGTTCCGCATAACTGCCCTCAGGGCTCTGGTGTGTGTGTGTGTGTGTGTGTGTCTCACATGGACAGCTCTGAATCTCTGCCTTCAGGGCTCTGGTGGGTGTGTGTGTGGGTGATTGTGTGTCTCACATGGACAGCTCTGCATCTCTGCCTTCAGGGCTCTGGTGTGTGTGTGCGTGATTGTGTGTCTCAAATTGACAGCTCTGCATTTCTGCCTTCAGGGCTCTGGTGTGTGTGTGTGTGTGTCTCACATGGACAGCTCTGCATTTCTGCCGCTGTGTGTGTGTCTGTGTGGGTGTCTCACATGGCAGGTCTGCATATTTTCCTGCGGGGCTCTGGTGTGTGTTTTTGTGTGTGTGTGTTTGTGTCTCACATGGACAGCTCTGCATCTCTGCCTTCAGGGCTCTGGTGTGTGTGTGTGTTTGTGTATGTGTGTGTGTGTGTGTCTGACATTGGCCACTCTGCATCTCTGCCCGCAGGGCTCTGATGTGTTTGTGTGTGTGTGTGTGTGTCTCATATGGACAGTTCCGCATCAATGCCTTCAGGGCTCTGGTGTGTATTTGTGTGTGTGTGTGTGTGTGTTTGTGTCTCACATGAACAGATGTACATCTCTGCCTTCAGGGCTCTGGTGTGTGTGTTTGTGTGTGTGTGTGTCTCACATGGACAGCTCTGCACCTCTACCTTCAGGGCTCTGGTGTGTGTATGTGACGGTGGGTGTGTGTCTCACATGGACAACTCTGCATCTCTGCCTCTGTGTGTGTGTGTGTGTTTCTCACATGGATAGTTCTGCATCTCTGCCTGCAGGGCTCTGGTGTGTGTGTGTGTGTGTGTGTGTGTGTGTCTCACAGGAACAGCTCTTCATCTCTGCCTGCACGGCTCTGGTGTGTGTGTTGTGTGTGAGTGGTGTGTGTGTTTGTCTGACATGGACAGCTATGCATATGTGCCTGTGTGTGTGTGTGTTTGTGTCTCACATGAACAGCTGTACATCTCTGCCTTCAGGGCTCTGGTGTGTGTGTGTGTCTCACATGGGAAGCTCTGCATCAATGCCTGCAGGCTTCTGGATTGTGTGTGTGTGTGTAACACACATGGACAGCTCTGCATGTCTACTTGCGTGTGTGTGTGTGTGTCTCACAATGACAGCACTGCATCTCTACCTGTGTGTGTATGTGTGTGTGTGTCTCACATGGACAGCTCTGCATCTCTGCCTATGTGTGTGTGTGTCTCACTTGGACAGCTCTGCATCTCTAACTTCAGGGCTCTGGTGTGTGTGTGTGAGGGTGGGTGTGTGTCTCACATGGACAGCTCTGCATCTCTGCCTTCAGGGCTCTGGTGTGTGTGTGTGTGTGTGTGTCTCACATGGACAGCTCTGCATCTCTGCCTCTGCGTGTGTGCGTGTTTGTGTCTCACATGGATAGCTCTGCATCTCTGCCTCTGTGTGTATGTCTCACATGTACAGCTCTGCATCTGTGTCTCTCTGTGTGTGTGTGTCTCACCTGGCAGGTCTGCATCTCTTCGTGCAGAGCTCTGGTGTGTGTGTGTGTGTCTCTCATGGACAGCTCTGCATCTCAGCCTGTGTGTGTCTGTGTGTGTCTCACATGTACAGCTCTGCATTTCTGCCTGCAGGGCTCTGGTGTGTGTGTGTGTGGGTGGGTGTGTTTCTCACATGGACAGCTCTGCATCTCTGCCTTCAGGGCTCTGGTGTGTGTGTGTGTGTGTGTGTCTCACATGGACATCTCTGCATCTGTGCCTGCTAGGCTCGGGTGTGTGTGTGTGTGTGTGTGTGTGCCTCACATGGACAGCTCTGCATCTCTGCCTCGGTGTGTGTGTGTGTGTGTTTCACATGGACAGCTCTGCATCTCTGCCTGCAGGGCTCTGGTGTGTGTGTGTGTGTGTGTGTATGTGTGTGTGTGTGTCTGACATGGACCACTCTGCATTTCTGCCCGCAGGGTTCTGATGTGTTTGTGTGTGTGTGTGTGTCTCACATGGATAGTTCCGCATAACTGCTTGCAGGGCTCTGGTGTGTGTGTGTGTGTGTCTCACATGGACAGCTCTGCATCTCTGCCGCTGTGTGTGTGTCTGTGTGGGTGTCTCACATGGCAGGTCTGCATATTTTCCTGCAGGGCTCTGGTGTGTGTGTGTGTGTGTGTGTGTTTGTGTCTCACATGGAAAGCTCTGCATCTCTGCCTGTGTGTGTGTGTTGTCTGTGTCTCACATGGACAGCTCTGCATGTCTGCCTGCAGGGCTCTGGTGTGTGTGTGTGTGTGTCTCACATGGACAGCTCTGCATCTCTGCCTGCAAGCTTCTGGATTGTGTGTGTGTCACACATGGACAGCTCTGCATCTCTACATTCAGGGCTCTGGTGTGTGTGTGTGTGTCTGTGTGTGTGTGTGTCTCACATGGACAGCTCTGCACCTCTACCTTCAGGGCTCTGGTGTGTGTATGTGAGGGTGGTCTCACATGTACAACTCTGCATCTCTGCCTCTGTGTGTGTGTGTGTGTGTTTGTCTCACTTGGACAGCTATGCATCTGTGCCTGCAGGGCTCGGGTGTGTGTGTGTGTGTGTGTCTCTCACATGGAGAGCTCTGCAACTCTGCCTGCATGGCTCTCGTGAGTGTGTGTGTGGGTGTGTGTGTGTCTCACATGGACAGCTCTGAATCTCTGCCTGTGTGTGTGTTATGTGTCTCACAGGAACAGCTCTGCATCTCTGCCTGAGTGTGAGTGTGTGTGTGTGTGTGTGTGTGTGTGTCTCACATGGAAAGCTCTGCATCTCTGCCTCTGTGTGTGTGTGTGTCTGTGTCTCACATGGACAGCTCAGCATCTCTGCCTGTGTGTGTTTTTCTGTGTGTGTGTCTCACATGGACAGCACTGCATCTCAGCCGGCAGGGCTCTGGTGTGTGTGTGCGTGGGTGTGTGTGTCTCACATGGACAGCTCTGCA
This sequence comes from Moschus berezovskii, assembly GCF_049115385.1. Classification (NCBI taxonomy): domain Eukaryota; kingdom Metazoa; phylum Chordata; class Mammalia; order Artiodactyla; family Moschidae; genus Moschus; species Moschus berezovskii. The sequence continues at coordinate 54,434,336 of NC_142488.1, read as the reverse complement.
TCTCTGCCTGCACGGCTCTGGTTTGTGTGTGTGTGTGTGTGTGTCACATGGACAGCTCTGCATCTCTGCGTGTGTGTGTGTCTGTGTGTGTGTGTGTGTGTGTCTCACATGGACAGCTCTGAATCTCTGCCTGTGTGTGTGTTATGTGTCTCACAGGAACAGCTCTGCATCTCTGCCTGAGTGTGAGTGTGTGTGTGTGTGTGTGTGTGTGTGTGTCTCACATGGAAAGCTCTGCATCTCTGCCTCTGTGTGTGTGTGTGTCTGTGTCTCACATGGACAGCTCTGCATCTCTGCCTGTGTGTGTTTTTCTGTGTGTGTGTCTCACATGGACAGCGCTGCATCTCAGCCGGCAGGGCTCTGGTGTGTGTGTGCATGTGTGTGTGTGTGTGTGTCTCACATGGACAGCACTGCATCTCAGCCGGCAGGGCTCTGGTGTGTGTGTGCGTGGGTGTGTGTGTGTGTGTCTCACATGGACAGCTCTGCATCTCTGCCTGCACGGCTCTGGTTTGTGTGTGTGTGTGTGTTTGTGTCACATGGACAGCTCTGCATCTCTGCGTGTGTGTGTCTGTGTGTGTGTGTGTGTGTGTCTCACATGGACAGTGCTGCATTTCTGCCTGTAGGGCTCTGGTGTGTGTGTGTGTCTCACATGGACAGCTCTGCATCTCTGTCTTCAGGGCTCTGGTGTGTGTGTGTGTTGTGTGTGTGTCTCACATGGACAGCTCTGCATCTGTGCCTGAAGGGCTCGTGTGTGTTTGTGTGTGTGTGACTCACATGGATAGCTCTGGATCTCTGCCTGGGTGTGTGTGTGTGTGTGTGTGTTTGTGTGTGTGTGTCTCACATGGACAGCTCTGCATCTCTGCCTGCACGGCTCTGGTGTGTGTGTGTGTGTGTCTCACATGGACAGCTCTGCATCTCTGCTGCTGTGTGTGTGTGTCTCTCATGGACCGTTCTCCATCTCTGCCTGTGTGTGTGTGTGTGTGTCTCACATGGACAGCTCTGCATCTCTGTCTTTGTGTGTGTGTTTGTATCTCAGATGGACAGCTCTGCATCTCTGCCTGTACGCTCTGGGGTGTGTGTGTGTGTGTGTGTGTGTGTGTGTGTGTGTCTCAAATGGACAGCTCTGAATCTCTGCCTGTGTGTGTGTGTCGGTGTCTCACATCGACAGCTCTGCATCTCTGCTTCCAGGGCTCTGGTGTGTGTGTGTGTGTGTGTGTGTCTCACAGGAACAGCTCTGCATCCCTGCCTGCAGGGCTCTGGTGTGTGTGTTGTGTGTGAGTGGTGTGTGTGTGTGTCTGACATGGACAGCTATGCATATCTGCCTCTGTGTGTGTGTGTGTGTTTGTGTCTCACATGAACAGCTGTACATCTCTGCCTTCAGGGCTCTGGTGTGTGTGTGTGTGTGTGTCTCACATGGACAGCTCTGCATCGCTGCCTTCAGGGCTCTGGTGTGTGTGTGTGTGTGTGTGTATGTGTGTGTGTGTGTCTCACATGGACCGCTCTGCATCTCTGCCCGCAGGGCTCTGATGTGTTTGTGTGTGTGTGTGTGTCTCACATGGACAGTTCCGCATCACTGCCTTCAGGGCTCTGGTGTGTATTTGTGTGTGTGTGTGTGTTTGTGTCTCAGATGGACAGCTCTGCATCTCTGCCTGTAGGGCTCTGGTGTGTGTGTGTGTGTGTCTTACATGGACAGCTCTGTATCTCTGCCTGCAGGGCTCTGGTGTGTGTGTGAGTGTGCGTGTGTGTGTGTGTGTGTGTGTCTCACATGGAAAGCTCTGCATCTCTGCCTCTGTGTGTGTGTGTGTCTGTGTCTCACATGGACAGCTCTGCATCTCTGCCTGTGTGTGTTTTTCTGTGTGTGTGTCTCACATGGACAGCGCTGCATATCAGCCGGCAGGGCTCTGGTGTGTGTGTGCGTGGGTGTGTGTGTGTGTGTCTCACATGGACAGCTCTGCATCTCTGCCTGCAGGGCTCTGGTGTGTGTGTGTGTGTGTCTTACATGGACAGCTCTGTATCTCTGCCTGCAGGGCTCTGGTGTGTGAGTGTGTGTGTGTGTGTGTGTGTGTGTGTGTGTCTCAAATGGACAGCTCTGAATCTCTGCCTGTGTGTGTGTGTGTCAGTGTCTCACATGGACAGTTCCGCATCACTGCCTTCAGGGCTCTGGTGTGTATTTGTGTGTGTGTGTGTGTTTGTGTCTCAGATGGACAGCTCTGCATCTCTGCCTGCAGGGCTCCGCTGTGTGTGTGTGTGTGTGTGTCTTACATGGACAGCTCTATATCTCTGCCTGCAGGGCTCTGGGTGTGTGTGTGTGTGTGTGTGTGTGTGGCTCACATGGACAGCTCTGAATCTCTGCATGTGTGTGTGTTATGTGTCTCACAGGAACAGCTCTGCATCTCTGCCTGAGTCTGAGTGTGTGTGTGTGTGTGTGTGTGTGTTTCTCACATGAACAGCTCTGAATCTCTGCATTCAGGGCTCTGGTGTGTGTGTGTGTGTGTGTGTGTGTGTCTCACATGGACAGCTCTACATCTCTTCCTGTGTATGTATGTCTGTGTGTGTGTCTCACATGGACAGCTCTGCATCTCTGCCTGCAGGGCTCTGGTGTGTGTGTGCGTGGGTGTGTGTGTGTCACACACGGACAGTTCTGCATCTCTGCATTCAGGGCTCTGGTGTGTGTGTGTATGTGTGTGTGTGTCTCACATGGACAGCTCTGCATCTGTGCCTGCAGGGCTCGGGTGTGTGTGTGTGTCTCACATGGAGAGCTCTGCATCTCTGCCTGCATGGCTAGTGTGTGTGTGTGTGTATGTGTGTGTGTGTCTCAAATGGATAGCTCTGCATCTCTTCTTGCACGGCTCTTGTTTGTGTGTGTGTGTGTGTGTGCGTCTCACATGGACAGCTCTGAATCTCTGCCTGTGTGTGTGTGTGTGTGTGTGTGTGTGTCTCAGATGAACAGCTTTGCATCTCTGCCTGCAGGGCTCTGGGGTGTGTGTGTGTGTGTCTCACATGGACAGCTCTGCATCTCTGCCTTCAGGGCTCTGGTGTGTGTGTGTGTGTGTGTGTGTATGTGTGTGTGTGTGTCTCACATGGACAGTTCCGCATAACTGCCTTCAGGGCTCTGGTGTGTGTGTGTGTGTGTCTCACATGGACAGTTCCGCATCAATGTCTTCAGGGCTCTGGAGTGTATTTGTGTGTGTGTTTGTGTGTGTTTGTGTCTCACATGAACAGATCTACATCTCTGCCTTCAGGGCTCTGGTGTGTGTGTTTGTGTTTGTGTGTGTCTCACATGGACAGCTCTGAATCTCTGCCTTCAGGTTCTGGTGTGTGTGTGTGTGTATGTGTGTGTGTGTGTCTGACATGGACCGCTCTGCATTTCTGCCCGCAGGGTTCTGATGTGTTTGTGTGTGTGTGTGTGTCTCACATGGACAGTTCCGCATAACTGCCTTCAGGGCTCTGGTGTGTGTGTGTGTGTGTGTGTGTGTCTCACATGGACAGCTCTGAATCTCTGCCTTCAGGGCTCTGGTGGGTGTGTGTGTGGGTGATTGTGTGTCTCACATGGACAGCTCTGCATCTCTGCCTTCAGGGCTCTGGTATGTGTGTGCGTGATTGTGTGTCTCAAATTGACAGCTCTGCATTTCTGCCTTCAGGGCTCTGGTGTGTGTGTGTGTGTGTCTCACATGGACAGCTCTGCATTTCTGCCGCTGTGTGTGTGTCTGTGTGGGTGTCTCACATGGCAGGTCTGCATATTTTCCTGAGGGGCTCTGGTGTGTGTTTGTGTGTGTGTGTGTTTGTGTCTCACATGGACAGCTCTGCATCTCTGCCTTCAGGGCTCTGGTGTGTGTGTGTGTGTGTATGTGTGTGTGTGTGTCTGACATTGGCCACTCTGCATCTCTGCCCGCAGGGCTCTGATGTGTTTGTGTGTGTGTGTGTGTCTCATATGGACAGTTCCGCATCAATGCCTTCAGGGCTCTGGTTTGTATTTGTGTGTGTGTGTGTGTGTTTGTGTCTCACATGAACAGATGTACACCTCTGCCTTCAGGGCTCTGGTGTGTGTGTTTGTGTGTGTGTGTGTCTCACATGGACAGCTCTGAATCTCTGCCTTCAGGGTTCTCGTGTGTGTGTGTGTGTGTGTGTGTGTGTATGTGTGTGTGTGTCTGACATGGACCACTCTGCATTTCTGCCCGCAGGGTTCTGATGTGTTTCTGTGTGTGTGTGTGTCTCACATGGACAGTTCCGCATAACTGCTTGCAGGGCTCTGGTGTGTGTGTGTGTGTGTCTCACATGGACAGCTCTGAATCTCTGCCTTCAGGGCTCTGGTGGGTGTGTGTGTGGGTGATTGTGTGTCTCACATGGACAGCTCTGCATCTCTACCTTCAGGGCTCTGGTGTGTGTGTGTGTGTGTCTCACATGGACAGCTCTGCATCTCTGCCGCTGTGTGTGTGTCTGTGTGGGTGTCTCACATGGCAGGTCTGCATATTTTCCTGCAGGGCTCTGGTGTGTGTGTGTGTGTGTGTTTGTGTCTCACATGGACAGCTCTGCATCTCTGCCTGTGTGTGTGTGTGTGTCTGTGTCTCACATGGACAGCTCTGCATATCTGCCTGCAGGGCTCTGGTGTGTGTGTGTGTGTGTGTGTCTCACATGGACAGCTCTGCATCTCTGCCTGCAAGCTTCTGGATTGTGTGTGTGTCATACATGGACAGATCTGCATCTCTACATTCAGGGCTCTGGTGTTTGTGTGTGTGTCTGTGTGTGTGTGTGTCTCACATGGACAGCTCTGCACCTCTACCTTCAGGGCTCTGGTGTGTGTATGTGACGGTGGGTGTGTGTCTCACATGGACAACTCTGCATCTCTGCCTCTGTGTGTGTGTGTGTGTTTCTCACATGGACAGTTCTGCATCTGTGCCTGCAGGGCTCTGGTGTGTGTGTGTGTGTGTTTGTGTGTGTCTCACAGGAACAGCTCTTCATCTCTGCCTGCAGGGCTCTGGTGTGTGTGTTGTGTGTGAGTGGTGTGTGTGTTTGTCTGACATGGACAGCTATGCATATGTGCCTGTGTGTGTGTGTGTTTGTGTCTCACATGAACAGCTGTACATCTCTGCCTTCAGGGCTCTGGTGTGTGTGTGTGTCTCACATGGGAAGCTCTGCATCAATGCCTGCAGGCTTCTGGATTGTGTGTGTGTGTGTAACACACATGGACAGCTCTGCATGTCTACTTGCGTGTGTGTGTGTGTGTCTCACAATGACAGCACTGCATCTCTACCTGTGTGTGTATGTGTGTGTGGGTGTGTGTCTCACATGGACAGCTCTGCATCTCTGCCTGTGTGTGTGTGTGTGTGTCTCACTTGGACAGCTCTGCATCTCTAACTTCAGGGCTCTGGTGTGTGTGTGTGAGGGTGGGTGTGTGTCTCACATGGACAGCTCTGCATCTCTGCCTCTGCGTGTGTGCGTGTGTGTGTCTCACATGGATAGCTCTGCATCTCTGCCTCTGTGTGTATGTCTCACATGTACAGCTCTGCATCTGTGTCTCTCTGTGTGTGTGTGTCTCACCTGGCAGGTCTGCATCTCTTCGTGCAGAGCTCTGGTGTGTGTGTGTGTGTCTCTCATGGACAGCTCTGCATCTCAGCCTGTGTGTGTCTGTGTGTGTCTCACATGTACAGCTCTGCATTTCTGCCTGCAGGGCTCTGGTGTGTGTGTGTGTGGGTGGGTGTGTTTCTCACATGGACAGCTCTGCATCTCTGCCTGCAGGGCTCTGATATTTGAGTGTGTGTGTGTGTGTGTTTCACATGGACAGCTCTGCATCTCTGCCTGCAGGGCTCTGATATTTGAGTGTGTGTGTGAGTGTGTCTCACATGGACAGCTCTGCATCTCTGCCTGTGTGTGTGTGTCTGTCTCACATGGACAACTCTCCACCTTTGCCTTCAGGGCTCTTGTGTGTGTGTGTGTGTGTGTTTGTGTGTGTCTCACATGGACAGCTCTGCATCTCTGCCTGTGTGTGTGTGTCTCACGTGGCCAATTCTGCATCTCTGACTGTGTGTGTGTATGTGTCTAACGTGGACAGCTCTGCATTTCTGCCTGTGTGTGTGTCTCACATAGACAGTTCTGCATCTCTGCATTCAGGGCTCTGGGGTGTGTGTGTGTGTGTCTCACATGGACATCTCTGCATCTGTGCCTGCTAGGCTCGGGGGTGTGTGTGTGTGTGTGTGTGCCTCACATGGACAGCTCTGCATCTCTGCCTGTGTGTGTGTGTCTGTCTCACATGGACAACTCTCCACCTTTGCCTTCAGGGCTCTTGTGTGTGTGTGTGTGTGTGTTTGTGTGTGTCTCACATGGACAGCTCTGCATCTCTGCCTGTGTGTGTGTGTCTCACGTGGCCAATTCTGCATCTCTGACTGTGTGTGTGTATGTGTCTAACGTGGACAGCTCTGCATTTCTGCCTGTGTGTGTGTCTCACATAGACAGTTCTGCATCTCTGCATTCAGGGCTCTGGGGTGTGTGTGTGTGTGTGTGTGTCACATGGACAGCTCTGCATCTCTGCGTGTGTGTGTCTGTGTGTGTGTGTGTGTGTCTCACATGGACAGCTCTGCATCTCTGCCTGCACGCTCTGGTGTGTGTGTGTGTCTCAAATGGACAGCTCTGAATCTCTGCCTGTGTGTGTGTGTGTCTGTGTCTCACATGGACAGCTCTGCATCTCTGCTTCCAGGGCTCTGGTGTGTGTGTGTGTGTGTGTGTCTCACAGGAACAGCTTGCATCCCTGCCTGCAGGGCTCTGGTGTGTGTGTTGTGTGTGAGTGGTGTGTGTGTGTGTCTGACATGGACAGCTATGCATATCTGCTGTGTGTGTGTGTGTGTGTTTGTGTCTCACATGAACAGCTGTACATCTCTGCCTTCAGGGCTCTGGTGTGTGTGTGTGTGTGTGTGTCTCACATGGACAGCTCTGCATCTGTGCCTGCAGGGCTCGGGTGTGTGTGTGTGTGTGTCTCTCACATGGAGAGCTCTGCATCTCTGCCTGCATGGCTCTCGTGAGTGTGTGTGTGTGTGTGTGTGTGTGTGTGTCTCACATGGACAGCTCTGCATCTGTGCCTGCAGGGCTCGGGTGTGTGTGTGTGTGTGTCTCTCACATGGAGAGCTCTGCATCTCTGCCTTCAGGGCTCTGGGGTGTGTGTGTGTGTGTGTGTGTGTGTGTGTATGTGTGTGTGTGTGTCTGATATGGACCGCTCTGCATCTCTGCCCGCAGCGCTCTGATGTGTTTGTGTGTGTGTGTGTGTCTCACATGGACAGTTCCACATCAATGCCTTCAGGGCTCTGGAGTGTATTTGTGTGTGTGTGTGTGTGTGTGTGTTTGTGGCTCACATGAACAGATCTACATCTCTGCCTTCAGGGCTCTGGTGTGTGTTTGTGTGTGTGTGTGTCTCACATGGACAGCTCTGCATCTGTGCCTGCACGGCTCTGGTGTTTGTGTGTGTGTGTGTGTGTCTCACATGGACAGCTCTGAATCTTTGCCTGTGTTTGTGTTATGTGTCTCACAGGAACAGCTCTGCATCTCTGCCTGAGTGTGAGTGTGTGTGTGTGTGTGTGTGTGTGTCTCACATGGAAAGCTCTGCATCTCTGCCTCTGTGTGTGTGTGTGTCTGTGTCTCACATGGACAGCTCTGCATCTCTGCCTGTGTGTGTTTTTCTGTGTGTGTCTCACATGGACAGCACTGCATCTCAGCCGGCAGGGCTCTGGTGTGTGTGTGCGTGGGTGTGTGTGTGTGTGTCTCACATGGACAGCACTGCATCTCAGCCGGCAGGGCTCTGGTGTGTGTGTGCGTGGGTGTGTGTGTGTGTGTCTCACATGGACAGCTCTGCATCTCTGCCTGCACGGCTCTGGTTTGTGTGTGTGTGTGTGTGTGTCACATGGACAGCTCTGCATCTCTGCGTGTGTGTGTCTGTGTGTGTGTGTGTGTGTCTCACATGGACAGTGCTGCATTTCTGCCTGTAGGGCTCTGGTGTGTGTGTGTGTCTCACATGGACAGCTCTGCATCTCTGTCTTCAGGGCTCTGGTGTGTGTGTGTGTTTGTGTGTGTGTCTCACATGGACAGCTCTGCATCTGTGCCTGAAGGGCTCGTGTGTGTTTGTGTGTGTGTGACTCACATGGATAGCTCTGGATCTCTGCCTGGGTGTGTGTGTGTGTGTGTGTGTTTGTGTGTGTGTGTCTCACATGGACAGCTCTGCATCTCTGCCTGCACGGCTCTGGTGTGTGTGTGTGTGTGTGTGTGTGTGTCTCACATGGACAGCTCTGCATCTCTGCTGCTGTGTGTGTGTGTCTCTCATGGACTGTTCTCCATCTCTGCCTGTGTGTGTGTGTGTGTGTCTCACATGGACAGCTCTGCATCTCTGTCTTTGTGTGTGTGTTTGTATCTCAGATGGACAGCTCTGCATCTCTGCCTGCACGCTCTGGTGTGTGTGTGTGTGTGTGTGTGTCTCAAATGGACAGCTCTGAATCTCTGCCTGTGTGTGTGTGTGTCGGTGTCTCACATGGACAGCTCTGCATCTCTGTCTTTGTGTGTGTGTTTGTATCTCAGATGGACAGCTCTGCATCTCTGCCTGTACGCTCTGGGGTGTGTGTGTGTGTGTGTGTGTGTGTGTGTGTGTGTGTCTCAAATGGACAGCTCTGAATCTCTGCCTTCAGGGCTCTGGTTGGTGTGTGTGTGGGTGATTGTGTGTCTCACATGGACAGCTCTGCATCTCTGCCTTCAGGGCTCTGGTGTGTGTGTGCGTGATTGTGTGTCTCAAATTGACAGCTCTGCATTTCTGCCTTCAGGGCTCTGGTGTGTGTGTGTGTGTGTCTCACATGGACAGCTCTGCATCTCTGCCGCTGTGTGTGTGTCTGTGTGGGTGTCTCACATGGCAGGTCTGCATATTTTCCTGCAGGGCTCTGGTGTGTGTGTGTGTGTGTGTGTTTGTGTCTCACATGGAAAGCTCTGCATCTCTGCCTGTGTGTGTGTGTTGTCTGTGTCTCACATGGACAGCTCTGCATGTCTGCCTGCAGGGCTCTGGTGTGTGTGTGTGTGTGTCTCACATGGACAGCTCTGCATCTCTGCCTGCAAGCTTCTGGATTGTGTGTGTGTCACACATGGACAGCTCTGCAACTCTACATTCAGGGCTCTGGTGTGTGTGTGTGTCTCTGTGTGTGTGTGTGTGTCTCACATGGACAGCTCTGCACCTCTACCTTCAGGGCTCTGGTGTGTGTATGTGAGGGTGGTCTCACATGTACAACTCTGCATCTCTGCCTCTGTGTGTGTGTGTGTGTGTTTGTCTCACATGGACAGCTATGCATCTGTGCCTGCAGGGCTCGGGTGTGTGTGTGTGTGTGTGTCTCTCACATGGAGAGCTCTGCAACTCTGCCTGCATGGCTCTCGTGAGTGTGTGTGTGGGTGTGTGTGTGTCTCACATGGACAGCTCTGCATCTGTGCCTGCACGGCTCTGGTGTTTGTGTGTGTGTGTGTGTGTCTCACATGGACAGCTCTGAATCTCTGCCTGTGTGTGTGTTATGTGTCTCACAGGAACAGCTCTGCATCTCTGCCTGAGTGTGAGTGTGTGTGTGTGTGTGTGTCTCACATGGAAAGCTCTGCATCTCTGCCTCTGTGTGTGTGTGTGTCTGTGTCTCACATGGACAGCTCTGCATCTCTGCCTGTGTGTGTTTTTCTGTGTGTGTGTCTCACATGGACAGCACTGCATCTCAGCCGGCAGGGCTCTGGTGTGTGTGTGCGTGTGTGTGTGTGTGTGTGTCTCACATGGACAGCACTGCATCTCAGCCGGCAGGGCTCTGGTGTGTGTGTGCGTGGGTGTGTGTGTGTGTGTCTCACATGGACAGCTCTGCATCTCTGCCTGCACGGCTCTGGTTTGTGTGTGTGTGTGTCACATGGACAGCTCTGCATCTCTGCGTGTGTGTGTCTGTGTGTGTGTGTGTGTGTGTCTCACATGGACAGTGCTGCATTTCTGCCTGTAGGGCTCTGGTGTGTGTGTGTGTCTCACATGGACAGCTCTGCATCTCTGTCTTCAGGGCTCTGGTGTGTGTGTGTGTTTGTGTGTGTGTCTCACATGGACAGCTCTGCATCTGTGCCTGAAAGGCTCGTGTGTGTTTGTGTGTGTGTGACTCACATGGATAGCTCTGGATCTCTGCCTGGGTGTGTGTGTGTGTGTGTGTGTTTGTGTGTGTGTGTCTCACATGGACAGCTCTGCATCTCTGCCTGCACGGCTCTGGTGTGTGTGTGTGTGTGTGTGTGTCTCACATGGACAGCTCTGCATCTCTGCTGCTGTGTGTGTGTGTCTCTCATGGACTGTTCTCCATCTCTGCCTGTGTGTGTGTGTGTGTGTCTCACATGGACAGCTCTGCATCTCTGTCTTTGTGTGTGTGTTTGTATCTCAGATGGACAGCTCTGCATCTCTGCCTGCACGCTCTGGTGTGTGTGTGTGTGTGTGTGTGTGTGTCTCAAATGGACAGCTCTGAATCTCTGCCTGTGTGTGTGTGTGTCGGTGTCTCACATGGACAGCTCTGCATCTCTGCTTCTAGGGCTCTGGTGTGTGTGTGTGTGTGTGTGTCTCACAGGAACAGCTCTGCATCCCTGCCTGCAGGGCTCTGGTGTGTGTGTTGTGTGTGAGTGGTGTGTGTGTGTGTCTGACATGGACAGCTATGCATATCTGCCTCTGTGTGTGTGTGTGTGTTTGTGTCTCACATGAACAGCTGTACATCTCTGCCTTCAGGGCTCTGGTGTGTGTGTGTGTGTGTGTCTCACATGGACAGCTCTGCATCTCTGCCTTCAGGGCTCTGGTGTGTGTGTGTGTGTGTGTATGTGTGTGTGTGTGTCTCACATGGACCGCTCTGCATCTCTGCCCACAGGGCTCTGATGTGTTTGTGTGTGTGTGTGTGTCTCACATGGACAGTTCCGCATCACTGCCTTCAGGGCTCTGGTGTGTATTTGTGTGTGTGTGTGTGTTTGTGTCTCAGATGGATAGCTCTGCATCTCTGCCTGCAGGGCTCTGGTGTGTGTGTGTGTGTGTCTTACATGGACAGCTCTGTATCTCTGCCTGCAGGGCTCTGGTGTGTGTGTGTGTGTGTGGCTCACATGGACAGCTCTGAATCTCTGCATGTGTGTGTGTTATGTGTCTCACAGGAACAGCTCTGCATCTGTGCCTGAGTGTGAGTGTGTGTGTGTGTGTGTGTGTGTGTTTCTCACATGAACAGCTCTGAATCTCTGCATTCAGGGCTCTGGTTTGTGTGTGTGTGTGTGTGTGTCTAACATGGACAGCTCTACATCTCTTCCTGTGTATGTATGTCTGTGTGTGTGTCTCACATGGACAGCTCTGCATCTCTGCCTGCAGGGCTCTGGTGTGTGTGTGCGTGGGTGGGTGTGTGTCACACACGGACAGTTCTGCATCTCTGCATTCAGGGCTCTGGTGTGTGTGTGTATGTGTGTGTGTGTCTCACATGGACAGCTCTGCATCTGTGCCTGCAGGGCTCGGGTGTGTGTGTGTGTCTCACATGGAGAGCTCTGCATCTCTGCCTGCATGGCTATGGGGTGTGTGTGTGTATGTGTGTGTGTGTCTCAAATGGACAGCTCTGCATCTCTTCTTGCACGGCTCTTGTGTGTGTGTGTGTGCGTCTCACATGGACAGCTCTGAATCTCTGCCTTTGTGTGTGTGTGTGTGTGTGTCTCAAATGAACAGCTTTTCATCTCTGCCTGCAGGGCTCTGGTGTGTGTGTGTGTGTGTCTCACATGGAAAGCTCTGCTCTCTGCCTTCAGGGCTCTGGTATGTGTGTGTGTGTGTCTCACATGGACAGCTCTGCATCTCTGCCGCTGTGTGTGTGTCTGTGTGGGTGTTTCACATGGCAGGTCTGCATATTTTCCTGCAGGGCTCTGGTGTGTGTGTGTGTGTTTGTGTGTGTGTTTGTGTCTCACATGGAAAGCTCTGCATCTCTGCCTGTGTGTGTGTGTGTGTCTGTGTCTCACATTGGCAGCTCTGCATCTCTGTCTGTGTGTGATTTTCTGTGTGTGTGTCTCACATGGACAGCGCTGCATCTCAGCCGGCAGGGCTCTGGTGTGTGTGTGCGTGGGTGTGTGTGTGTGTGTCTCACATGGACAGCTCTGCATCTCTGCCTGCACGGCTCTGGTGTGTGTGTTTGTGTGTGTGTGTGTTTCACATGGACTGCTCTGAATCTCTGCCTCTGTGTGTGTGTGTGTGTGGGTCTCACATGGACAGCTCTGCATCTCTGCCTGCAGGGCTCTGGTGTGTGTGTGTGTGTGTCTCACATGGACAGCTCTGCATCTCTGCCTTCAGGGCTCTGGTGTGTGTGTGTGTGTGTGTGTGTCTCACAGGAACAGCTCTGCATCCCTGCCTGCAGGGCTCTGGTGTGTGTGTTGTGTGTGAGTGGTGTGTGTGTGTGTCTGACATGGACAGCTATGCATATCTGCCTCTGTGTGTGTGTGTGTGTTTGTGTCTCACATGAACAGCTGTACATCTCTGCCTTCAGGGCTCTGGTGTGTGTGTGTGTGTGTGTCTCACATGGACAGCTCTGCATCTCTGCCTTCAGGGCTATGGTGTGTGTGTGTGTGTGTGTGTGTGTGTGTGTGTCTCACATGGACCGCTCTGCCTCTCTGCCCGCAGGGCTCTGATGTGTTTGTGTGTGTGTGTGTGTCTCACATGGACAGTTCCGCATCACTGCCTTCAGGGCTCTGGTGTGTATTTGTGTGTGTGTGTGTGTTTGTGTCTCAGATGGACAGCTCTGCATCTCTGCCTGCAGGGCTCTGGTGTGTGTGTGTGTGTGTCTTACATGGACAGCTCTGTATCTCTGCCTGCAGGGCTCTGGTGTGTGTGTGTGTGTGTGTGTGTGTGTCTCACATGGACAGCTCTGCATCTGTGCCTGCAGGGCTCGGGTGTGTGTGTGTGTGTCACATGGAGAGCTCTGCATCTCTGCCTGCATGGCTATGGTGTGTGTGTGTGTATGTGTGTGTGTGTCTCACATGGACAGCTCTGCATCTCTGCCTTCAGGGCTCTGGTGTGTGTGTGCGTGATTGTGTGTCTCAAATTGACAGCTCTGCATTTCTGCCTTCAGGGCTCTGGTGTGTGTGTGTGTGTGTCTCACATGGACAGCTCTGCATTTCTGCCGCTGTGTGTGTGTCTGTGTGGGTGTCTCACATGGCAGGTCTGCATATTTTCCTGCGGGGCTCTGGTGTGTGTTTGTGTGTGTGTGTGTTTGTGTCTCACATGGACAGCTCTGCATCTCTGCCTTCAGGGCTCTGGTGTGTGTGTGTGTGTGTGTATGTGTGTGTGTGTGTCTGACATTGGCCACTCTGCATCTCTGCCCGCAGGGCTCTGAGGTGTTTGTGTGTGTGTGTGTGTCTCATATGGACAGTTCCGCATCAATGCCTTCAGGGCTCTGGTGTGTATTTGTGTGTGTGTGTGTGTGTTTGTGTCTCACATGAACAGATCTACATCTCTGCCTTCAGGGCTCTGGTGTGTGTGTTTGTGTGTGTGTGTGTCTCACATGGACAGCTCTGAATCTCTGCCTTCAGGGCTCTGGAGTGTATTTGTGTGTGTGTGTGTGTGTTTGTGTCTCACATGAACAGATCTACATCTCTGCCTTCAGGGCTCTGGTGTGTGTTTGTGTGTGTGTGTGTCTCACATGGACAGCTCTGCATCTCTGCTTCCAGGGCTCTGGTGTGTGTTTGTGTGTGTGTGAGTCTCACATGGACAGCTCTGAATCTCTGCCTGTGTGTGTGTTATGTGTCTCACAGGAACAGCTCTGCATCTCTGCCTGAGTGTGTGTGTGTGTGTGTGTGTGTCTCACATGGAAAGCTCTGCATCTCTGCCTGTGTGTGTTTTTCTGTGTGTGTGTCTCACATGGACAGCACTGCATCTCAGCCGGCAGGGCTCTGTTGTGTGTGTGCGTGGGTGTGTGTGTGTGTGTGTCTCACATGGACAGCTCTGCATCTGTGCCTGAGTGTGAGTGTGTGTGTGTGTGTGTGTGTGTTTCTCACATGAACAGCTCTGAATCTCTGCATTCAGGGCTCTGGTTTGTGTGTGTGTGTGTGTGTGTCTAACATGGACAGCTCTACATCTCTTCCTGTGTATGTATGTCTGTGTGTGTGTCTCACATGGACAGCTCTGCATCTCTGCCTGCAGGGCTCTGGTGTGTGTGTGCGTGGGTGGGTGTGTGTCACACACGGACAGTTCTGCATCTCTGCATTCAGGGCTCTGGTGCGTGTGTGTATGTGTGTGTGTGTCTCACATGGACAGCTCTGCATCTGTGCCTGCAGGGCTCGGGTGTGTGTGTGTGTCTCACATGGAGAGCTCTGCATCTCTGCCTGCATGCCTATGGTGTGTGTGTGTGTATGTGTGTGTGTGTCTCACATGGACAGCTCTGCATCTCTGCCTTCAGGGCTCTGGTGTGTGTGTGCGTGATTGTGTGTCTCAAATTGACAGCTCTGCATTTCTGCCTTCAGGGCTCTGGTGTGTGTGTGTGTGTGTCTCACATGGACAGCTCTGCATTTCTGCCGCTGTGTGTGTGTCTGTGTGGGTGTCTCACGTGGCAGGTCTGCATATTTTCCTGCGGGGCTCTGGTGTGTGTTTGTGTGTGTGTGTGTTTGTGTCTCACATGGACAGCTCTGCATCTCTGCCTTCAGGGCTCTGGTGTGTGTGTGTGTGTGTGTATGTGTGTGTGTGTGTCTGACATTGGCCACTCTGCATCTCTGCCCGCAGGGCTCTGAGGTGTTTGTGTGTGTGTGTGTGTCTCATATGGACAGTTCCGCATCAATGCCTTCAGGGCTCTGGTGTGTATTTGTGTGTGTGTGTGTGTGTTTGTGTCTCACATGAACAGATCTACATCTCTGCCTTCAGGGCTCTGGTGTGTGTGTTTGTGTGTGTGTGTGTCTCACATGGACAGCTCTGAATCTCTGCCTTCAGGGCTCTGGTGTGTGTGTGTGTGTGTGTGTGTATGTGTGTGTGTGTGTCTGACATGGACCACTCTGCATTTCTGCCCGCAGGGTTCTGATGTGTTTGTGTGTGTGTGTGTGTCTCACATGGACAGTTCCGCATAACTGCTTGCAGGGCTCTGGTGTGTGTGTGTGTGTGTGTGTGTCTCACATGGACAGCTCTGCATCTCTGCCTGCAAGCTTCTGGATTGTGTGTGTGTCACACATGGACAGCTCTGCATCTCTACATTCAGGGCTCTGGTGTGTGTGTGTGTGTCTGTGTGTGTGTGTGTCTCACATGGACAGCTCTGCACCTCTACCTTCAGGGCTCTGGTGTGTGTATGTGAGGGTGGGTGTGTGTCTCACATGGACAACTCTGCATCTCTGCCTCTGTGTGTGTGTGTGTGTTTCTCACATGGACAGTTCTGCATCTCTGCCTGCAAGGCTCTGGTGTGTGTGTGTGTGTGTGTGTGTGTCTCACAGGAACAGCTCTTCATCTCTGCCTGCAGGGCTCTGGTGTGTGTGTTGTGTGTGAGTGGTGTGTGTGTTTGTCTGACATGGACAGCTATGCATATGTGCCTGTGTGTGTGTGTGTTTGTGTCTCACATGAACAGCTGTACATCTCTGCCTTCAGGGCTCTGGTGTGTGTGTGTGTCTCACATGGGAAGCTCTGCATCAATGCCTGCAGGCTTCTGGATTGTGTGTGTGTGTGTAACACACATGGACAGCTCTGCATGTCTACTTGCGTGTGTGTGTGTGTGTCTCACAATGACAGCACTGCATCTCTACCTGTGTGTGTATGTGTATGTGTGTCTCACATGGACAGCTCTGCATCTCTGCCTGTGTGTGTGTGTGTGTGTGTGTGTGTGTCTCACTTGGACAGCTCTGCATCTGTGCCTGCACGGCTCTGGTGTTTGTGTGTGTGTGTGTGTCTCACATGGACAGCTCTGAATCTCTGCCTGTGTGTGTGTTATGTGTCTCACAGGAACAGCTCTGCATCTCTGCCTGAGTGTGAGTGTGTGTGTGTGTGTCTCACATGGAAAGCTCTGCATCTCTGCCTCTGTGTGTGTGTGTGTCTGTGTCTCACATGGACAGCTCTGCATCTCTGCCTGTGTGTGTTTTTCTGTGTGTGTGTCTCACATGGACAGCTCTGCATCTCTGCCTGCAGGGCTCTGGTGTGTGTGTGCGTGGGTGGGTGTGTGTCACACACGGACAGTTCTGCATCTCTGCATTCAGGCCTCTGGTGTGTGTGTGTATGTGTGTGTGTGTCTCACATGGACAGCTCTGCATCTGTGCCTGCAGGGCTCGGGTGTGTGTGTGTGTCTCACATGGAGAGCTCTGCATCTCTGCCTGCATGGCTATGGTGTGTGTGTGTGTATGTGTGTGTGTGTGTCTGATATGGACCGCTCTGCATCTCTGCCCGCAGGGCTCTGATGTGTTTGTGTGTGTGTGTGTGTCTCACATGGACAGTTCCGCATCAATGTCTTCAGGGCTCTGGAGTGTATTTGTGTGTGTGTGTGTGTGTGTTTGTGTCTCACATGAACAGATCTACGTCTCTGCCTTCAGGGCTCTGGTGTGTGTGTTTTTGTGTGTGTGTGTCTCACATGGACAGCTCTGAATCTCTGCCTTCAGGTTCTGGTGTGTGTGTGTGTGTATGTGTGTGTGTGTGTCTGACATGGACCGCTCTGCATTTCTGCCCGCAGGGTTCTGATGTGTTTGTGTGTGTGTGTGTGTCTCACATGGACAGTTCCGCATAACTGCCTTCAGGGCTCTGGTGTGTGTGTGTGTGTGTGTGTGTGTCTCACATGGACAGCTCTGAATCTCTGCCTTCAGGGCTCTGGTGGGTGTGTGTGTGGGTGATTGTGTGTCTCACATGGACAGCTCTGCATCTCTGCCTTCAGGGCTCTGGTATGTGTGTGCGTGATTGTGTGTCTCAAATTGACAGCTCTGCATTTCTGCCTTCAGGGCTCTGGTGTGTGTGTGTGTGTGTCTCACATGGACAGCTCTGCATTTCTGCCGCTGTGTGTGTGTCTGTGTGGGTGTCTCACGTGGCAGGTCTGCATATTTTCCTGCGGGGCTCTGGTGTGTGTTTGTGTGTGTGTGTGTTTGTGTCTCACATGGACAGCTCTGCATCTCTGCCTTCAGGGCTCTGGTGTGTGTGTGTGTGTGTGTATGTGTGTGTGTGTGTCTGACATTGGCCACTCTGCATCTCTGCCCGCAGGGCTCTGAGGTGTTTGTGTGTGTGTGTGTGTCTCATATGGACAGTTCCGCATCAATGCCTTCAGGGCTCTGGTGTGTATTTGTGTGTGTGTGTGTGTGTTTGTGTCTCACATGAACAGATCTACACCTCTGCCTTCAGGGCTCTGGTGTGTGTGTTTGTGTGTGTGTGTGTCTCACATGGACAGCTCTGAATCTCTGCCTTCAGGGCTCTGGTGTGTGTGTGTGTGTGTGTGTGTATGTGTGTGTGTGTGTCTGACATGGACCACTCTGCATTTCTGCCCGCAGGGTTCTGATGTGTTTGTGTGTGTGTGTGTGTCTCACATGGACAGTTCCGCATAACTGCTTGCAGGGCTCTGGTGTGTGTGTGTGTGTGTGTGTGTCTCACATGGACAGCTCTGCATCTCTGCCTGCAAGCTTCTGGATTGTGTGTGTGTCACACATGGACAGCTCTGCATCTCTACATTCAGGGCTCTGGTGTGTGTGTGTGTGTCTGTGTGTGTGTGTGTCTCACATGGACAGCTCTGCACCTCTACCTTCAGGGCTCTGGTGTGTGTATGTGAGGGTGGGTGTGTGTCTCACATGGACAACTCTGCATCTCTGCCTCTGTGTGTGTGTGTGTGTTTCTCACATGGACAGTTCTGCATCTCTGCCTGCAAGGCTCTGGTGTGTGTGTGTGTGTGTGTGTGTGTCTCACAGGAACAGCTCTTCATCTCTGCCTGCAGGGCTCTGGTGTGTGTGTTGTGTGTGAGTGGTGTGTGTGTTTGTCTGACATGGACAGCTATGCATATGTGCCTGTGTGTGTGTGTGTTTGTGTCTCACATGAACAGCTGTACATCTCTGCCTTCAGGGCTCTGGTGTGTGTGTGTGTCTCACATGGGAAGCTCTGCATCAATGCCTGCAGGCTTCTGGATTGTGTGTGTGTGTGTAACACACATGGACAGCTCTGCATGTCTACTTGCGTGTGTGTGTGTGTGTCTCACAATGACAGCACTGCATCTCTACCTGTGTGTGTATGTGTATGTGTGTCTCACATGGACAGCTCTGCATCTCTGCCTGTGTGTGTGTGTGTGTGTGTGTGTGTCTCACTTGGACAGCTCTGCATCTGTGCCTGCACGGCTCTGGTGTTTGTGTGTGTGTGTGTGTCTCACATGGACAGCTCTGAATCTCTGCCTGTGTGTGTGTTATGTGTCTCACAGGAACAGCTCTACATCTCTGCCTGAGTGTGAGTGTGTGTGTGTGTGTCTCACATGGAAAGCTCTGCATCTCTGCCTCTGTGTGTGTGTGTGTCTGTGTCTCACATGGACAGCTCTGCATCTCTGCCTGTGTGTGTTTTTCTGTGTGTGTGTCTCACATGGACAGCTCTGCATCTCTGCCTGCAGGGCTCTGGTGTGTGTGTGCGTGGGTGGGTGTGTGTCACACACGGACAGTTCTGCATCTCTGCATTCAGGGCTCTGGTGTGTGTGTGTATGTGTGTGTGTGTCTCACATGGACAGCTCTGCATCTGTGCCTGCAGGGCTCGGGTGTGTGTGTGTGTCTCACATGGAGAGCTCTGCATCTCTGCCTGCATGGCTATGGTGTGTGTGTGTGTATGTGTGTGTGTGTGTCTGATATGGACCGCTCTGCATCTCTGCCCGCAGGGCTCTGATGTGTTTGTGTGTGTGTGTGTGTCTCACATGGACAGTTCCGCATCAATGTCTTCAGGGCTCTGGAGTGTATTTGTGTGTGTGTGTGTGTGTGTTTGTGTCTCACATGAACAGATCTACGTCTCTGCCTTCAGGGCTCTGGTGTGTGTGTTTTTGTGTGTGTGTGTCTCACATGGACAGCTCTGAATTTCTGCCTTCAGGTTCTGGTGTGTGTGTGTGTGTATGTGTGTGTGTGTGTCTGACATGGACCGCTCTGCATTTCTGCCCGCAGGGTTCTGATGTGTTTGTGTGTGTGTGTGTGTCTCACATGGACAGTTCCGCATAACTGCCTTCAGGGCTCTGGTGTGTGTGTGTGTGTCTCATATGGACAGCTCTGAATCTCTGCCTTCAGGGCTCTGGTGTGTGTGTGTGTGGGTGATTGTGTGTCTCACATGGACAGCTCTGCATCTCTGCCTTCAGGGCTCTGGTGTGTGTGTGTGTGCGTGATTGTGTGTCTCAAATTGACAGATCTGCATTTCTGCCTTCAGGGCTCTGGTGTGTGTGTGTGTGTGTGTGTGTGTGTATGTGTGTGTATGTGTCTGATATGGACCGCTCTGCATCTCTGCCCGAGCGCTCTGATGTGTTTGTTTGTGTGTGTGTGTCTCACATGGACAGTTCCGCATCAATGCCTTCAGGGCTCTGGAGTGTATTTGTGTGTGTGTGTGTGTGTTTGTGTCTCACATGAACAGATCTACATCTCTGCCTTCAGGGCTCTGGTGTGTGTTTGTGTGTGTGTGTGTCTCACATGGACAGCTCTGCATCTCTGCTTCCAGGGCTCTGGTGTGTGTTTGTGTGTGTGTGAGTCTCACATGGACATCTCTGAATCTCTGCCTGTGTGTGTGTTATGTGTCTCACAGGAACAGCTCTGCATCTCTGCCTGAGTGTGTGTGTGTGTGTGTGTGTGTCTCACATGGAAAGCTCTGCATCTCTGCCTGTGTGTGTTTTTCTGTGTGTGTGTCTCACATGGACAGCACTGCATCTCAGCCGGCAGGGCTCTGTTGTGTGTGTGCGTGGGTGTGTGTGTGTGTGTCTCACATGGACAGCTCTGCATCTCTGCCTGCACGGCTCTGGTGTGTGTGTGTGTGTGTGTGTGTGTGTCTCACATGGACAGCTCTGCATCTCTGCCTGTGTGTGTTTTTCTGTGTGTGTGTCTCACATGGACAGCACTGCATCTCAGCCGGCAGGGCTCTGGTGTGTGTGTGCGTGGGTGTGTGTGTGTGTGTCTCACATGGACAGCTCTGCATCTCTGCCTGCACGGCTCTGGTGTGTGTGTGTGTGTGTGTGTCTCACATGGACAGCTCTGCATCTCTGCATTCAGGGCTCTGGTGTGTGTGTGTGTGTGTGTGTGTGTGTCTTGAAATGGACAGCTCTACATCTCTTCCTGTGTGTGTATGTCTGTGTGTGTGTCTCACATATACAGCTCTGCATCTCTGCCTGCAGGGCTCTGGTATGTGTGTGCGTGGGTGCGTGTCTGTCTCACACGGACAGCTTTGCATCTGTGCCTTCAGGGCTCTGGTGTGTGTGTGTGTGTGTCTCACATGGACAGCTATGCATCTGTGCCTGCAGGGCTCGGGTGTGTGTGTGTGTGTGTGTCTCTCACATGGAGAGCTCTGCCACTCTGCCTGCATGGCTCTCGTGAGTGTGTGTGTGGGTGTGTGTGTGTCTCACATGGACAGTTCTGCATCTGTGCCTGCACGGCTCTGGTGTTTGTGTGTGTGTGTGTGTGTGTCTCACATGGACAGCTCTGTATCTCTGCCTGCAGGGCTCTGGTGTGTGTGTGTGTGTGTGTGTGTGTGGCTCACATGGACAGCTCTGAATCTCTGCATGTGTGTGTGTTATGTGTCTCACAGGAACAGGTCTGCATCTCTGCCTGAGTGTGAGTGTGTGTGTGTGTGTGTGTTACTCACATGAACAGCTCTGCATCTCTGCATTCAGGGCTCGGGTGTGTGTGTGTGTCTCACATGGAGAGCTCTGCATCTCTGCCTGCATGGCTATGGTGTGTGTGTGTGTATGTGTGTGTGTGTCTCAAATGGACAGCTCTGCATCTCTTCTTGCACGGCTCTTGTGTGTGTGTGTGTGTGTGTGCGTCTCACATGGACAGCTCTGAATCTCTGCCTGTGTGTGTGTGTGTGTGTGTGTCTCAAATGAACAGCTTTGCATCTCTGCCTGCAGGGCTCTGGTGTGTGTGTGTGTGTCTCATATGGAAAGCTCTGCTCTCTGCCTTCAGGGCTCTGGTGTGTGTGTGTGTGTGTGTGTGTGTGTGTCTCACATGGACCGCTCTGCATCTCTGCCTGCAGGGCTCTGATGTGTTTGTGTGTGTGTGTGTGTCTCACATGGACAGTTCTGCATCACTGCCTTCAGGGCTCTGGTGTGTATTTGTGTGTGTGTGTGTGTTTGTGTCTCAGATGGACAGCTCTGCATCTCTGCCTGTAGGGCTCTGGTGTGTGTGTGTGTCTTACATGGACAGCTCTGTATCTCTGCCTGTAGGGCTCTGGTGTGTGTGTGTGTGTGTGTGTGTGTGGCTCACATGGACAGCTCTGAATCTCTGCATGTGTGTGTGTTATGTGTCTCACAGGAACAGCTCTGCATCTCTGCCTGAGTGTGAGTGTGTGTGTGTGTGTGTGTGTGTTTCTCACATGAACAGCTCTGAATCTCTGCATTCAGGGCTCTGGTGTGTGTGTGTGTGTGTGTGTGTGTCTCACATGGACAGCTCTACATCTCTTCCTGTGTATGTATGTCTGTGTGTGTGTCTCACATGGACAGCTATGCATCTGTGCCTGCAGGGCTCGGGTGTGTGTGTGTGTGTGTGTCTCTCACATGGAGAGCTCTGCAACTCTGCCTGCATGGCTCTCGTGAGTGTGTGTGTGGGTGTGTGTGTGTCTCACATGGACAGCTCTGCATCTGTGCCTGCACGGCTCTGGTGTTTGTGTGTGTGTGTGTGTGTCTCACATGGACAGCTCTGAATCTCTGCCTGTGTGTGTGTTATGTGTCTCACAGGAACAGCTCTGCATCTCTGCCTGAGTGTGAGTGTGTGTGTGTGTGTCTGTGTCTCACATGGAAAGCTCTGCATCTCTGCCTCTGTGTGTGTGTGTGTCTGTGTCTCACATGGACAGCTCTGCATCTCTGCCTGTGTGTGTTTTTCTGTGTGTGTGTCTCACATGGACAGCACTGCATCTCAGCCGGCAGGGCTCTGGTGTGTGTGTGCGTGTGTGTGTGTGTGTGTGTCTCACATGGACAGCACTGCATCTCAGCCGGCAGGGCTCTGGTGTGTGTGTGCGTGGGTGTGTGTGTGTGTGTCTCACATGGACAGCTCTGCATCTCTGCCTGCACGGCTCTGGTTTGTGTGTGTGTGTGTCACATGGACAGCTCTGCATCTCTGCGTGTGTGTGTCTGTGTGTGTGTGTGTGTGTGTCTCACATGGACAGTGCTGCATTTCTGCCTGTAGGGCTCTGGTGTGTGTGTGTGTCTCACATGGACAGCTCTGCATCTCTGTCTTCAGGGCTCTGGTGTGTGTGTGTGTTTGTGTGTGTGTCTCACATGGACAGCTCTGCATCTGTGCCTGAAAGGCTCGTGTGTGTTTGTGTGTGTGTGACTCACATGGATAGCTCTGGATCTCTGCCTGTGTGTGTGTGTGTGTGTGTGTGTGTTTGTGTGTGTGTGTCTCACATGGACAGCTCTGCATCTCTGCCTGCACGGCTCTGGTGTGTGTGTGTGTGTGTGTGTGTCTCACATGGACAGCTCTGCATCTCTGCTGCTGTGTGTGTGTGTCTCTCATGGACTGTTCTCCATCTCTGCCTGTGTGTGTGTGTGTCTCACATGGACAGCTCTGCATCTCTGTCTTTGTGTGTGTGTTTGTATCTCAGATGGACAGCTCTGCATCTCTGCCTGCACGCTCTGGTGTGTGTGTGTGTGTGTGTGTGTGTGTGTGTGTCTCAAATGGACAGCTCTGAATCTCTGCCTGTGTGTGTGTGTGTCGGTGTCTCACATGGACAGCTCTGCATCTCTGCTTCCAGGGCTCTGGTGTGTGTGTGTGTGTGTGTGTGTCACAGGAACAGCTCTGCATCCCTGCCTGCAGGGCTCTGGTGTGTGTGTTGTGTGTGAGTGGTGTGTGTGTGTGTCTGACATGGACAGCTATGCATATCTGCCTCTGTGTGTGTGTGTGTGTTTGTGTCTCACATGAACAGCTGTACATCTCTGCCTTCAGGGCTCTGGTGTGTGTGTGTGTGTGTGTCTCACATGGACAGCTCTGCATCTCTGCCTTCAGGGCTCTGGTGTGTGTGTGTGTGTGTGTATGTGTGTGTGTGTGTCTCACATGGACCGCTCTGCATCTCTGCCTGCAGGGCTCTGATGTGTTTGTGTGTGTGTGTGTGTCTCACATGGACAGTTCCGCATCACTGCCTTCAGGGCTCTGGTGTGTATTTGTGTGTGTGTGTGTGTTTGTGTCTCAGATGGATAGCTCTGCATCTCTGCCTGCAGGGCTCTGGTGTGTGTGTGTGTGTGTCTTACATGGACAGCTCTGTATCTCTGCCTGCAGGGCTCTGGTGTGTGTGTGTGTGTGTGTGTGTGGCTCACATGGACAGCTCTGAATCTCTGCATGTGTGTGTGTTATGTGTCTCACAGGAACAGCTCTGCATCTGTGCCTGAGTGTGAGTGTGTGTGTGTGTGTGTTTCTCACATGAACAGCTCTGAATCTCTGCATTCAGGGCTCTGGTTTGTGTGTGTGTGTGTGTGTGTCTAACATGGACAGCTCTACATCTCTTCCTGTGTATGTATGTCTGTGTGTGTGTCTCACATGGACAGCTCTGCATCTCTGCCTGCAGGGCTCTGGTGTGTGTGTGCGTGGGTGGGTGTGTGTCACACACGGACAGTTCTGCATCTCTGCATTCAGGGCTCTGGTGTGTGTGTGTATGTGTGTGTGTGTCTCACATGGACAGCTCTGCATCTGTGCCTGCAGGGCTCGGGTGTGTGTGTGTGTCTCACATGGAGAGCTCTGCATCTCTGCCTGCATGGCTATGGGGTGTGTGTGTGTATGTGTGTGTGTGTCTCAAATGGACAGCTCTGCATCTCTTCTTGCGCGGCTCTTGTGTGTGTGTGTGTGCGTCTCACATGGACAGCTCTGAATCTCTGCCTTTGTGTGTGTGTGTGTGTGTGTCTCAAATGAACAGCTTTTCATCTCTGCCTGCAGGGCTCTGGTGTGTGTGTGTGTGTGTCTCACATGGAAAGCTCTGCTCTCTGCCTTCAGGGCTCTGGTATGTGTGTGTGTGTGTCTCACATGGACAGCTCTGCATCTCTGCCGCTGTGTGTGTGTCTGTGTGGGTGTTTCACATGGCAGGTCTGCATATTTTCCTGCAGGGCTCTGGTGTGTGTGTGTGTGTTTGTGTGTGTGTGTGTGTTTGTGTCTCACATGGAAAGCTCTGCATCTCTGCCTGTGTGTGTGTGTGTGTCTGTGTCTCACATGGGCAGCTCTGCATCTCTGCCTGTGTGTGATTTTCTGTGTGTGTGTCTCACATGGACAGCGCTGCATCTCAGCCGGCAGGGCTCTGGTGTGTGTGTGCGTGGGTGTGTGTGTGTGTGTCTCACATGGACAGCTCTGCATCTCTGCCTGCACGGCTCTGGTGTGTGTGTTTGTGTGTGTGTGTGTTTCACATGGACTGCTCTGAATCTCTGCCTCTGTGTGTGTGTGTGTGTGGGTCTCACATGGACAGCTCTGCATCTCTGCCTGCAGGGCTCTGGTGTGTGTGTGTGTGTGTCTCACATGGACAGCTCTGCATCTCTGCCTTCAGGGCTCTGGTGTGTGTGTGTGTGTGTGTGTGTCTCACAGGAACAGCTCTGCATCCCTGCCTGCAGGGCTCTGGTGTGTGTGTTGTGTGTGAGTGGTGTGTGTGTGTGTCTGACATGGACAGCTATGCATATCTGCCTCTGTGTGTGTGTGTGTGTTTGTGTCTCACATGAACAGCTGTACATCTCTGCATTCAGGGCTCTGGTGTGTGTGTGTGTGTGTGTCTCACATGGACAGCTCTGCATCTCTGCCTTCAGGGCTATGGTGTGTGTGTGTGTGTGTGTGTGTGTGTGTGTGTGTCTCACATGGACCGCTCTGCCTCTCTGCCCGCAGGGCTCTGATGTGTTTGTGTGTGTGTGTGTGTCTCACATGGACAGTTCCGCATCACTGCCTTCAGGGCTCTGGTGTGTATTTGTGTGTGTGTGTGTGTTTGTGTCTCAGATGGACAGCTCTGCATCTCTGCCTGCAGGGCTCTGGTGTGTGTGTGTGTGTGTCTTACATGGACAGCTCTGTATCTCTGCCTGCAGGGCTCTGGTGTGTGTGTGTGTGTGTGTGTGTGTGGCTCACATGGACAGCTCTGAATCTCTGCATGTGTGTGTGTTATGTGTCTCACAGGAACAGCTCTGCATCTGTGCCTGAGTGTGAGTGTGTGTGTGTGTGTGTGTGTGTGTTTCTCACATGAACAGCTCTGAATCTCTGCATTCAGGGCTCTGGTTTGTGTGTGTGTGTGTGTGTGTCTAACATGGACAGCTCTACATCTCTTCCTGTGTATGTATGTCTGTGTGTGTGTCTCACATGGACAGCTCTGCATCTCTGCCTGCAGGGCTCTGGTGTGTGTGTGCGTGGGTGGGTGTGTGTCACACACGGACAGTTCTGCATCTCTGCATTCAGGGCTCTGGTGTGTGTGTGTATGTGTGTGTGTGTCTCACATGGACAGCTCTGCATCTGTGCCTGCAGGGCTCGGGTGTGTGTGTGTGTCTCACATGGAGAGCTCTGCATCTCTGCCTGCATGGCTATGGTGTGTGTGTGTGTATGTGTGTGTGTGTCTCACATGGACAGCTCTGCATCTCTGCCTTCAGGGCTCTGGTGTGTGTGTGCGTGATTGTGTGTCTCAAATTGACAGCTCTGCATTTCTGCCTTCAGGGCTCTGGTGTGTGTGTGTGTGTGTCTCACATGGACAGCTCTGCATTTCTGCCGCTGTGTGTGTGTCTGTGTGGGTGTCTCACATGGCAGGTCTGCATATTTTCCTGCGGGGCTCTGGTGTGTGTTTGTGTGTGTGTGTGTTTGTGTCTCACATGGACAGCTCTGCATCTCTGCCTTCAGGGCTCTGGTGTGTGTGTGTGTGTGTGTATGTGTGTGTGTGTGTCTGACATTGGCCACTCTGCATCTCTGCCCGCAGGGCTCTGAGGTGTTTGTGTGTGTGTGTGTGTCTCATATGGACAGTTCCGCATCAATGCCTTCAGGGCTCTGGTGTGTATTTGTGTGTGTGTGTGTGTGTTTGTGTCTCACATGAACAGATCTACATCTCTGCCTTCAGGGCTCTGGTGTGTGTGTTTGTGTGTGTGTGTGTCTCACATGGACAGCTCTGAATCTCTGCCTTCAGGGCTCTGGAGTGTATTTGTGTGTGTGTGTGTGTGTTTGTGTCTCACATGAACAGATCTACATCTCTGTCTTCAGGGCTCTGGTGTGTGTTTGTGTGTGTGTGTGTCTCACATGGACAGCTCTGCATCTCTGCTTCCAGGGCTCTGGTGTGTGTTTGTGTGTGTGTGAGTCTCACATGGACAGCTCTGAATCTCTGCCTGTGTGTGTGTTATGTGTCTCACAGGAACAGCTTTGCATCTCTGCCTGAGTGTGTGTGTGTGTGTGTGTGTGTCTCACATGGAAAGCTCTGCATCTCTGCCTGTGTGTGTTTTTCTGTGTGTGTGTCTCACATGGACAGCACTGCATCTCAGCCGGCAGGGCTCTGTTGTGTGTGTGCGTGGGTGTGTGTGTGTGTGTGTCTCACATGGACAGCTCTGCATCTCTGCCTGCACGGCTCTGGTGTGTGTGTGTGTGTCTCACATGGACAGGTCTGCATCTCTGCCTGTGTGTGTTTTTCTGTGTGTGTGTCTCACATGGACAGCACTGCATCTCAGCCGGCAGGGCTCTGGTGTGTGTGTGCGTGGGTGTGTGTGTGTGTGTCTCACATGGACAGCTCTGCATCTCTGCCTGCACGGCTCTGGTGTGTGTGTGTGTGTGTGTGTCTCACATGGACAGCTCTGCATCTCTGCATTCAGGGCTCTGGTGTGTGTGTGTGTGTGTGTGTGTGTGTGTCTTGAAATGGACAGCTCTACATCTCTTCCTGTGTGTGTATGTCTGTGTGTGTGTCTCACATATACAGCTCTGCATCTCTGCCTGCAGGGCTCTGGTATGTGTGTGCGTGGGTGCGTGTCTGTCTCACACGGACAGCTTTGCATCTGTGCCTTCAGGGCTCTGGTGTGTGTGTGTGTGTGTCTCACATGGGCAGCTATGCATCTGTGCCTGCAGGGCTCGGGTGTGTGTGTGTGTGTGTGTCTCTCACATGGAGAGCTCTGCCACTCTGCCTGCATGGCTCTCGTGAGTGTGTGTGTGGGTGTGTGTGTGTCTCACATGGACAGCTCTGCATCAGTGCCTGCACGGCTCTGGTGTTTGTGTGTGTGTGTGTGTGTCTCACATGGACAGCTCTGTATCTCTGCCTGCAGGGCTCTGGTGTGTGTGTGTGTGTGTGTGTGTGTGTGGCTCACATGGACAGCTCTGAATCTCTGCATGTGTGTGTGTTATGTGTCTCACAGGAACAGGTCTGCATCTCTGCCTGAGTGTGAGTGTGTGTGTGTGTGTGTGTGTTACTCACATGAACAGCTTTGCATCTCTGCATTCAGGGCTCGGGTGTGTGTGTGTGTCTCACATGGAGAGCTCTGCATCTCTGCCTGCATGGCTATGGTGTGTGTGTGTGTATGTGTGTGTGTGTCTCAAATGGACAGCTCTGCATCTCTTCTTGCACGGCTCTTGTGTGTGTGTGTGTGTGTGTGCGTCTCACATGGACAGCTCTGAATCTCTGCCTGTGTGTGTGTGTGTGTGTGTGTCTCAAATGAACAGCTTTGCATCTCTGCCTGCAGGGCTCTGGTGTGTGTGTGTGTGTCTCATATGGAAAGCTCTGCTCTCTGCCTTCAGGGCTCTGGTGTGTGTGTGTGTGTGTGTGTGTGTGTGTGTATGTGTGTGTGTGTGTTTGATATGGACCGCTCTGCATCTCTGCCCGCAGGGCTCTGATGTGTTTGTGTGTGTGTGTGTGTCTCACATGGACAGTTCCGCATCAATGTCTTCAGGGCTCTGGAGTGTATTTGTGTGTGTGTGTGTGTGTGTTTGTGTCTCACATGAACAGATCTACGTCTCTGCCTTCAGGGCTCTGGTGTGTGTGTGTGTGTGTCTTACATGGACAGCTCTGTATCTCTGCCTGCAAGGCTCTGGTGTGTGTGTGTGTGTGTGTGTGGCTCACATGGACAGCTCTGAATCTCTGCATGTGTGTGTGTTATGTGTCTCACAGGAACAGCTCTGCATCTGTGCCTGAGTGTGAGTGTGTGTGTGTGTGTGTGTGTGTTTCTCACATGAACAGCTCTGAATCTCTGCATTCAGGGCTCTGGTTTGTGTGTGTGTGTGTGTGTGTGTCTAACATGGACAGCTCTACATCTCTTCCTGTGTATGTATGTCTGTGTGTGTGTCTCACATGGACAGCTCTGCATCTCTGCCTGCAGGGCTCTGGTGTGTGTGTGCGTGGGTGGGTGTGTGTCACACACGGACAGTTCTGCATCTCTGCATTCAGGGCTCTGGTGTGTGTGTGTATGTGTGTGTGTGTCTCACATGGACAGCTCTGCATCTGTGCCTGCAGAGCTCGGGTGCATGTGTGTGTGTCACATGGAGAGCTCTGCATCTCTGCCTGCATGGCTATGGTGTGTGTGTGTGTATGTGTGTGTGTGTCTCACATGGACAGCTCTGCATCTCTGCCTTCAGGGCTCTGGTGTGTGTGTGCGTGATTGTGTGTCTCAAATTGACAGCTCTGCATTTCTGCCTTCAGGGCTCTGGTGTGTGTGTGTGTGTGTCTCACATGGACAGCTCTGCATTTCTGCCGCTGTGTGTGTGTCTGTGTGGGTGTCTCACATGGCAGGTCTGCATATTTTCCTGCGGGGCTCTGGTGTGTGTTTGTGTGTGTGTGTGTTTGTGTCTCACATGGACAGCTCTGCATCTCTGCCTTCAGGGCTCTGGTGTGTGTGTGTGTGTGTGTATGTGTGTGTGTGTGTCTGACATTGGCCACTCTGCATCTCTGCCCGCAGGGCTCTGAGGTGTTTGTGTGTGTGTGTGTGTCTCATATGGACAGTTCCGCATCAATGCCTTCAGGGCTCTGGTGTGTATTTGTGTGTGTGTGTGTGTGTTTGTGTCTCACATGAACAGATCTACATCTCTGCCTTCAGGGCTCTGGTGTGTGTGTTTGTGTGTGTGTGTGTCTCACATGGACAGCTCTGAATCTCTGCCTTCAGGGCTCTGGTGTGTGTGTGTGTGTGTGTGTGTATGTGTGTGTGTGTGTCTGACATGGACCACTCTGCATTTCTGCCCGCAGGGTTCTGATGTGTTTGTGTGTGTGTGTGTGTCTCACATGGACAGTTCCGCATAACTGCTTGCAGGGCTCTGGTGTGTGTGTGTGTGTGTGTCTCACATGGACAGCTCTGAATCTCTGCCTTCAGGGCTCTGGTGGGTGTGTGTGTGGGTGATTGTGTGTCTCACATGGACAGCTCTGCATCTCTACCTTCAGGGCTCTGGTGTGTGTGTGTGTGTGTCTCACATGGACAGCTCTGCATCTCTGCCGCTGTGTGTGTGTCTGTGTGGGTGTCTCACATGGCAGGTCTGCATATTTTCCTGCAGGGCTCTGGTGTGTGTGTGTGTGTGTGTGTTTGTGTCTCACATGGACAGCTCTGCATCTCTGCCTGTGTGTGTGTGTGTGTCTGTGTCTCACATGGACAGCTCTGCATATCTGCCTGCAGGGCTCTGGTGTGTGTGTGTGTGTGTCTCACATGGACAGCTCTGCATCTCTGCCTGCAAGCTTCTGGATTGTGTGTGTGTCACACATGGACAGCTCTGCATCTCTACATTCAGGGCTCTGGTGTGTGTGTGTGTGTCTGTGTGTGTGTGTGTCTCACATGGACAGCTCTGCACCTCTACCTTCAGGGCTCTGGTGTGTGTATGTGAGGGTGGGTGTGTGTCTCACATGGACAACTCTGCATCTCTGCCTCTGTGTGTGTGTGTGTGTTTCTCACATGGACAGTTCTGCATCTCTGCCTGCAAGGCTCTGGTGTGTGTGTGTGTGTGTGTGTGTGTCTCACAGGAACAGCTCTTCATCTCTGCCTGCAGGGCTCTGGTGTGTGTGTTGTGTGTGAGTGGTGTGTGTGTTTGTCTGACATGGACAGCTATGCATATGTGCCTGTGTGTGTGTGTGTTTGTGTCTCACATGAACAGCTGTACATCTCTGCCTTCAGGGCTCTGGTGTGTGTGTGTGTCTCACATGGGAAGCTCTGCATCAATGCCTGCAGGCTTCTGGATTGTGTGTGTGTGTGTAACACACATGGACAGCTCTGCATGTCTACTTGCGTGTGTGTGTGTGTGTCTCACAATGACAGCACTGCATCTCTACCTGTGTGTGTATGTGTATGTGTGTCTCACATGGACAGCTCTGCATCTCTGCCTGTGTGTGTGTGTGTGTGTGTGTGTGTCTCACTTGGACAGCTCTGCATCTGTGCCTGCACGGCTCTGGTGTTTGTGTGTGTGTGTGTGTCTCACATGGACAGCTCTGAATCTCTGCCTGTGTGTGTGTTATGTGTCTCACAGGAACAGCTCTGCATCTCTGCCTGAGTGTGAGTGTGTGTGTGTGTGTGTCTCACATGGAAAGCTCTGCATCTCTGCCTCTGTGTGTGTGTGTGTCTGTGTCTCACATGGACAGCTCTGCATCTCTGCCTGTGTGTGTTTTTCTGTGTGTGTGTCTCACATGGACAGCTCTGCATCTCTGCCTGCAGGGCTCTGGTGTGTGTGTGCGTGGGTGGGTGTGTGTCACACACGGACAGTTCTGCATCTCTGCATTCAGGGCTCTGGTGTGTGTGTGTATGTGTGTGTGTGTCTCACATGGAAAGCTCTGCATCTGTGCCTGCAGGGCTCGGGTGTGTGTGTGTGTCTCACATGGAGAGCTCTGCATCTCTGCCTGCATGGCTATGGTGTGTGTGTGTGTATGTGTGTGTGTGTGTCTGATATGGACCGCTCTGCATCTCTGCCCGCAGGGCTCTGATGTGTTTGTGTGTGTGTGTGTGTCTCACATGGACAGTTCCGCATCAATGTCTTCAGGGCTCTGGAGTGTATTTGTGTGTGTGTGTGTGTGTGTTTGTGTCTCACATGAACAGATCTACGTCTCTGCCTTCAGGGCTCTGGTGTGTGTGTTTTTGTGTGTGTGTGTCTCACATGGACAGCTCTGAATCTCTGCCTTCAGGTTCTGGTGTGTGTGTGTGTGTATGTGTGTGTGTGTGTCTGACATGGACCGCTCTGCATTTCTGCCCGCAGGGTTCTGATGTGTTTGTGTGTGTGTGTGTGTCTCACATGGACAGTTCCGCATAACTGCCTTCAGGGCTCTGGTGTGTGTGTGTGTGTCTCATATGGACAGCTCTGATTCTCTGCCTTCAGGGCTCTGGTGTGTGTGTGTGTGGGTGATTGTGTGTCTCACATGGACAGCTCTGCATCTCTGCCTTCAGGGCTCTGGTGTGTGTGTGTGTGCGTGATTGTGTGTCTCAAATTGACAGATCTGCATTTCTGCCTTCAGGGCTCTGGTGTGTGTGTGTGTGTGTGTGTGTGTGTATGTGTGTGTATGTGTCTGATATGGACCGCTCTGCATCTCTGCCCGAGCGCTCTGATGTGTTTGTTTGTGTGTGTGTGTCTCACATGTACAGTTCCACATCAATGCCTTCAGGGCTCTGGAGTGTATTTGTGTGTGTGTTTGTGTCTCACATGAACAGATCTACATCTCTGCCTTCAGGGCTCTGGTGTGTGTTTTTCTGTGTGTGTGTCTCACATGGACAGCACTGCATCTCAGCCGGCAGGGCTCTGTTGTGTGTGTGCGTGGGTGTGTGTGTGTGTGTCTCACATGGACAGCTCTGCATCTCTGCCTGCACGGCTCTGGTGTGTGTGTGTGTGTGTGTGTGTGTGTGTGTCTCACATGGACAGGTCTGCATCTCTGCCTGTGTGTGTTTTTCTGTGTGTGTGTCTCACATGGACAGCACTGCATCTCAGCCGGCAGGGCTCTGGTGTGTGTGTGCGTGGGTGTGTGTGTGTGTGTCTCACATGGACAGCTCTGCATCTCTGCCTGCACGGCTCTGGTGTGTGTGTGTCTGTGTGTGTCTCACATGGACAGCTCTGCATCTCTGCATTCAGGGCTCTGGTGTGTGTGTGTGTGTGTGTGTGTGTGTCTTGAAATGGACAGCTCTACATCTCTTCCTGTGTGTGTATGTCTGTGTGTGTGTCTCACATATACAGCTCTGCATCTCTGCCTGCAGGGCTCTGGTATGTGTGTGCGTGGGTGCATGTCTGTCTCACACGGACAGCTTTGCATCTGTGCCTTCAGGGCTCTGGTGTGTGTGTGTGTGTGTCTCACATGGACAGCTATGCATCTGTGCCTGCAGGGCTCGGGTGTGTGTGTGTGTGTGTGTCTCTCACATGGAGAGCTCTGCCACTCTGCCTGCATGGCTCTCGTGAGTGTGTGTGTGGGTGTGTGTGTGTCTCACATGGACAGCTCTGCATCTGTGCCTGCACGGCTCTGGTGTTTGTGTGTGTGTGTGTGTGTCTCACATGGACAGCTCTGTATCTCTGCCTGCAGGGCTCTGGTGTGTGTGTGTGTGTGTGTGTGTGTGGCTCACATGGACAGCTCTGAATATCTGCATGTGTGTGTGTTATGTGTCTCACAGGAACAGGTCTGCATCTCTGCCTGAGTGTGAGTGTGTGTGTGTGTGTGTGTGTTACTCACATGAACAGCTCTGCACTCTGCATTCAGGGCTTGGGTGTGTGTGTGTGTCTCACATGGAGAGCTCTGCATCTCTTCCTGCATGGCTATGGTGTGTGTGTGTGTATGTGTGTGTGTGTCTCAAATGGACAGCTCTGCATCTCTTCTTGCACGGCTCTTGTGTGTGTGTGTGTGTGTGTGCGTCTCACATGGACAGCTCTGAATCTCTGCCTGTGTGTGTGTGTGTGTGTGTCTCACATGGACAGCTCTGCATCTCTGCCTTCAGGGCTCTGGTGTGTGTGTGTGTGTGTCTCACATGTACAGCTCTGCATCTCTGCCGCTGTGTGTGTGTCTGTGTGGGTGTTTCACATGGCAGGTCTGCATATTTTCCTGCAGGGCTCTGGTGTGTGTGTGTGTGTGTGTGTGTGTGTTTGTGTCTCACATGGAAAGCTCTGCATCTCTGCCTGTGTGTGTGTGTGTGTCTGTGTCTCACATGGGCAGCTCTGCATCTCTGCCTGTGTGTGATTTTCTGTGTGTGTGTCTCACATGGACAGCGCTGCATCTCAGCCGGCAGGGCTCTGGTGTGTGTGTGCGTGGGTGTGTGTGTGTGTGTCTCACATGGACAGCTTTGCATCTCTGCCTGCACAGCTCTGGTGTGTGTGTTTGTGTGTGTGTGTGTGTGTGTTTCACATGGACAGCTCTGAATCTCTGCCTGTGTGTGTGTGTGTGTGTGGGTCTCACATGGACAGCTCTGCATCTCTGCCTGCAGGGCTCTGGTGTGTGTGTGTGTGTGTCTCACATGGACAGCTCTGCATCTCTGCCTTCAGGGCTCTGGTGTGTGTGTGTGTGTGTGTGTATGTGTGTGTGTGTGTCTGACATGGACCGCTCTGCATCTCTGCCCGCAGGGCTCTGATGTGTTTGTGTGTGTGTGTGTCTCACATGGACATTTCCGCATCTCTGCTTTCAGGGCTCTGGTGTGTATTTGTGTGTGTGTGTGTGTTTGTGTCTCAGATGGACAGCTCTGCATCTGTGCCTTCAGGGCTCTGGTGTGTGTGTGTGTGTGTCTTACATGGACAGCTCTGCATCTCTGCCTTCAGGGCTCTGATGTGTGTGTGTGTGTGTGTGTGGCTCACATGGACAGCTGTGCATCACTGCCTTAGGGCTCTGTTGTGTGTTTGTGTGTGTGTTTGTGTCCCACATGGACAGCTCTGCATCTCTTCCTGTGTGTGTATGTGTGTGTGTGTGTGTCTCACATGTATAGCTCTGCCTCTCTGCCTTCAGTGCACTGGGGTGTGTGTGTGTGTGTGTGGTTCTGTGTGTCTCACATGGACATCTCTGCATCTCGGCCTGTGTGTGTGTGTGTGTTTCTCACATGGAAAATTGGGCATCTCTGCCTGTGTGTGTGTATGAGTCTCATAGGAACAGCTCTGCATCTCTGTCTGAATGTGAGTGTGTGTGTGTTTCACCTGGACAGCTCTGCATCTCTGCATTCAGGGCTCTGGGGTGTGTGTGTTTGTGTGTGTGTGTGTGTCTCGAAATGGACAGCTCTGCATCTCTTCCTGTGTGTGTGTGTTTGTGTGTGTGTCTCACATGGACAGCTCTGAATCTCTGCCTTCAGGGCTCTGGTGGGTGTGTGTGTGGGTGATTGTGTGTCTCACATGGACAGCTCTGCATCTCTGCCTTCAGGGCTCTGGTGTGTGTGTGTGTGTGTCTCACATGGACAGCTCTGCATCTCTGCCGCTGTGTGTGTGTCTGTGTGGGTGTTTCACATGGCAGGTCTGCATATTTTCCTGCAGGGCTCTGGTGTGTGTGTGTGTGTTTGTGTGTGTGTTTGTGTCTCACATGGAAAGCTCTGCATCTCTGCCTGTGTGTGTGTGTGTGTCTGTGTCTCACATGGGCAGCTCTGCATCTCTGCCTGTGTGTGATTTTCTGTGTGTGTGTCTCACATGGACAGCGCTGCATCTCAGCCGGCAGGGCTCTGGTGTGTGTGTGCGTGGGTGTGTGTGTGTGTGTCTCACATGGACAGCTCTGCATCTCTGCCTGCACGGCTCTGGTGTGTGTGTTTGTGTGTGTGTGTGTGTGTGTTTCACATGGATAGCTCTGAATCTCTGCCTCTGTGTGTGTGTGTGTGTGGGTCTCACATGGACAGCTCTGCATCTCTGCCTGCAGGGCTCTGGTGTGTGTGTGTGTGTGTCTCACATGGACAGCTCTGCATCTCTGCCTTCAGGGCTCTGGTGTGTGTGTGTGTGTGTGTGTGTGTGTGTGTGTGTGTCTGACATGGACCGCTCTGCATCTCTGCCCACAGGGCTCTGATGTGTTTGTGTGTGTGTGTGTGTCTCACATGGACATTTCCGCATCACTGCTTTCAGGGCTCTGGTGTGTATTTGTGTGTGTGTGTGTGTTTGTGTCTCAGATGGACAGCTCTGCATCTGTGCCTTCAGGGCTCTGGTGTGTGTGTGTGTGTGTCTTACATGGACAGCTCTGCATCTCTGCCTGCAGGGCTCTGATGTGTGTGTGTGTGTGTGTGTGTGTGGCTCACATGGACAGCTGTGCATCACTGCCTTCAGGGCTCTGTTGTGTGTTTGTGTGTGTGTTTGTGTCCCACATGGACAGCTCTGCATCTCTTCCTGTGTGTGTATGTGTGTGTGTGTGTGTCTCACATGTATAGCTCTGCCTCTCTGCCTTCAGGGCACTGGGGTGTGTGTGTGTGTGTGTGGTTCTGTGTGTCTCACATGGACATCTCTGCATCTCGGCCTGTGTGTGTGTGTGTGTTTCTCACATGGAAAATTGGGCATCTCTGCCTTGTGTGTGTATGAGTCTCATAGGAACAGCTCTGCATCTCTGTCTGAATGTGAGTGTGTGTGTGTCTCACCTGGACAGCTCTGCATCTCTGCATTCAGGGCTCTGGGGTGTGTGTGTGTGTGTGTGTGTGTGTGTGTGTGTGTGTGTGTGTCTCGAAATGGACAGCTCTGCATCTCTTCCTGTGTGTGTATGTCTGTGTGTGTCTCACATGTACAGCTCTGCATCTCTGCCCTCAGGGCTCTGGTATGTGTGTGCGTGGGTGTGTGTCTGTCTCACACGGACAGCTTTGCATCTGTGCCTTCAGGGCTCTGGTGTGTGTGTGTGTGTCTCACATGGACAGCTATGCATCTGTGCCTGCAGGGCTCGGGTGTGTGTGTGTGTGTGTCTCTCACATGGAGAGCTCTGCAACTCTGCCTGCATGGCTCTCGTGAGTGTGTGTGTGGGTGTGTGTGTGTCTCACATGGACAGCTCTGCATCTGTGCCTGCACGGCTCTGGTGTTTGTGTGTGTGTGTGTGTGTGTCTCACATGGACAGCTCTGAATCTCTTCATGTGTGTGTGTTATGTGTCTCACAGGAACAGCACTGCATCTCTGCCTGAGTGTGAGTGTGTGTGTGTGTGTGTGTGTGTGTGTGTGTGTGTTTCTCACATGAACAGCTCTGAATCTCTGCATTCAGGGCTCTGGTTTGTGTGTGTGTGTGTGTGTGTCTAACATGGACAGCTCTACATCTCTTCCTGTGTATGTATGTCTGTGTGTGTGTCTCACATGGACAGCTCTGCATCTCTGCCTGCAGGGCTCTGGTGTGTGTGTGTGTGGGTGGGTGTGTTTCTCACATGGACAGCTCTGCATCTCTGCCTTCAGGGCTCTGGTGTGTGTGTGTGTGTGTGTCTCACATGGACATCTCTGCATCTGTGCCTGCTAGGCTCGGGTGTGTGTGTGTGTGTGTGTGTGCCTCACATGGACAGCTCTGCATCTCTGCCTCGGTGTGTGTGTGTGTGTGTTTCACATAGACAGCTCTGCATCTCTGCCTGCAGGGCTCTGATATTTGAGTGTGTGTGTGAGTGTGTCTCACATGGATAGCTCTGCATCTCTGCCTGTGTGTGAGTGTGTGTGTGTGTGTGTCTCACATGGACAGCTCTGCATCTCTTCCTGGAGGCTTCTGGAGTGTGTGTGTGTGTGTGTGTGTGTGTTTGTCTCAGATGGATAGCTCTGCATCTCTGCCTGCAGGGCTCTGGTGTGTGTGTGTGTGTGTGTGTGTGTGTGTATGTGTGTGTCTGTCTCACATTGACAGCTCTGTATCTCTGCCTGCAGGGCTCTCGTGTGTGTATGTGTGTGGGTGTGTGTCTCAAATGGACAGCTCTGCATCTCTGCCAGAAGGGTTCTGGTGTGTGTGTGTGTGTGTGTGTGTTTCAGATGGACAGTTCTGCATCTCTGCTTGCAGGGCTCTGGGGTGTGTGTGTGTGTGTGTGTGTGTCTCACATGGATAGCTCTGCATCTCTGACTGTGTGTGTGTGTGTTTGTGTGTCTCACATGGACAGCTCGGCATCTCTGCATTCGGGGCTCTGGTGTGTGTGTGTGTGTGTGTGTGTGTCTCACATGGACAGCTCTGCATCTCTGCCTGTCTGTGTGTGTGTGTCTCACAAGGACAGCTCTGCATCTCTTCCTCTGTTTGTGTGTGTGTGTGTCTCACATGGCAGTTCGGCATCTATTCCTGCAGGGCTCTGGTTTGTGTGTGTGTGTGTGTCTCACAAGGACAGATCTGCATTTCTGCCTGTGTGTGTGTGTTTCTCTCTAATGGACATATCTACATCTCTGCCTGTGTGTTGTTGTTTGTGTGTATGTGTGTGTCTCACATGGACAGCTCTGCATCTCTTCCTGCAGGCTTCTGGAGTGTGTGTGTGTGTGTGTGTGTCTCACATGGACAGCAGTGCCTCTCTGTCTGTGTGTGTCTGTGTGTGTCTGTGTCTCACATGGACAACT
The DNA here is from genome assembly GCF_049115385.1 of Moschus berezovskii. Lineage (NCBI taxonomy): Eukaryota > Metazoa > Chordata > Mammalia > Artiodactyla > Moschidae > Moschus > Moschus berezovskii. The sequence goes on along the minus strand of NC_142488.1, from coordinate 54,396,896 downwards.
CTGCATCTCTGCTTGCAGGGCTCTGATGTGTGTGTGTGTGTGTGTGTGTTTCACATGGACAACTCTGCATCTCTGCCTGTGTGTGTGTGTGTGTGTCTCACATGGACATGTCTGCATCTCTGCCTTCTGGGCTCTGGTGTGTGTGTGTGTGGGTGTGTGTATGTCTCACATGGACAGCTCTGAATCTCTGCCTTCAGGCTTCTGGTGTGTGTGTGTGTGTGTGTCTCACATGGACAGCTCTGCATCTCTGCCTCTGTGTGTGTCTCACATGGCAGGTCTCTATCTCTTCCTGCAGGGCTCTGGTGTGTTGTGTGTGTGTGTGTCTCACAAGGACAGATCTGCATTTCTGCCTCTGTGTGTGTGTGTCTCTTATGGACATCTCTACATCTCTGCCTGTGTGTTGTTGTTTGTGTGTGTGTGTGTGTCACATGGACAGCTCTGCATCTCTTCCTGCAGGCTTCTGGAGTGTGTGTGTGTGTGTCTCACATGGACAGCTCTGCATCTCTGCCTGCAGGGCTCTGGGGTGTGTGTGTGTGTGTGTGTGTGTGTGTGTCTCACATGGACAGCTCTGCATGTCTGCCTTCGTGTGTGTGTGTGTCTCACACGGACAGCTCTGCATCTCTGCCTGCAGGGCTCTGGGGCGTGTGTGTGTGTGTGTGTGTGTGTCTCACATGGACAGCTCTGCATCTCTGCCTTTGTCTGTGTGTGTGTCTCTCATGGACATCTCTGCATCTCTGCCTGCAGGGCTCTGGGGTGTGTGTGTGTGTCTGTGTGTGTGTCTCACATGGACATCGTTGCATCTCTGCCTGTGTGTGTGTGTGTGTCTCACATGGACAGCTCTGCATCTCTGCCTGCTGGGCTCTGGGGTGTGTGTGTGTGTTACAAGGAGAAATCTGCATCTCTGCCTTCAGGCCTCTGGTGTGTGTGTGTGTGTTGGTCACATGGACAGCTCTGCATCTCTGCCTGTGTGTGTGTGTGTGTGTGTCTCACATATAAAGCTCTGCATCTCGGCCTGCAGGGCCCTGGGTTGTGTGTGCACATGTGTGTCTCACATGGACAACTCTGCATGTCTGCCAGCTGGGCTCTGGTGTGTGTGTGTGTGTGTGTGTGTGTGTGTGTGTTACAAGGAGAGATCTGCATTTCTGCTTTCAGGGCTCTGGTGTGTGTGTGTGTGTGTGTGTGACTTACATGACAGCTCTGCATCTCTTCCTGCAGAGCTTTGGTGTGTGTGTGTGTTTGTGTGTCTCACATGGACAGCTCTGCATTTCTGCCTTTGTGTGTGTGTGTGTCTCTCATGGACATCTCTACATATGTGCCTGTATGTTTTTGTTTGTGTGTGTATGTGTGTCTCACATGGACAGCTCTGCATCTCTGCCTGCAGGCTTCTGGATTGTGTGTGTGTGTGTGTGTCACACATGGACAGCTCTGGATCTCTACTTGCGTGTGTGTGTGTGGGTCTCACAACCACAGCACTGCATCTCTGCCTGTGTGTGTATGTGTGTGTCTCTGTCTCAGATGGACAGCTCTGCGTCTCTGCCTGTGTGTGTGTGTGTGTGTGTGTGTCTCACATGGACAGCTCTTCATCTCTGCCTGCAGGGCTCTGGTGTGTGTGTGTGTGTGTGTGTGTGTGTCTCACATGGACAGCTCTGCATCTTTACCTTCAGGGCTCTTTCGGGTGTGTGTGAGGTTGGGTGTGTGTCTCACATGGACAGCTCGGCATCTCTGCCTTCGGGGCTGTGGTGTGTGTGTGTGTGTCTCTCTTGGACAGCTCTGCATCTCTGCCTCTGTGTGTGTGTGTGTGTGTCACATGGACAGCTCTGCATCTCTGCCTCTGTGTGTGTCTCACATGGCAGCTCTGTATCTCTTTCTGCAGGGCTCTGGTGTGTGTGTGTGTTTGTGTGTGTCTCTCATGGAAGCTCTGTGTCTCTGCCTGTGTGTGTATGTGTGTGTCTCATATGTATAGCTCTGCATCTCTGCCCGTGTGTGTGTGGGTGTGTGTCTCACTTGGACAGCTGTGCATCTCTGCCTGTGTGTGTGTCTATGTATATGTGTGTCTCACATGGACAGCTGTGCATCTCTGCTTTCAGGGCTCTGGTGTGTTTGTGTGTGTGTGTTTGTCTCACAAGGAGAGCTCTGCATCTCTGCCTCTGTGTGTGAGTGTCTGTGTCTCACATGGGAGGTCTGCATCTCTTTCTGCAGGGCTCTAGTGTGTTGTGTGTGTGTGTATGTGTGTGTGTGTGTCTCACATGGACAGCTCTGCATTTCTGCCTCTGTGTGTGTGTTTCACTTATGGACATCTCTATATCTCTGCCTGTGTGTTGTTGTTTGTGTGTGTGTGTGTGTGTCTCACATGGACAGCTCTGCATCTCTTCTTGCAGGCTTCTGGAGTGTGTGTGTGTTTGTGTGTGTGTGTGTTTGTCTCACATGGACAGCTCTGCATCTCTGCCTGCAGGGCTCTCGTGTGTGTGTGTGTGTGGGTGTGTGTGTGTATGTGTGTGTCTGTCTCACATTGACAGCTCTGCATCTCTGCCTGCAGGGCTCTCGTGTGTGTGTGTGTGTGTGTTTGTCTCACATGGACAGCTCTGCATCTCTGCCTGCAGGGCTCTGGTGTGTGTGTGTGTGTGTGTGTTTGTCTCACATGGACAGCTCTGCATCTCTGCCTGCAGGGCTCTCGTGTGTGTGTGTGTGTGGGTGTGTGTCTCACATGGACAGCTCTGCATCTCTGCCAGAAGGGTTCTGGTGTGTGTGTGGGGGTGTTTCAGATGGACAGCTCTGCATCTCTGCCTTCAGGGCTCTGGTGAGTGTGTGTGTGTGTGTCACATGGACAGCTCTGCATCTCTGACTGTGTGTGTGTGTGTTTGTGTGTCTCACATGGACAGCTCTGCATCTCTGCTTGCAGGGCTCTGGGGTGGGTGTGTGTGTGTGTGTGTGTGTGTGTGTGTCTCACATGGACAGCCCTGCATCTCTGCCTGTGTGTGTGTGTGTCTCAAAAGGACAGCTCTGCATCTCTGCCTCTGTGTTTGTGTGTTTGTGTGTCTCACATGGCAGTTCGGCATCTATTCCTGCAGGGCTTTGGTTTGTGTGTGTGTGTGTGTGTGTCTCACAAGGACAGCTCTGCATTTCTGCCTGTGTGTATGTGTGTCTCTCTCATGGACATCTCTACATCTCTGCCTGTGTGTTGTTGTTTGTGTGTATGTGTGTGTCTCACATGGACAGCTCTGCATCTCTTCCTGCAGGCTTCTGGAGTGTGTGTGTGTGTGTGTGTGTGTGTCTCACATGGACAGCAGTGCCTCTCTGTCTGTGTGTGTCTGTGTGTGTCTGTGTCTCACATGGACAGCTCTTCATCTCTGCCTGTAGGGCTCTGATGTGTGTGTGTGTGTGTGTGTGTGTGTGTATCACATGGACAGCTCTGCATCTCTGACTGTGTGTGTGGGTGTTTGTGTGTCTCACATGGACAGCTCTGCATTTCTGCTTGCAGGGCTCTGGGGTGTGTGTGTGTGTGTGTGTCTCACATGGACAACTCTGCATCTCTGCCTGTGTGTGTGTGTCTCACATGACCATGTCTGCATCTCTGCCTTCTGAGCTGTGGTGTGTGTGTGTGGGTGTGTGTATGTCTCACATGGAGAGCTCTGAATCTCTGCCTTCAGGCTTCTGGTGTGTGTGTGTGTGTGTCTCACATGGACAGCTCTGCATCTCTGCCCCTGTGTGTGTGTGTGTCTCACATGGACAGATCTGCATCTCTGCCTTCAGGGCTCTGGTGTGTGTGTGTGAGGGTGGGTGTGTGTCTCACATGGACATATCTGCATCTCTGCCTTCAGGGCTCTGGTGTGTGTGTGCGTGTGTGTGTTACAGGGAGAGATCTGCATCTCTGCCTTCAGGGATCTTGTGTGTGTGTCTGTGTGTGTGTGTGTGTGTGTCTCACATGGACAGCTCTGCATCTCTGCTTGCAGGGCTCTGGGGTGTATGTGTGTGTGTGTGTCTCACATGGACAGCTCTGCATCTCTTCCTGTGTGTGTGTGTGTGTGTCTCTCATGGACATCTCTACATATCTGCCTGTATGTTGCTGTTTGTGTGTGTGTGCATGTGTGTGTCTGTCTCACATTGACAGCTCTGTATCTCTGCCTGCAGGTCTCTCGGGTGTGTGTGTGTGTGGGTGTGTGTCTCACATGGACAGATGTGCATCTCTGCCAGAAGGGTTCTGGTGTGTGTGTGTGTGTGTGTGTGTGTGTTTCAGATGGACAGCTCTGCATCTCTTGCTTCAGGGCTCTGGTGAGTGTGTGTGTGTGTGTCACATGGACAGCTCTGCATCTCTGACTGTGTGTGTGTGTTCGTGTGTCTCACATGGACAGCTCTGCATCTCTGCTTGCAGGGCTCTGGGGTGTGTGTGTGTGTGTGTGTCTCACATGGACAGCTCTGCATCTCTGCCTGTGTGTGTGTGTGTGTCTCACATGGACAGCTCTGCATCTCTGCCTGCCAGGCTCTGGTGTGTGTGTGTGTGTGTGTTACAAGGAGAGATCTGCATCTCTGCTTTCAGGGCTCTTGTGTGTGTGTCTGTGTGTGTGTGTGTGTGTGTGTCTCACATGGACAGCTCTGCATCTCTGCCTGCTGGGCTTTGGTGTGTGTGTGTGTGTGTGTTCCAAGGAGAGATCTGCATCTCTGCCTTCAAGGCTCTGGTGTGCGTGTGTGTGTGTGTGTGTGTGTGTTTCATATGGACATCACAGAATCTCTGCCTGCAGGGCTCTGGGGTGTGTTTGTGTGTGTCTGTGTGTGTGTCTCACATGGAGAGCTCTGCATCTCTGCTTGTGTGTGTGTGTGACTCAGATGGACAGCTCTGCATCTCTGCTTTGTGTTTGTGTGTGTGTGTGTTTCATATGGACATCTCAGAATCTCTGCGTGCAGGTCTCTGGGGTGTGTTTGTGTGTGTGTGTGTGTCTCACATGGAGAGCTCTGCATCTCTGCTTGTGTGTGTGTGTGACTCAGATGGACAGCTCTGCATCTCTGCTTTGTGTTTGTGTGTGTGTGTGTGTGTCTCTCATCGACATCTCTGCATCTCTGCCTGCAGGGCTCTGGGGTGTGTGTGTGTGTCTGTGTGTGTGTCTCACATGGACATCGTTGCATCTCTGCCTGTGTGTGTGTCTGTGTGTCTCTCATGGACAGCTCTGCATCTCTGCCTGCCGGGTTCTGGGGTGTGTGTGTGTGTTACAAGGAGAAATCTGCATCTCTGCCTTCAGGGCTCTGGTGTGTGTGTGTGTGTTTGTCACATAGACAGCTCTGCATCTCTACCTCTGTGTGTGTGTGTCTCACATAGAAAGCTCTGCATCTCTGCCTGCAGGGCTCTGGGGTGTGTGTGTGCGTGTGTGTCTCACATGGACAGCTCTGCATCTCTGCCTTCAGGGCTCTGGTGAGTGTGTGTGTGTGTGTCACATGGACAGCTCTGCATCTCTGACTGTGTGTGTGTGTGTGTGTGTGTCTCACAAGGACAGCTCTGCATTTCTGCCTGTGTGTATGTGTGTCTCTCTCATGGACATCTCTACATCTCTGCCTGTGTGTTGTTGTTTGTGTGTATGTGTGTGTCTCACATGGACAGCTCTGCATCTCTTCCTGCAGGCTTCTGGAGTGTGTGTGTGTGTGTGTGTGTGTGTCTCACATGGACAGCAGTGCCTCTCTGTCTGTGTGTGTCTGTGTGTGTCTGTGTCTCACATGGACAGCTCTTCATCTCTGCCTGTAGGGCTCTGATGTGTGTGTGTGTGTGTGTGTGTGTGTATCACATGGACAGCTCTGCATCTCTGACTGTGTGTGTGTGTGTTTGTGTGTCTGACATGGACAGCTCTGCATTTCTGCTTGTAGGGCTCTGGGGTGTGTGTGTGTGTGTGTGTCTCACATGGACAACTCTGCATCTCTGCCTGTGTGTGTGTGTCTCACATGACCATGTCTGCATCTCTGCCTTCTGAGCTGTGGTGTGTGTGTGTGGGTGTGTGTATGTCTCACATGGAGAGCTCTGAATCTCTGCCTTCAGGCTTCTGGTGTGTGTGTGTGTGTGTGTGTGTGTGTGTCTCACATGGACAGCTCTGCATCTCTGCCTCTGTGTGTGTGTGTGTCTCACATGGACAGATCTGCATCTCTGCCTTCAGGGCTCTGGTGTGTGTGTGTGAGGGTGGGTGTGTGTCTCACATGGACATATCTGCATCTCTGCCTTCAGGGCTCTGGTGTGTGTGTGCGTGTGTGTGTTACAGGGAGAGATCTGCATCTCTGCCTTCAGGGATCTTGTGTGTGTGTCTGTGTGTGTGTGTGTGTGTCTCACATGGACAGCTCTGCATCTCTGCTTGCAGGGCTCTGGGGTGTATGTGTGTGTGTGTGTGTGTCTCACATGGACAGCTCTGCATCTCTGCCTGTGTGTGTGTGTGTGTGTCTCTCATGGACATCTCTACATATCTGCCTGTATGTTGCTGTTTGTGTGTGTGTGCATGTGTGTGTCTGTCTCACATTGACAGCTCTGTATCTCTGCCTGCAGGTCTCTCGGGTGTGTGTGTGTGTGGGTGTGTGTCTCACATGGACAGATGTGCATCTCTGCCAGAAGGGTTCTGGTGTGTGTGTGTGTGTGTGTTTCAGATGGACAGCTCTGCATCTCTTGCTTCAGGGCTCTGGTGAATGTGTGTGTGTGTGTCACATGGACAGCTCTGCATCTCTGACTGTGTGTGTGTGTTCGTGTGTCTCACATGGACAGCTCTGCATCTCTGCTTGCAGGGCTCTGGGGTGTGTGTGTGTGTGTGTGTCTCACATGGACAGCTCTGCATCTCTGCCTGTGTGTGTGTGTGTGTCTCACATGGACAGCTCTGCATCTCTGCCTGCCAGGCTCTGGTGTGTGTGTGTGTGTGTGTTACAAGGAGAGATCTGCATCTCTGCTTTCAGGGCTCTTGTGTGCGTGTCTGTGTGTGTGTGTGTGTGTGTCTCACATGGACAGCTCTGCATCTCTGCCTGCTGGGCTTTGGTGTGTGTGTGTGTTCCAAGGAGAGATCTGCATCTCTGCCTTCAAGGCTCTGGTGTGCGTGTGTGTGTGTGTGTGTGTGTGTTTCATATGGACATCACAGAATCTCTGCCTGCAGGGCTCTGGGGTGTGTTTGTGTGTGTATGTGTGTGTGTCTCACATGGAGAGCTCTGCATCTCTGCTTGTGTGTGTGTGTGACTCAGATGGACAGCTCTGCATCTCTGCTTTGTGTTTGTGTGTGTGTGTGTGTCTCTCATCGACATCTCTGCATCTCTGCCTGCAGGGCTCTGGGGTGTGTTTGTGTGTGTGTGTGTCTCACATGGAGAGCTCTGCATCTCTGCTTGTGTGTGTGTGTGTGACTCAGATGGACAGCTCTGCATCTCTGCTTTGTGTTTGTGTGTGTGTGTGTCTCTCATCGACATCTCTGCATCTCTGCCTGCAGGGCTCTGGGGTGTGTGTGTGTGTGTGTGTGTGTGTGTCTCACATGGACAGCCCTGCATCTCTGCCTGTGTGTGTGTGTGTCTCAAAAGTACAGCTCTGCATCTCTGCCTCTGTGTTTGTGTGTTTGTGTGTCTCACATGGCAGTTCGGCATCTATTCCTGCAGGGCTTTGGTTAGTGTGTGTGTGTGTGTGTGTGTGTGTCTCACAAGGACAGCTCTGCATTTCTGCCTGTGTGTATGTGTGTCTCTCTCATGGACATCTCTACATCTCTGCCTGTGTGTTGTTGTTTGTGTGTATGTGTGTGTCTCACATGGACAGCTCTGCATCATTTCCTGCAGGCTTCTGGAGTGTGTGTGTGTGTGTGTGTGTGTCTCACATGGACAGCAGTGCCTCTCTGTCTGTGTGTGTCTGTGTCTCACATGGACAGCTCTTCATCTCTGCCTGTAGGGCTCTGATGTGTGTGTGTGTGTGTATCACATGGACAGCTCTGCATCTCTGACTGTGTGTGTGTGTGTTTGTGTGTCTGACATGGACAGCTCTGCATTTCTGCTTGCAGGGCTCTGGGGTGTGTGTGTGTGTGTGTGTCTCACATGGACAACTCTGCATCTCTGCCTGTGTGTGTGTGTCTCACATGGACATGTCTGCATCTCTGCCTTCTGAGCTGTGGTGTGTGTGTGTGGGTGTGTGTATGTCTCACATGGAGAGCTCTGAATCTCTGCCTTCAGGCTTCTGGTGTGTGTGTGTGTGTGTGTGTGTGTGTGTGTCTCACATGGACAGCTCTGCATCTCTGCCTCTGTGTGTGTGTGTGTCTCACATGGGCAGATCTGCATCTCTGCCTTCAGGGCTCTGGTGTGTGTGTGTGAGGGTGGGTGTGTGTCTCACATGGACATATCTGCATCTCTGCCTTCAGGGCTCTGGTGTGTGTGTGCGTGTGTGTGTTACAGGGAGAGATCTGCATCTCTGCCTTCAGGGATCTTGTGTGTGTGTCTGTGTGTGTGTGTGTGTGTGTCTCACATGGACAGCTCTGCATCTCTGCTTGCAGGGCTCTGGGGTGTATGTGTGTGTGTGTGTGTGTGTCTCACATGGACAGCTCTGCATCTCTGCCTGTGTGTGTGTGTGTGTGTCTCTCATGGACATCTCTACATATCTGCCTGTATGTTGCTGTTTGTGTGTGTGTGCATGTGTGTGTCTGTCTCACATTGACAGCTCTGTATCTCTGCCTGCAGGTCTCTCGGGTGTGTGTGTGTGTGGGTGTGTGTCTCACATGGACAGATGTGCATCTCTGCCAGAAGGGTTCTGGTGTGTGTGTGTGTGTGTGTGTGTGTTTCAGATGGACAGCTCTGCATCTCTTGCTTCAGGGCTCTGGTGAGTGTGTGTGTGTGTGTCACATGGACAGCTCTGCATCTCTGACTGTGTGTGTGTGTTCGTGTGTCTCATATGGACAGCTCTGCATCTCTGCTTGCAGGGCTCTGGGGTGTGTGTGTGTGTGTGTGTCTCACATGGACAGCTCTGCATCTCTGCCTGTGTGTGTGTGTGTGTGTCTCACATGGACAGCTCTGCATCTCTGCCTGCCAGGCTCTGGTGTGTGTGTGTGTTACAAGGAGAGATCTGCATCTCTGCTTTCAGGGCTCTTGTGTGTGTGTCTGTGTGTGTGTGTGTGTGTGTCTCACATGGACAGCTCTGCATCTCTGCCTGCTGGGCTTTGGTGTGTGTGTGTGTGTGTGTTCCAAGGAGAGATCTGCATCTCTGCCTTCAAGGCTCTGGTGTGTGTGTGTGTGTGTGTGTGTGTGTGTGTGTTTCATATGGACATCTCAGAATCTCTGCCTGCAGGGCTCTGGGGTGTGTTTGTGTGTGTGTGTGTTTGTGTCTCACATGGAGAGCTCTGCATCTCTGCTTGTGTGTGTGTGTGACTCAGATGGACAGCTCTGCATCTCTGCTTTGTGTTTGTGTGTGTGTGTGTCTCTCATCGACATCTCTGCATCTCTGCCTGCAGGGCTCTGGGGTGTGTTTGTGTGTGTGTGTGTGTGTCTCACATGGAGAGCTCTGCATCTCTGCTTGTGTGTGTGTGTGACTCAGATGGACAGCTCTGCATCTCTGCTTTGTGTTTGTGTGTGTGTGTGTCTCTCATCGACCTCTCTGCATCTCTGCCTGCAGGGCTCTGGGGTGTGTGTGTGTGTCTGTGTGTGTGTCTCACATGGACATCGTTGCATCTCTGCCTGTGTGTGTGTCTGTATGTCTCACATGGACAGCTCTGCATCTCTGCCTGCCGGGTTCTGGGGTGTGTGTGTGTGTTACAAGGAGAAATCTGCATCTCTGCCTTCAGGGCTCTGGTGTGTGTGTGTGTGTTTGTCACATAGACAGCTCTGCATCTCTACCTGTGTGTGTGTGTGTCTCACATAGAAAGCTCTGCATCTCTGCCTGCAGGGTTCTGGGGTGTGTGTGTGCGTGTGTGTCTCACATGGACAACTCTGCATCTCTGCCTGCTGGGCTCTGGTGTGTGTGTGTGTGTGTGTGTGTGTGTGTGTGTGTTACAAGGAGAGATCTGCATCTCTGCTTTCAGGGCTCTGGTGTGTGTGTGTTTGTGTGTGTGTGTCTAACATGGACAGCTCTGCATCTCTTCCTGCAGAGCTCTGGTGTGTGTGTGTGTGTTTGTGTGTCTCACATGGACAGCTCTGCATTTCTGCCTTTGTGTGTGTGTGTGTGTGTCTCTCATGGACTGCTCTGCATCTATGCCTGCAGGGTCTGGGGTGTGTTTGTGTGTGTGTGTGTGTGTCTCACATGGACAGCTCTGCATCTCTGACTGTGTGTGTGTGTGTTTGTGTGTCTCACATGGACAGCTCTGCATCTCTGCTTGCAGGGCTCTGGTGTGTGTGTGTGTGTGTGTGTCTCACATGGACAGCTCTGCATCTCTGCCTGTCTGTGTGTGTGTGTCTCACAAGGACAGCTCTGCATCTCTGCCTCTGTGTGTGTGTGTGTGTCTCACATGGCAGGTCTGCATCTCTTCCTGCAGGGCTCTGGTGTGTATTGTGTGTGTGTGTGTGTGTGTGTGTTTCTCACATGGACAGCTCTGCATTTCTGCCTCTGTGTGTGTGTGTCTCTTATGGACATCTCTACATCTCTCTGCCTGTGTGTTGTTTGTGTGTGTGTGTGTCTCACATGGACAGCTCTGCATCTCTTCCTGCAGGCTTCTGGAGTCTGTGTGTGTGTGTGTGTGTTTGTCTCACATGGACAGCTCTGCATCTCTGCCTGCAGGGCTCTGGTGTGTGTGTGTGTGTGTGTGTGTGTGTATGTGTGTGTCTGTCTCACATTGACCGCTCTGTATCTCTGCCTGCAGGGCTCTCGTGTGTGTGTGTGTGTGTGTCTCACAAGGACAGCTCTGCATCTCTGCCAGAAAGGTTCTGGTGTGTGTGTGTGTGTGTTTCAGATGGACAGCTCTGCATCTCTGCTTTCAGGGCTCTGGTGAGTGTGTGTGTGTGTGTCACATGGACAGCTCTGCATCTCTCTGTGTGTGTGTGTTTGTGTGTCTCACATGGACAGCTCTGCATCTCTGCTTGCAGGGCTCTGGTGTGTGTGTGTGTGTGTGTGTGTGTCTCTCAAGGACAGCTCTGCATCTCTGCCTCTGTGTGTGTGTGTGTGTGTGTCTTACATGGCAGGTCTGCATCTCTTTCTGCAGGGCTCTGGTGTGTTGTGTGTGTGTGTGTGTGTGTGTGTCTCACATGGACAGCTCTGCATTTCTGCCTCTGTGTGTGTGTGTCTCTTATGGACATCTCTACATCTCTCTGCCTGTGTGTTGTTGTTTTGTGTGTGTATGTGTGTGTCTCACATGGACAGCTCTGCATCTCTTCCTGTAGGCTTCTGGAGTGTGTGTGTGTGTTTGTGTGTGTGTTTGTCTCACATGGACAGCTCTGCATCTCTTCCTGCAAGGCTCTGGTGTGTTTGTGTGTGTGTGTGTGTGTGTATGTGTGTGTCTGTCTCACATTGACAGCACTGTATCTCTGCCTGCAAGGCTCCCGTGTGTGTGTGTGTGTGTGTGTGTGTGTCTCACATGGACAGCTCTGCATCTCTGCCAGAAGGGTTCTGGTGTGTGTGTTTGTGTGTGTGTTTGTTTCAGATGGACAGCTCTGCATCTCTGCCTTCAGGGCTCTGGTGAGTGTGTGTGTGTTTGTCACATGACAGCTCTGCATCTCTGACTGTGTGTGTGTGTGTGTGTGTGTGTGTGTGTCTCACATGGACAGCTCTGCATCTCTGCCTGTCTGTGTGTGTGTGTCTCACAAGGACAGCTCTGCATCTCTGCCTCTGTTTGTGTGTGTCTCACATGGCAGGTCTGCATCTCTTCCTGCAGGGCTCTGGTGTGTTTTGTGTGTGTGTGTGTGTGTGTCTCACATGGACAGCTCTGCATTTCTGCTTCTGTGTTTGTGTGTCTCTTATGGACATCTCTACATCTCTCTGCCTGTGTGTTGTTTGTGTGTGTGTGTGTGTCTCACATGGACAGGTCTGCATCTCTTCCTGCAGGCTTCTGGAGTGTGTGTGTGTGTGTGTGTGTTTGTCTCACATGGACAGCTCTGCATCTCTGCCTGCAGGGCTCTGGTGTGTGTGTATGTGTATGTGTGTGTCTGTCTCACATTGACAGCTCTGTATCTCTGCCTGCAGGGCTCTCGTGTGTGTGTGTGTGTGGGTGTGTGTCTCATATGGACAGCTCTGCATCTCTGCCAGAAGGGTACTGTTGTGTGTGTGTGTGTGTGTGTGTGTGTGTGTTTGTGTTTCAGATGAACAGCTCTGCATCTCTGCCTTCAGGGCTCTGGTGAGTGTGTGTGTGTGTGTCACATGGACAGCTCTGCATCTCTGACTGTGTGTGTGTGTTTGGGTGTCTCACATGGACAGCTCTGCATCTCTGCTTGCACGGCTCTGGGGTGTGTGTGTGTGTGTGTGTCTCACATGGACAGCTCTGCATCTCTACCTGCTGGGCTCTGGTGTGTCTGTGTGTGTGTGTGTGTTACAGGAAGAGATCTGCATCTCTGTCTTCAGGGCTCTTGTGTGTGTGTCTGTGTGTGTGTGTCTCACATGGACAGCTCTGCATCTCTGCTTGCAAGGCTCTGGGGTGTGTGTGTGTGTGTCTCACATGGACAGCTCTGCATTTCTGCCTCTGTGTGTGTGTGTGTGTGTGTGTGTCTCTCATGGACATCTCTACATATCTGCCTGTATGTTGTTTTCTGTGTTTGTGTGTATGTGTGTGTCTGTCTCACATTGACAGCTCTGTATCTCTGCCTGCCGGGCTCTCGGGTGGTTGTGTGTGTGGGTGTGTGTCTCACATGGACAGCTCTGCATCTCTGCCAGAAGGGTTCTGGTGTGTGTGTGTGTGTGTTTCAGATGGACAGCTCTGAATCTCTGCCTTCAGGGCTCTGGTGAGTGTGTGTGTGTGTGTGTCACATGGACAACTCTGCTCTCTGCTTGCAGAGCTCTGGTGTGTGTGTGTGTGTGTGTGTGTGTGTGTCTCACATGGACAGCTCTGCATCTCTGCTTGCAGAGCTCTGGTGTGTGTGTGTGTTAGTGTGTCTCACATGGACAGCTCTGCATTTCTGCCTGTGTGTGTGTGTGTGTGTCACACAGGGACAGCTCTGCATCTCTACTTGCGTGTGTTAGTGTGAATCTCACAACGAGAGCACTGCATCTCTGCCTGTGTGTGTATGTGTGTGTCTGTGTCTCACATGGACCTCTCTGCATCACTGCCTGTGTGTGTGTGTGTGTGTGTGTGTGTCTCACATGGACAGCTCTGCATCTCTGCCTTCAGGGCTCTGGTGTGTGTGTGTGTGTGTCTCACATGGACAGCTCTTCATCTCTGTCTGCAGGGCTCTGGCGTGTGTGTGTGTGTATGTGTTTGTGTGTCTCATATGGACAGCTCTGCATCTCTGCCTTCAGGGCTCTGGTGTGTGTGTGTATGTGTCTCACATGGACAGCTCTGCATCTCTGCCTGCAGGGCTCGAGGGTGTGTGTGTGTGTGTGTGTGTGTGTGTCTCACATGGACAGCTCTGCATCTCTGCCTTTGTGTGTGTGTGTGTGTGTCTCTCATGGACCGCTCTGCATCTATGCCTGCAGGGTCTGGGGTGTGTTTGTGTGTGTGTGTGTGTGTCTCACATGGACAGCTCTGCATCTCTGCCTGTGTGTGTGTGTGTCTCACATGGACAGCTCTGCATCTCTGCCTGCTGGGCTTTGGTGTGTGTGTGTGTGTGTGTTCCAAGGAGAGATCTGCATCTCTGCCTTCAAGGCTCTGGTGTGTGTGTGTGTGTGTGTGTGTTTCATATGGACATCTCAGAATCTCTGCGTGCAGGGCTCTGGGGTGTGTTTGTGTGTGTGTGTGTGTGTGTCTCACATGGAGAGCTCTGCATCTCTGCTTGTGTGTGTGTGTGACTCAGATGGACAGCTCTGCATCTCTGCTTTGTGTTTGTGTGTGTGTGTGTCTCTCATCGACATCTCTGCATCTCTGCCTGCAGGGCTCTGGGGTGTGTGTGTGTGTCTGTGTGTGTGTCTCACATGGACATCGTTGCATCTGTGCCTGTGTGTGTGTCTGTGTGTCTCACATGGACAGCTCTGCATCTCTGCCTGCTGGGTTCTGGGGTGTGTGTGTGTGTTACAAGGAGAAATCTGCATCTCTGCCTTCAGGGCTCTGGTGTGTGTGTGTGTGTTTGTCACATAGACAGCTCTGCATTTCTACCTGTGTGTGTGTGTGTGTCTCACATAGAAAGCTCTGCATCTCTGCCTGCAGGTCTCTGGGGTGTGTGTGTGCGTGTGTGTCTCACATGGACAACTCTGCATCTCTGCCTGCTGGGCTCTGGTGTGTGTGTGTGTGTGTGTGTGTTACAAGGAGAGATCTGCATCTCTGCTTTCAGGGCTCTGGTGTGTGTGTGTTTGTGTGTGTGTGTCTCACATGGACAGCTCTGCATCTCTTCCTGCAGAGCTCTGGTGTGTGTGTGTGTGTTTGTGTGTCTCACATGGACAGCTCTGCATTTCTGCCTTTGTGTGTGTGTGTGTGTGTGTCTCTCATGGACATCTCTACATATCTGCCTGTATGTTGTTGTTTGTGTGTGTATGTGTGTCTCACATGGACAGCTCTGCACTCTGCCTGCAGGCTTCTGGATTGTGTGTGTGTGTGTGTCACACATGGACAGCTCTACATCTCTACTTGCGTGTGTGTGTGTGTGTCTCACAACGACAGCACTGCATCTCTGCCTGTGTGTGTACGTGTGTGTCTCTGCCTCACATGGACAGCTCTGCATCTCTGCCTGTGTGTGTGTGTGTGTGTGTGTGTATCTTATGGACATCTCTACATCTCTGCCTGTGTGTTTTTGTTTGTGTGTGTGTGTCTCACATGGACAGCTCTGCATCTCTTCCTGGAGGCTTCTGGAGTGTGTGTGTGTGTGTGTGTGTGTTTGTCTCAGATGGACAGCTCTGCATCTCTGCCTGCAGGGCTCTGGTGTGTGTGTGTGTGTGTGTGTGTGTGTGTATGTGTGTGTCTGTCTCACATTGACAGCTCTGTATCTCTGCCTGCAGGGCTCTCGTGTGTGTATGTGTGTGGGTGTGTGTCTCAAATCGACAGCTCTGCATCTCTGCCAGAAGGGTTCTGGTGTGTGTGTGTGTGTGTGTTTCAGATGGACAGTTCTGCATCTCTGCTTGCAGGGCTCTGGGGTGTGTGTGTGTGTGTGTGTGTCTCACATTGACAGCTCTGCATCTCTGACTGTGTGTGTGTGTGTTTGTGTGTCTCACATGGACAGCTCGGCATCTCTGCATTCGGGGCTCTGGTGTGTGTGTGTGTGTGTGTGTGTGTCTCACATGGACAGCTCTGCATCTCTGCCTGTCTGTGTGTGTGTGTCTCACAAGGACAGCTCTGCATCTCTTCCTCTGTTTGTGTGTGTGTGTGTCTCACATGGCAGTTCGGCATCTATTCCTGCAGGGCTCTGGTTTGTGTGTGTGTGTGTGTCTCACAAGGACAGATCTGCATTTCTGCCTGTGTGTGTGTGTTTCTCTCTAATGGACATATCTACATCTCTGCCTGTGTGTTGTTGTTTGTGTGTATGTGTGTGTCTCACATGGACAGCTCTGCATCTCTTCCTGCAGGCTTCTGGAGTGTGTGTGTGTGTGTGTGTGTGTGTGTTTCATATGGACAACTCTGCATCTCTGCCTGTGTGTGTGTGTGTGTGTCTCACATGGACATGTCTGCATCTCTGCCTTCTGGGCTCTGGTGTGTGTGTGTGTGGGTGTGTGTATGTCTCACATGGACAGCTCTGAATCTCTGCCTTCAGGCTTCTGTTGTGTGTGTGTGTGTGTGTCTCACATGGACAGCTCTGCATCTCTGCCTCTGTGTGTGTCTCACATGGCAGGTCTCTATCTCTTCCTGCAGGGCTCTGGTGTGTTGTGTGTGTTTGTGTCTCACATGGACAGATCTGCATTTCTGCCTCTGTGTGTGTGTGTCTCTTATGGACATCTCTACATCTCTGCCTGTGTGTTGTTGTTTGTGTGTGTGTGTGTGTCACATGGACAGCTCTGCATCTCTTCCTGCAGGCTTCTGGAGTGTGTGTGTGTGTGTCTCACATGGACAGCTCTGCATCTCTGCCTGCAGGGCTCTGGGGTGTGTGTGTGTGTGTGTGTGTCTCACATGGACAGCTCTGCATGTCTGCCTTCGTGTGTGTGTGTGTCTCACACGGACAGCTCTGCATCTCTGCCTGCAGGGCTCTGGGGCGTGTGTGTGTGTGTGTGTGTGTGTGTGTGTCTCACATGGACAGCTCTGCATCTCTGCCTTTGTCTGTGTGTGTGTGTGTGTCTCTCATGGACATCTCTGCATCTCTGCCTGCAGGGCTCTGGGGTGTGTGTGTGTGTCTGTGTGTGTGTCTCACATGGACATCGTTGCATCTGCCTGTGTGTGTGTGTGTGTCTCACATGGACAGCTCTGCATCTCTGCCTGCTGGGCTCTGGGGTGTGTGTGTGTGTTACAAGGAGAAATCTGCATCTCTGCCTTCAGGCCTCTGGTGTGTGTGTGTGTGTTGGTCACATGGACAGCTCTGCATCTCTGCCTGTGTGTGTGTGTGTGTGTGTCTCACATATAAAGCTCTGCATCTCTGCCTGCAGGGCTCTGGGTTGTGTGTCCACGTGTGTGTCTCACATGGACAACTCTGCATGTCTGCCAGCTGGGCTCTGGTGTGTGTGTGTGTGTGTGTGTGTGTTACAAGGAGAGATCTGCATCTCTGCTTTCAGGGCTCTGGTGTGTGTGTGTGTGTGTGTGTGTGTGTGTGTGACTCACATGACAGCTCTGCATCTCTTCCTGCAGAGCTTTGGTGTGTGTGTGTGTTTGTGTGTCTCACATGGACAGCTCTGCATTTCTGCCTTTGTGTGTGTGTGTGTCTCTCATGGACGTCTCTACATATGTGCCTGTATGTTTTTGTTTGTGTGTGTATGTGTGTCTCACATGGACAGCTCTGCATCTCTGCCTGCAGGCTTCTGGATTGTGTGTGTGTGTGTGTGTCACACATGGACAGCTCTGGATCTCTACTTGCGTGTGTGTGTGTGGGTCTCACAACGACAGCACTGCATCTCTGCCTGTGTGTGTATGTGTGTGTCTCTGTCTCAGATGGACAGCTCTGCGTCTCTGCCTGTGTGTGTGTGTGTGTGTGTGTGTGTGTGTCTCACATGGACAGCTCTTCATCTCTGCCTGCAGGGCTCTGGTGTGTGTGTGTGTGTGTGTGTCTCACATGGACAGCTCTGCATCTTTACCTTCAGGGCTCTGTTGGGTGTGTGTGAGGTTGGGTGTGTGTTTCACATGGACAGCTCGGCATCTCTGCCTTCGGGGCTGTGGTGTGTGTGTGTGTGTCTCTCTTGGACAGCTCTGCATCTCTGCCTCTGTGTGTGTGTGTGTGTGTCACATGGACAGCTCTGCATCTCTGCCTCTGTGTGTGTCTCACATGGCAGCTCTGTATCTCTTTCTGCAGGGCTCTGGTGTGTGTGTGTGTTTGTGTGTGTCTCTCATGGAAGCTCTGCGTCTCTGCCTGTGTGTGTATGTGTGTGTCTCATATGTATAGCTCTGCATCTCTGCCCGTGTGTGTGTGGGTGTGTGTCTCACTTGGACAGCTGTGCATCTCTGCCTGTGTGTGTGTCTATGTATATGTGTGTCCCACATGGACAGCTCTGCATCTCTGCTTTCAGGGCTCTGGTGTGTTTGTGTGTGTGTGTGTGTCTCACAAGGAGAGCTCTGCATCTCTGCCTCTGTGTGTGAGTGTCTGTGTCTCACATGGCAGGTCTGCATCTCTTTCTGCAGGGCTCTGGTGTGTTGTGTGTGTGTGTGTATGTGTGTGTGTGTGTCTCACATGGACAGCTCTGCATTTCTGCCTCTGTGTGTGTGTTTCACTTATGGACATCTCTATATCTCTGCCTGTGTGTTGTTGTTTGTGTGTGTGTGTGTGTGTCTCACATGGACAGCTCTGCATCTCTTCCTGCAGGCTTCTGGAGTGTGTGTGTGTGTGTGTGTGTGATTGTCTCACATGGACCGCTCTGCATCTCTGCCTGCAGGGCTCTGGTGTGTGTGTGTGTGTGTGTGTATGTGTGTGTCTGTCTCACATTGACAGCTCTGCATCTCTGCCTGCAGGGCTCTCGTGTGTGTGTGTGTGTGTGTTTGTCTCACATGGACAGCTCTGCATCTCTGCCTGCAGGGCTCTGGTGTGTGTGTGTGTGTGTGTGTGTTTGTCTCACATGGACAGCTCTGCATCTCTGCCTGCAGGGCTCTCGTGTGTGTGTGTGTGTGGGTGTGTGTCTCACATGGACAGCTCTGCATCTCTGCCAGAAGGGTTCTGGTGTGTGTGTGTGTTTGTTTCAGATGGACAGCTCTGCATCTCTGCCTTCAGGGCTCTGGTGAGTGTGTGTGTGTGTGTCACATGGACAGCTCTGCATCTCTGACTGTGTGTGTGTGTGTTTGTGTGTCTCACATGGACAGCTCTGCATCTCTGCTTGCAGGGCTCTGGGGTGTGTGTGTGTGTCTCACATGGACAGCCCTGCATCTCTGCCTGTGTGTGTGTGTGTCTCAAAAGGACAGCTCTGCATCTCTGCCTCTGTGTTTGTGTGTTTGTGTGTCTCACATGGCAGTTCGGCATCTATTCCTGCAGGGCTTTGGTTTGTTTGTGTGTGTGTGTGTGTCTCACAAGGACAGCTCTGCATTTCTGCCTGTGTGTATGTGTGTCTCTCTCATGGACATCTCTACATCTCTGCCTGTGTGTTGTTGTTTGTGTGTATGTGTGTGTCTCACATGGACAGCAGTGCCTCTCTGTCTGTGTGTTTCTGTGTGTGTCTGTGTCTCACATGGACAGCTCTTCATCTCTGCCTGTAGGGCTCTGATGTGTGTGTGTGTGTGTGTGTGTGTGTGTGTGTATCACATGGACAGCTCTGCATCTCTGACTCTGTGTGTGTGTGTTTGTGTGTCTGACATGGACAGCTCTGCATTTCTGCTTGCAGGGCTCTGGGGTGTGTGTGTGTGTGTGTGTCTCACATGGACAACTCTGCATCTCTGCCTGTGTGTGTGTGTCTCACATGGACAAGTCTGCATCTCTGCCTTCTGAGCTGTGGTGTGTGTGTGTGGGTGTGTGTATGTCTCACATGGAGAGCTCTGAATCTCTGCCTTCAGGCTTCTGGTGTGTGTGTGTGTGTGTGTGTGTGTGTGTCTCACATGGACAGCTCTGCATCTCTGCCTCTGTGTGTGTGTGTGTCTCACATGGACAGATCTGCATCTCTGCCTTCAGGGCTCTGGTGTGTGTGTGTGAGGGTGGGTGTGTGTCTCACATGGACATAACTGCATCTCTGCCTTCAGGGCTCTGGTGTGTGTGTGCGTGTGTGTGTTACAGGGAGAGATCTGCATCTCTGCCTTCAGGGATCTTGTGTGTGTGTCTGTGTGTGTGTGTGTGTGTGTCTCACATGGACAGCTCTGCATCTCTGCTTGCAGGGCTCTGGGGTGTATGTGTGTGTGTGTGTGTCTCACATGGACAGCTCTGAATCTCTGCCTGTGTGTGTGTGTGTGTGTCTCTCATGGACATCTCTACATATCTGCCTGTATGTTGCTGTTTGTGTGTGTGTGCATGTGTGTGTCTGTCTCACATTGACAGCTCTGTATCTCTGCCTGCAGGTCTCTCGGGTGTGTGTGTGTGTGGGTGTGTGTCTCACATGGACAGATGTGCATCTCTGCCAGAAGGGTTCTGGTGTGTGTGTGTGTGTGTGTGTGTGTGTTTCAGATGGACAGCTCTGCATCTCTTGCTTCAGGGCTCTGGTGAGTGTGTGTGTGTGTGTCACATGGACAGCTCTGCATCTCTGACTGTGTGTGTGTGTTCGTGTGTCTCACATGGACAGCTCTGCATCTCTGCTTGCAGGGCTCTGGGGTGTGTGTGTGTGTGTGTGTCTCACATGGACAGCTCTGCATCTCTGCCTGTGTGTGTGTGTGTCTCACATGGACAGCTCTGCATCTCTGCCTGCCAGGCTCTGGTGTGTGTGTGTGTGTGTGTTACAAGGAGAGATCTGCATCTCTGCTTTCAGGGCTCTTGTGTGTGTGTGTGTGTGTGTGTGTGTGTGTGTGTGTCTCACATGGACAGCTCTGCATCTCTGCCTGCTGGGCTTTGGTGTGTGTGTGTGTGTGTGTTCCAAGGAGAGATCTGCATCTCTGCCTTCAAGGCTCTGGTGTGTGTGTGTGTGTGTGTGTTTCATATGGACATCTCAGAATCTCTGCGTGCAGGGCTCTGGGGTGTGTTTGTGTGTGTGTGTGTGTGTGTGTCTCACATGGAGAGCTCTGCATCTCTGCTTGTGTGTGTGTGTGACTCAGATGGACAGCTCTGCATCTCTGCTTTGTGTTTGTGTGTGTGTGTGTCTCTCATCGACATCTCTGCATCTCTGCCTGCAGGGCTCTGGGGTGTGTGTGTGTGTCTGTGTGTGTGTCTCACATGGACATCGTTGCATCTGTGCCTGTGTGTGTGTCTGTGTGTCTCACATGGACAGCTCTGCATCTCTGCCTGCCGGGTTCTGGGGTGTGTGTGTGTGTTACAAGGAGAAATCTGCATCTCTGCCTTCAGGGCTCTGGTGTGTGTGTGTGTGTTTGTCACATAGACAGCTCTGCATCTCTACCTGTGTGTGTGTGTGTCTCACATAGAAAGCTCTGCATCTCTGCCTGCAGGTCTCTGGGGTGTGTGTGTGCGTGTGTGTCTCACATGGACAACTCTGCATCTCTGCCTGCTGGGCTCTGGTGTGTGTGTGTGTGTGTGTGTGTGTCTCACATGGACAGCTCTGCATCTCTGACTGTGTGTGTGTGTGTTTGTGTGTCTCACATGGACAGCTCTGCATCTCTGCTTGCAGGGCTCTGGTGTGTGTGTGTGTGTGTGTGTCTCACATGGACAGCTCTGCATCTCTGCCTGTCTGTGTGTGTGTGTCTCACAAGGACAGCTCTGCATCTCTGCCTCTGTGTGTGTGTGTGTGTCTCACATGGCAGGTCTGCATCTCTTCCTGCACGGCTCTGGTGTGTATTGTGTGTGTGTGTGTGTGTTTCTCACATGGACAGCTCTGCATTTCTGCCTCTGTGTGTGTGTGTCTCTTATGGACATCTCTACATCTCTCTGCCTGTGTGTTGTTTGTGTGTGTGTGTGTGTCTCACATGGACAGCTCTGCATCTCTTCCTGCAGGCTTCTGGAGTCTGTGTGTGTGTGTTTGTCTCACATGGACAGCTCTGCATCTCTGCCTGCAGGGCTCTGGTGTGTGTGTGTGTGTGTGTGTGTGTATGTGTGTGTCCGTCTCACATTGACAGCTCTGTATCTCTGCCTGCAGGGCTCTCGTGTGTGTGTGTGTGTGTGTCTCACAAGGACAGCTCTGCATCTCTGCCAGAAGGGTTCTGGTGTGTGTGTGTGTGTGTTTCAGATGGACAGCTCTGCATCTCTGCCTTCAGGGCTCTGGTGAGTGTGTGTGTTTGTCACATGGACAGCTCTGCATCTCTGTGTGTGTGTGTGTTTGTGTGTCTCACATGGACAGCACTGCATCTCTGCTTGCAGGGCTCTTGGGTGTGTGTGTGTGTGTGTATGTGTGTGTCTCACAAGGACAGCTCTGCATCTCTGCCTCTGTGTGTGTGTGTGTGTGTCTTACATGGCAGGTCTGCATCTCTGCCTCTGTGTATGTGTGTGTGTGTCTCACAAGGACAGCTCTGCATCTCTGCCTCTGTGTGTGTGTGTGTGTGTCTTACATGGCAGGTCTGCATCTCTTTCTGCAGGGCTCTGGTGTGTTGTGTGTGTGTGTGTGTGTGTGTGTGTGTCTCACATGGACAGCTCTGCATTTCTGCCTCTGTGTGTGTGTGTCTCTTATGGACATCTCTACATCTCTCTGCCTGTGTGTTGTTGTTTTGTGTGTGTATGTGTGTGTCTCACATGGACAGCTCTGCATCTCTTCCTGTACGCTTCTGGAGTGTGTGTGTGTGTGTGTGTGTGTTTGTCTCACATGGACAGCTCTGCATCTCTTCCTGCAAGGCTCTGGTGTGTTTGTGTGTGTGTGTGTGTATGTGTGTGTCTGTCTCACATTGACAGCACTGTATCTCTGCCTGCAAGGCTCCCGTGTGTGTGTGTGTGTGGGTGTGTGTCTCACATGGACAGCTCTGCATCTCTGCCAGAAGGGTTCTGGTGTGTGTGTTTGTGTGTGTGTTTGTTTCAGATGGACAGCTCTGCATCTCTGCCTTCAGGGCTCTGGTGAGTGTGTGTGTGTTTGTCACATGACAGCTCTGCATCTCTGACTGTGTGTGTGTGTGTGTGTGTGTGTCTCACATGGACAGCTCTGCATCTCTGCCTGTCTGTGTGTGTGTGTCTCACAAGGACAGCTCTGCATCTCTGACTTCAGGCCTCTGGTGTGTGTATGTGTGTGTGCGTGTGTGTATGTGTCTCACATGGACAGGTCTGCATCTCTGCCTGCAGGGCTCTGGTGTGTGTGTGTGTGTGTCTTAGGGACAGCTCTGCATCTTTGCCTGCTGGGCTCTGTTGTGTGTGTCTGTGTGTGTTTGTATTTCACATGGACAGCTCTTAATCTCTGCCTGCAGGGCTCTGGTGTGTGTGTCTGTGTGTGTGTTTGTATCTCACATGGACAGCTCTACATCTCTGCCTGTGTGTGTGTGTGTGTCTCACATGGACAGCTCTGCATCTCTTCCTGGAGGCTTCTGGAGTGTGTGTGTGTGTGTGTGTGTTTGTCTCACATGGACAGCTCTGCATCTCTGCCTGCAGGGCTCTGGTGTGTGTGTGTGTGTATGTGTGTGTCTGTCTCACATTGACAGCTCTGTATCTCTGCCTGCAGGGCTCTCGTGTGTGAGTGTGTGTGGGTGTGTGTCTCACATGGAAAGCTCTGCATCTCTGCCTCTGTGTGTGTGTGTGTCTGTGTCTCACATGGACAGCTCTGCATCTCTGCCTGTGTGTGTTTTTCTGTGTGTGTGTCTCACATGGACAGCTCTGCATCTCTGCCTGCAGGGCTCTGGTGTGTGTGTGCGTGGGTGGGTGTGTGTCACACACGGACAGTTCTGCATCTCTGCATTCAGGGCTCTGGTGTGTGTGTGTATGTGTGTGTGTGTCTCACATGGAAAGCTCTGCATCTGTGCCTGCAGGGCTCGGGTGTGTGTGTGTGTCTCACATGGAGAGCTCTGCATCTCTGCCTGCATGGCTATGGTGTGTGTGTGTGTATGTGTGTGTGTGTGTCTGATATGGACCGCTCTGCATCTCTGCCCGCAGGGCTCTGATGTGTTTGTGTGTGTGTGTGTGTCTCACATGGACAGTTCCGCATCAATGTCTTCAGGGCTCTGGAGTGTATTTGTGTGTGTGTGTGTGTGTGTTTGTGTCTCACATGAACAGATCTACGTCTCTGCCTTCAGGGCTCTGGTGTGTGTGTTTTTGTGTGTGTGTGTCTCACATGGACAGCTCTGAATCTCTGCCTTCAGGTTCTGGTGTGTGTGTGTGTGTATGTGTGTGTGTGTCTGACATGGACCGCTCTGCATTTCTGCCCGCAGGGTTCTGATGTGTTTGTGTGTGTGTGTGTGTCTCACATGGACAGTTCCGCATAACTGCCTTCAGGGCTCTGGTGTGTGTGTGTGTGTCTCATATGGACAGCTCTGATTCTCTGCCTTCAGGGCTCTGGTGTGTGTGTGTGTGGGTGATTGTGTGTCTCACATGGACAGCTCTGCATCTCTGCCTTCAGGGCTCTGGTGTGTGTGTGTGTGCGTGATTGTGTGTCTCAAATTGACAGATCTGCATTTCTGCCTTCAGGGCTCTGGTGTGTGTGTGTGTGTGTGTGTGTGTGTATGTGTGTGTATGTGTCTGATATGGACCGCTCTGCATCTCTGCCCGAGCGCTCTGATGTGTTTGTTTGTGTGTGTGTGTCTCACATGTACAGTTCCACATCAATGCCTTCAGGGCTCTGGAGTGTATTTGTGTGTGTGTTTGTGTCTCACATGAACAGATCTACATCTCTGCCTTCAGGGCTCTGGTGTGTGTTTTTCTGTGTGTGTGTCTCACATGGACAGCACTGCATCTCAGCCGGCAGGGCTCTGTTGTGTGTGTGCGTGGGTGTGTGTGTGTGTGTCTCACATGGACAGCTCTGCATCTCTGCCTGCACGGCTCTGGTGTGTGTGTGTGTGTGTGTGTGTGTGTGTGTCTCACATGGACAGGTCTGCATCTCTGCCTGTGTGTGTTTTTCTGTGTGTGTGTCTCACATGGACAGCACTGCATCTCAGCCGGCAGGGCTCTGGTGTGTGTGTGCGTGGGTGTGTGTGTGTGTGTCTCACATGGACAGCTCTGCATCTCTGCCTGCACGGCTCTGGTGTGTGTGTGTCTGTGTGTGTCTCACATGGACAGCTCTGCATCTCTGCATTCAGGGCTCTGGTGTGTGTGTGTGTGTGTGTGTGTGTGTCTTGAAATGGACAGCTCTACATCTCTTCCTGTGTGTGTATGTCTGTGTGTGTGTCTCACATATACAGCTCTGCATCTCTGCCTGCAGGGCTCTGGTATGTGTGTGCGTGGGTGCATGTCTGTCTCACACGGACAGCTTTGCATCTGTGCCTTCAGGGCTCTGGTGTGTGTGTGTGTGTGTCTCACATGGACAGCTATGCATCTGTGCCTGCAGGGCTCGGGTGTGTGTGTGTGTGTGTGTCTCTCACATGGAGAGCTCTGCCACTCTGCCTGCATGGCTCTCGTGAGTGTGTGTGTGGGTGTGTGTGTGTCTCACATGGACAGCTCTGCATCTGTGCCTGCACGGCTCTGGTGTTTGTGTGTGTGTGTGTGTGTCTCACATGGACAGCTCTGTATCTCTGCCTGCAGGGCTCTGGTGTGTGTGTGTGTGTGTGTGTGTGTGGCTCACATGGACAGCTCTGAATATCTGCATGTGTGTGTGTTATGTGTCTCACAGGAACAGGTCTGCATCTCTGCCTGAGTGTGAGTGTGTGTGTGTGTGTGTGTGTTACTCACATGAACAGCTCTGCACTCTGCATTCAGGGCTTGGGTGTGTGTGTGTGTCTCACATGGAGAGCTCTGCATCTCTTCCTGCATGGCTATGGTGTGTGTGTGTGTATGTGTGTGTGTGTCTCAAATGGACAGCTCTGCATCTCTTCTTGCACGGCTCTTGTGTGTGTGTGTGTGTGTGTGCGTCTCACATGGACAGCTCTGAATCTCTGCCTGTGTGTGTGTGTGTGTGTGTCTCACATGGACAGCTCTGCATCTCTGCCTTCAGGGCTCTGGTGTGTGTGTGTGTGTGTCTCACATGTACAGCTCTGCATCTCTGCCGCTGTGTGTGTGTCTGTGTGGGTGTTTCACATGGCAGGTCTGCATATTTTCCTGCAGGGCTCTGGTGTGTGTGTGTGTGTGTGTGTGTGTGTTTGTGTCTCACATGGAAAGCTCTGCATCTCTGCCTGTGTGTGTGTGTGTGTCTGTGTCTCACATGGGCAGCTCTGCATCTCTGCCTGTGTGTGATTTTCTGTGTGTGTGTCTCACATGGACAGCGCTGCATCTCAGCCGGCAGGGCTCTGGTGTGTGTGTGCGTGGGTGTGTGTGTGTGTGTCTCACATGGACAGCTTTGCATCTCTGCCTGCACAGCTCTGGTGTGTGTGTTTGTGTGTGTGTGTGTGTGTGTTTCACATGGACAGCTCTGAATCTCTGCCTGTGTGTGTGTGTGTGTGTGGGTCTCACATGGACAGCTCTGCATCTCTGCCTGCAGGGCTCTGGTGTGTGTGTGTGTGTGTCTCACATGGACAGCTCTGCATCTCTGCCTTCAGGGCTCTGGTGTGTGTGTGTGTGTGTGTGTATGTGTGTGTGTGTGTCTGACATGGACCGCTCTGCATCTCTGCCCGCAGGGCTCTGATGTGTTTGTGTGTGTGTGTGTCTCACATGGACATTTCCGCATCTCTGCTTTCAGGGCTCTGGTGTGTATTTGTGTGTGTGTGTGTGTTTGTGTCTCAGATGGACAGCTCTGCATCTGTGCCTTCAGGGCTCTGGTGTGTGTGTGTGTGTGTCTTACATGGACAGCTCTGCATCTCTGCCTTCAGGGCTCTGATGTGTGTGTGTGTGTGTGTGTGGCTCACATGGACAGCTGTGCATCACTGCCTTAGGGCTCTGTTGTGTGTTTGTGTGTGTGTTTGTGTCCCACATGGACAGCTCTGCATCTCTTCCTGTGTGTGTATGTGTGTGTGTGTGTGTCTCACATGTATAGCTCTGCCTCTCTGCCTTCAGTGCACTGGGGTGTGTGTGTGTGTGTGTGGTTCTGTGTGTCTCACATGGACATCTCTGCATCTCGGCCTGTGTGTGTGTGTGTGTTTCTCACATGGAAAATTGGGCATCTCTGCCTGTGTGTGTGTATGAGTCTCATAGGAACAGCTCTGCATCTCTGTCTGAATGTGAGTGTGTGTGTGTTTCACCTGGACAGCTCTGCATCTCTGCATTCAGGGCTCTGGGGTGTGTGTGTTTGTGTGTGTGTGTGTGTCTCGAAATGGACAGCTCTGCATCTCTTCCTGTGTGTGTGTGTTTGTGTGTGTGTCTCACATGGACAGCTCTGAATCTCTGCCTTCAGGGCTCTGGTGGGTGTGTGTGTGGGTGATTGTGTGTCTCACATGGACAGCTCTGCATCTCTGCCTTCAGGGCTCTGGTGTGTGTGTGTGTGTGTCTCACATGGACAGCTCTGCATCTCTGCCGCTGTGTGTGTGTCTGTGTGGGTGTTTCACATGGCAGGTCTGCATATTTTCCTGCAGGGCTCTGGTGTGTGTGTGTGTGTTTGTGTGTGTGTTTGTGTCTCACATGGAAAGCTCTGCATCTCTGCCTGTGTGTGTGTGTGTGTCTGTGTCTCACATGGGCAGCTCTGCATCTCTGCCTGTGTGTGATTTTCTGTGTGTGTGTCTCACATGGACAGCGCTGCATCTCAGCCGGCAGGGCTCTGGTGTGTGTGTGCGTGGGTGTGTGTGTGTGTGTCTCACATGGACAGCTCTGCATCTCTGCCTGCACGGCTCTGGTGTGTGTGTTTGTGTGTGTGTGTGTGTGTGTTTCACATGGATAGCTCTGAATCTCTGCCTCTGTGTGTGTGTGTGTGTGGGTCTCACATGGACAGCTCTGCATCTCTGCCTGCAGGGCTCTGGTGTGTGTGTGTGTGTGTCTCACATGGACAGCTCTGCATCTCTGCCTTCAGGGCTCTGGTGTGTGTGTGTGTGTGTGTGTGTGTGTGTGTGTGTGTCTGACATGGACCGCTCTGCATCTCTGCCCACAGGGCTCTGATGTGTTTGTGTGTGTGTGTGTGTCTCACATGGACATTTCCGCATCACTGCTTTCAGGGCTCTGGTGTGTATTTGTGTGTGTGTGTGTGTTTGTGTCTCAGATGGACAGCTCTGCATCTGTGCCTTCAGGGCTCTGGTGTGTGTGTGTGTGTGTCTTACATGGACAGCTCTGCATCTCTGCCTGCAGGGCTCTGATGTGTGTGTGTGTGTGTGTGTGTGTGGCTCACATGGACAGCTGTGCATCACTGCCTTCAGGGCTCTGTTGTGTGTTTGTGTGTGTGTTTGTGTCCCACATGGACAGCTCTGCATCTCTTCCTGTGTGTGTATGTGTGTGTGTGTGTGTCTCACATGTATAGCTCTGCCTCTCTGCCTTCAGGGCACTGGGGTGTGTGTGTGTGTGTGTGGTTCTGTGTGTCTCACATGGACATCTCTGCATCTCGGCCTGTGTGTGTGTGTGTGTTTCTCACATGGAAAATTGGGCATCTCTGCCTTGTGTGTGTATGAGTCTCATAGGAACAGCTCTGCATCTCTGTCTGAATGTGAGTGTGTGTGTGTCTCACCTGGACAGCTCTGCATCTCTGCATTCAGGGCTCTGGGGTGTGTGTGTGTGTGTGTGTGTGTGTGTGTGTGTGTGTGTGTGTCTCGAAATGGACAGCTCTGCATCTCTTCCTGTGTGTGTATGTCTGTGTGTGTCTCACATGTACAGCTCTGCATCTCTGCCCTCAGGGCTCTGGTATGTGTGTGCGTGGGTGTGTGTCTGTCTCACACGGACAGCTTTGCATCTGTGCCTTCAGGGCTCTGGTGTGTGTGTGTGTGTCTCACATGGACAGCTATGCATCTGTGCCTGCAGGGCTCGGGTGTGTGTGTGTGTGTGTCTCTCACATGGAGAGCTCTGCAACTCTGCCTGCATGGCTCTCGTGAGTGTGTGTGTGGGTGTGTGTGTGTCTCACATGGACAGCTCTGCATCTGTGCCTGCACGGCTCTGGTGTTTGTGTGTGTGTGTGTGTGTGTCTCACATGGACAGCTCTGAATCTCTTCATGTGTGTGTGTTATGTGTCTCACAGGAACAGCACTGCATCTCTGCCTGAGTGTGAGTGTGTGTGTGTGTGTGTGTGTGTGTGTGTGTGTGTTTCTCACATGAACAGCTCTGAATCTCTGCATTCAGGGCTCTGGTTTGTGTGTGTGTGTGTGTGTGTCTAACATGGACAGCTCTACATCTCTTCCTGTGTATGTATGTCTGTGTGTGTGTCTCACATGGACAGCTCTGCATCTCTGCCTGCAGGGCTCTGGTGTGTGTGTGTGTGGGTGGGTGTGTTTCTCACATGGACAGCTCTGCATCTCTGCCTTCAGGGCTCTGGTGTGTGTGTGTGTGTGTGTCTCACATGGACATCTCTGCATCTGTGCCTGCTAGGCTCGGGTGTGTGTGTGTGTGTGTGTGTGCCTCACATGGACAGCTCTGCATCTCTGCCTCGGTGTGTGTGTGTGTGTGTTTCACATAGACAGCTCTGCATCTCTGCCTGCAGGGCTCTGATATTTGAGTGTGTGTGTGAGTGTGTCTCACATGGATAGCTCTGCATCTCTGCCTGTGTGTGAGTGTGTGTGTGTGTGTGTCTCACATGGACAGCTCTGCATCTCTTCCTGGAGGCTTCTGGAGTGTGTGTGTGTGTGTGTGTGTGTGTTTGTCTCAGATGGATAGCTCTGCATCTCTGCCTGCAGGGCTCTGGTGTGTGTGTGTGTGTGTGTGTGTGTGTGTATGTGTGTGTCTGTCTCACATTGACAGCTCTGTATCTCTGCCTGCAGGGCTCTCGTGTGTGTATGTGTGTGGGTGTGTGTCTCAAATGGACAGCTCTGCATCTCTGCCAGAAGGGTTCTGGTGTGTGTGTGTGTGTGTGTGTGTTTCAGATGGACAGTTCTGCATCTCTGCTTGCAGGGCTCTGGGGTGTGTGTGTGTGTGTGTGTGTGTCTCACATGGATAGCTCTGCATCTCTGACTGTGTGTGTGTGTGTTTGTGTGTCTCACATGGACAGCTCGGCATCTCTGCATTCGGGGCTCTGGTGTGTGTGTGTGTGTGTGTGTGTGTCTCACATGGACAGCTCTGCATCTCTGCCTGTCTGTGTGTGTGTGTCTCACAAGGACAGCTCTGCATCTCTTCCTCTGTTTGTGTGTGTGTGTGTCTCACATGGCAGTTCGGCATCTATTCCTGCAGGGCTCTGGTTTGTGTGTGTGTGTGTGTCTCACAAGGACAGATCTGCATTTCTGCCTGTGTGTGTGTGTTTCTCTCTAATGGACATATCTACATCTCTGCCTGTGTGTTGTTGTTTGTGTGTATGTGTGTGTCTCACATGGACAGCTCTGCATCTCTTCCTGCAGGCTTCTGGAGTGTGTGTGTGTGTGTGTGTGTCTCACATGGACAGCAGTGCCTCTCTGTCTGTGTGTGTCTGTGTGTGTCTGTGTCTCACATGGACAACTCTGCATCTCTGCTTGCAGGGCTCTGATGTGTGTGTGTGTGTGTGTGTGTTTCACATGGACAACTCTGCATCTCTGCCTGTGTGTGTGTGTGTGTGTCTCACATGGACATGTCTGCATCTCTGCCTTCTGGGCTCTGGTGTGTGTGTGTGTGGGTGTGTGTATGTCTCACATGGACAGCTCTGAATCTCTGCCTTCAGGCTTCTGGTGTGTGTGTGTGTGTGTGTCTCACATGGACAGCTCTGCATCTCTGCCTCTGTGTGTGTCTCACATGGCAGGTCTCTATCTCTTCCTGCAGGGCTCTGGTGTGTTGTGTGTGTGTGTGTCTCACAAGGACAGATCTGCATTTCTGCCTCTGTGTGTGTGTGTCTCTTATGGACATCTCTACATCTCTGCCTGTGTGTTGTTGTTTGTGTGTGTGTGTGTGTCACATGGACAGCTCTGCATCTCTTCCTGCAGGCTTCTGGAGTGTGTGTGTGTGTGTCTCACATGGACAGCTCTGCATCTCTGCCTGCAGGGCTCTGGGGTGTGTGTGTGTGTGTGTGTGTGTGTGTGTCTCACATGGACAGCTCTGCATGTCTGCCTTCGTGTGTGTGTGTGTCTCACACGGACAGCTCTGCATCTCTGCCTGCAGGGCTCTGGGGCGTGTGTGTGTGTGTGTGTGTGTGTCTCACATGGACAGCTCTGCATCTCTGCCTTTGTCTGTGTGTGTGTCTCTCATGGACATCTCTGCATCTCTGCCTGCAGGGCTCTGGGGTGTGTGTGTGTGTCTGTGTGTGTGTCTCACATGGACATCGTTGCATCTCTGCCTGTGTGTGTGTGTGTGTCTCACATGGACAGCTCTGCATCTCTGCCTGCTGGGCTCTGGGGTGTGTGTGTGTGTTACAAGGAGAAATCTGCATCTCTGCCTTCAGGCCTCTGGTGTGTGTGTGTGTGTTGGTCACATGGACAGCTCTGCATCTCTGCCTGTGTGTGTGTGTGTGTGTGTCTCACATATAAAGCTCTGCATCTCGGCCTGCAGGGCCCTGGGTTGTGTGTGCACATGTGTGTCTCACATGGACAACTCTGCATGTCTGCCAGCTGGGCTCTGGTGTGTGTGTGTGTGTGTGTGTGTGTGTGTGTGTTACAAGGAGAGATCTGCATTTCTGCTTTCAGGGCTCTGGTGTGTGTGTGTGTGTGTGTGTGACTTACATGACAGCTCTGCATCTCTTCCTGCAGAGCTTTGGTGTGTGTGTGTGTTTGTGTGTCTCACATGGACAGCTCTGCATTTCTGCCTTTGTGTGTGTGTGTGTCTCTCATGGACATCTCTACATATGTGCCTGTATGTTTTTGTTTGTGTGTGTATGTGTGTCTCACATGGACAGCTCTGCATCTCTGCCTGCAGGCTTCTGGATTGTGTGTGTGTGTGTGTGTCACACATGGACAGCTCTGGATCTCTACTTGCGTGTGTGTGTGTGGGTCTCACAACCACAGCACTGCATCTCTGCCTGTGTGTGTATGTGTGTGTCTCTGTCTCAGATGGACAGCTCTGCGTCTCTGCCTGTGTGTGTGTGTGTGTGTGTGTGTCTCACATGGACAGCTCTTCATCTCTGCCTGCAGGGCTCTGGTGTGTGTGTGTGTGTGTGTGTGTGTGTCTCACATGGACAGCTCTGCATCTTTACCTTCAGGGCTCTTTCGGGTGTGTGTGAGGTTGGGTGTGTGTCTCACATGGACAGCTCGGCATCTCTGCCTTCGGGGCTGTGGTGTGTGTGTGTGTGTCTCTCTTGGACAGCTCTGCATCTCTGCCTCTGTGTGTGTGTGTGTGTGTCACATGGACAGCTCTGCATCTCTGCCTCTGTGTGTGTCTCACATGGCAGCTCTGTATCTCTTTCTGCAGGGCTCTGGTGTGTGTGTGTGTTTGTGTGTGTCTCTCATGGAAGCTCTGTGTCTCTGCCTGTGTGTGTATGTGTGTGTCTCATATGTATAGCTCTGCATCTCTGCCCGTGTGTGTGTGGGTGTGTGTCTCACTTGGACAGCTGTGCATCTCTGCCTGTGTGTGTGTCTATGTATATGTGTGTCTCACATGGACAGCTGTGCATCTCTGCTTTCAGGGCTCTGGTGTGTTTGTGTGTGTGTGTTTGTCTCACAAGGAGAGCTCTGCATCTCTGCCTCTGTGTGTGAGTGTCTGTGTCTCACATGGGAGGTCTGCATCTCTTTCTGCAGGGCTCTAGTGTGTTGTGTGTGTGTGTATGTGTGTGTGTGTGTCTCACATGGACAGCTCTGCATTTCTGCCTCTGTGTGTGTGTTTCACTTATGGACATCTCTATATCTCTGCCTGTGTGTTGTTGTTTGTGTGTGTGTGTGTGTGTCTCACATGGACAGCTCTGCATCTCTTCTTGCAGGCTTCTGGAGTGTGTGTGTGTTTGTGTGTGTGTGTGTTTGTCTCACATGGACAGCTCTGCATCTCTGCCTGCAGGGCTCTCGTGTGTGTGTGTGTGTGGGTGTGTGTGTGTATGTGTGTGTCTGTCTCACATTGACAGCTCTGCATCTCTGCCTGCAGGGCTCTCGTGTGTGTGTGTGTGTGTGTTTGTCTCACATGGACAGCTCTGCATCTCTGCCTGCAGGGCTCTGGTGTGTGTGTGTGTGTGTGTGTTTGTCTCACATGGACAGCTCTGCATCTCTGCCTGCAGGGCTCTCGTGTGTGTGTGTGTGTGGGTGTGTGTCTCACATGGACAGCTCTGCATCTCTGCCAGAAGGGTTCTGGTGTGTGTGTGGGGGTGTTTCAGATGGACAGCTCTGCATCTCTGCCTTCAGGGCTCTGGTGAGTGTGTGTGTGTGTGTCACATGGACAGCTCTGCATCTCTGACTGTGTGTGTGTGTGTTTGTGTGTCTCACATGGACAGCTCTGCATCTCTGCTTGCAGGGCTCTGGGGTGGGTGTGTGTGTGTGTGTGTGTGTGTGTGTGTCTCACATGGACAGCCCTGCATCTCTGCCTGTGTGTGTGTGTGTCTCAAAAGGACAGCTCTGCATCTCTGCCTCTGTGTTTGTGTGTTTGTGTGTCTCACATGGCAGTTCGGCATCTATTCCTGCAGGGCTTTGGTTTGTGTGTGTGTGTGTGTGTGTCTCACAAGGACAGCTCTGCATTTCTGCCTGTGTGTATGTGTGTCTCTCTCATGGACATCTCTACATCTCTGCCTGTGTGTTGTTGTTTGTGTGTATGTGTGTGTCTCACATGGACAGCTCTGCATCTCTTCCTGCAGGCTTCTGGAGTGTGTGTGTGTGTGTGTGTGTGTGTCTCACATGGACAGCAGTGCCTCTCTGTCTGTGTGTGTCTGTGTGTGTCTGTGTCTCACATGGACAGCTCTTCATCTCTGCCTGTAGGGCTCTGATGTGTGTGTGTGTGTGTGTGTGTGTGTGTATCACATGGACAGCTCTGCATCTCTGACTGTGTGTGTGGGTGTTTGTGTGTCTCACATGGACAGCTCTGCATTTCTGCTTGCAGGGCTCTGGGGTGTGTGTGTGTGTGTGTGTCTCACATGGACAACTCTGCATCTCTGCCTGTGTGTGTGTGTCTCACATGACCATGTCTGCATCTCTGCCTTCTGAGCTGTGGTGTGTGTGTGTGGGTGTGTGTATGTCTCACATGGAGAGCTCTGAATCTCTGCCTTCAGGCTTCTGGTGTGTGTGTGTGTGTGTCTCACATGGACAGCTCTGCATCTCTGCCCCTGTGTGTGTGTGTGTCTCACATGGACAGATCTGCATCTCTGCCTTCAGGGCTCTGGTGTGTGTGTGTGAGGGTGGGTGTGTGTCTCACATGGACATATCTGCATCTCTGCCTTCAGGGCTCTGGTGTGTGTGTGCGTGTGTGTGTTACAGGGAGAGATCTGCATCTCTGCCTTCAGGGATCTTGTGTGTGTGTCTGTGTGTGTGTGTGTGTGTGTCTCACATGGACAGCTCTGCATCTCTGCTTGCAGGGCTCTGGGGTGTATGTGTGTGTGTGTGTCTCACATGGACAGCTCTGCATCTCTTCCTGTGTGTGTGTGTGTGTGTCTCTCATGGACATCTCTACATATCTGCCTGTATGTTGCTGTTTGTGTGTGTGTGCATGTGTGTGTCTGTCTCACATTGACAGCTCTGTATCTCTGCCTGCAGGTCTCTCGGGTGTGTGTGTGTGTGGGTGTGTGTCTCACATGGACAGATGTGCATCTCTGCCAGAAGGGTTCTGGTGTGTGTGTGTGTGTGTGTGTGTGTGTTTCAGATGGACAGCTCTGCATCTCTTGCTTCAGGGCTCTGGTGAGTGTGTGTGTGTGTGTCACATGGACAGCTCTGCATCTCTGACTGTGTGTGTGTGTTCGTGTGTCTCACATGGACAGCTCTGCATCTCTGCTTGCAGGGCTCTGGGGTGTGTGTGTGTGTGTGTGTCTCACATGGACAGCTCTGCATCTCTGCCTGTGTGTGTGTGTGTGTCTCACATGGACAGCTCTGCATCTCTGCCTGCCAGGCTCTGGTGTGTGTGTGTGTGTGTGTTACAAGGAGAGATCTGCATCTCTGCTTTCAGGGCTCTTGTGTGTGTGTCTGTGTGTGTGTGTGTGTGTGTGTCTCACATGGACAGCTCTGCATCTCTGCCTGCTGGGCTTTGGTGTGTGTGTGTGTGTGTGTTCCAAGGAGAGATCTGCATCTCTGCCTTCAAGGCTCTGGTGTGCGTGTGTGTGTGTGTGTGTGTGTGTTTCATATGGACATCACAGAATCTCTGCCTGCAGGGCTCTGGGGTGTGTTTGTGTGTGTCTGTGTGTGTGTCTCACATGGAGAGCTCTGCATCTCTGCTTGTGTGTGTGTGTGACTCAGATGGACAGCTCTGCATCTCTGCTTTGTGTTTGTGTGTGTGTGTGTTTCATATGGACATCTCAGAATCTCTGCGTGCAGGTCTCTGGGGTGTGTTTGTGTGTGTGTGTGTGTCTCACATGGAGAGCTCTGCATCTCTGCTTGTGTGTGTGTGTGACTCAGATGGACAGCTCTGCATCTCTGCTTTGTGTTTGTGTGTGTGTGTGTGTGTCTCTCATCGACATCTCTGCATCTCTGCCTGCAGGGCTCTGGGGTGTGTGTGTGTGTCTGTGTGTGTGTCTCACATGGACATCGTTGCATCTCTGCCTGTGTGTGTGTCTGTGTGTCTCTCATGGACAGCTCTGCATCTCTGCCTGCCGGGTTCTGGGGTGTGTGTGTGTGTTACAAGGAGAAATCTGCATCTCTGCCTTCAGGGCTCTGGTGTGTGTGTGTGTGTTTGTCACATAGACAGCTCTGCATCTCTACCTCTGTGTGTGTGTGTCTCACATAGAAAGCTCTGCATCTCTGCCTGCAGGGCTCTGGGGTGTGTGTGTGCGTGTGTGTCTCACATGGACAGCTCTGCATCTCTGCCTTCAGGGCTCTGGTGAGTGTGTGTGTGTGTGTCACATGGACAGCTCTGCATCTCTGACTGTGTGTGTGTGTGTGTGTGTGTCTCACAAGGACAGCTCTGCATTTCTGCCTGTGTGTATGTGTGTCTCTCTCATGGACATCTCTACATCTCTGCCTGTGTGTTGTTGTTTGTGTGTATGTGTGTGTCTCACATGGACAGCTCTGCATCTCTTCCTGCAGGCTTCTGGAGTGTGTGTGTGTGTGTGTGTGTGTGTCTCACATGGACAGCAGTGCCTCTCTGTCTGTGTGTGTCTGTGTGTGTCTGTGTCTCACATGGACAGCTCTTCATCTCTGCCTGTAGGGCTCTGATGTGTGTGTGTGTGTGTGTGTGTGTGTATCACATGGACAGCTCTGCATCTCTGACTGTGTGTGTGTGTGTTTGTGTGTCTGACATGGACAGCTCTGCATTTCTGCTTGTAGGGCTCTGGGGTGTGTGTGTGTGTGTGTGTCTCACATGGACAACTCTGCATCTCTGCCTGTGTGTGTGTGTCTCACATGACCATGTCTGCATCTCTGCCTTCTGAGCTGTGGTGTGTGTGTGTGGGTGTGTGTATGTCTCACATGGAGAGCTCTGAATCTCTGCCTTCAGGCTTCTGGTGTGTGTGTGTGTGTGTGTGTGTGTGTGTCTCACATGGACAGCTCTGCATCTCTGCCTCTGTGTGTGTGTGTGTCTCACATGGACAGATCTGCATCTCTGCCTTCAGGGCTCTGGTGTGTGTGTGTGAGGGTGGGTGTGTGTCTCACATGGACATATCTGCATCTCTGCCTTCAGGGCTCTGGTGTGTGTGTGCGTGTGTGTGTTACAGGGAGAGATCTGCATCTCTGCCTTCAGGGATCTTGTGTGTGTGTCTGTGTGTGTGTGTGTGTGTCTCACATGGACAGCTCTGCATCTCTGCTTGCAGGGCTCTGGGGTGTATGTGTGTGTGTGTGTGTGTCTCACATGGACAGCTCTGCATCTCTGCCTGTGTGTGTGTGTGTGTGTCTCTCATGGACATCTCTACATATCTGCCTGTATGTTGCTGTTTGTGTGTGTGTGCATGTGTGTGTCTGTCTCACATTGACAGCTCTGTATCTCTGCCTGCAGGTCTCTCGGGTGTGTGTGTGTGTGGGTGTGTGTCTCACATGGACAGATGTGCATCTCTGCCAGAAGGGTTCTGGTGTGTGTGTGTGTGTGTGTTTCAGATGGACAGCTCTGCATCTCTTGCTTCAGGGCTCTGGTGAATGTGTGTGTGTGTGTCACATGGACAGCTCTGCATCTCTGACTGTGTGTGTGTGTTCGTGTGTCTCACATGGACAGCTCTGCATCTCTGCTTGCAGGGCTCTGGGGTGTGTGTGTGTGTGTGTGTCTCACATGGACAGCTCTGCATCTCTGCCTGTGTGTGTGTGTGTGTCTCACATGGACAGCTCTGCATCTCTGCCTGCCAGGCTCTGGTGTGTGTGTGTGTGTGTGTTACAAGGAGAGATCTGCATCTCTGCTTTCAGGGCTCTTGTGTGCGTGTCTGTGTGTGTGTGTGTGTGTGTCTCACATGGACAGCTCTGCATCTCTGCCTGCTGGGCTTTGGTGTGTGTGTGTGTTCCAAGGAGAGATCTGCATCTCTGCCTTCAAGGCTCTGGTGTGCGTGTGTGTGTGTGTGTGTGTGTGTTTCATATGGACATCACAGAATCTCTGCCTGCAGGGCTCTGGGGTGTGTTTGTGTGTGTATGTGTGTGTGTCTCACATGGAGAGCTCTGCATCTCTGCTTGTGTGTGTGTGTGACTCAGATGGACAGCTCTGCATCTCTGCTTTGTGTTTGTGTGTGTGTGTGTGTCTCTCATCGACATCTCTGCATCTCTGCCTGCAGGGCTCTGGGGTGTGTTTGTGTGTGTGTGTGTCTCACATGGAGAGCTCTGCATCTCTGCTTGTGTGTGTGTGTGTGACTCAGATGGACAGCTCTGCATCTCTGCTTTGTGTTTGTGTGTGTGTGTGTCTCTCATCGACATCTCTGCATCTCTGCCTGCAGGGCTCTGGGGTGTGTGTGTGTGTGTGTGTGTGTGTGTCTCACATGGACAGCCCTGCATCTCTGCCTGTGTGTGTGTGTGTCTCAAAAGTACAGCTCTGCATCTCTGCCTCTGTGTTTGTGTGTTTGTGTGTCTCACATGGCAGTTCGGCATCTATTCCTGCAGGGCTTTGGTTAGTGTGTGTGTGTGTGTGTGTGTGTGTCTCACAAGGACAGCTCTGCATTTCTGCCTGTGTGTATGTGTGTCTCTCTCATGGACATCTCTACATCTCTGCCTGTGTGTTGTTGTTTGTGTGTATGTGTGTGTCTCACATGGACAGCTCTGCATCATTTCCTGCAGGCTTCTGGAGTGTGTGTGTGTGTGTGTGTGTGTCTCACATGGACAGCAGTGCCTCTCTGTCTGTGTGTGTCTGTGTCTCACATGGACAGCTCTTCATCTCTGCCTGTAGGGCTCTGATGTGTGTGTGTGTGTGTATCACATGGACAGCTCTGCATCTCTGACTGTGTGTGTGTGTGTTTGTGTGTCTGACATGGACAGCTCTGCATTTCTGCTTGCAGGGCTCTGGGGTGTGTGTGTGTGTGTGTGTCTCACATGGACAACTCTGCATCTCTGCCTGTGTGTGTGTGTCTCACATGGACATGTCTGCATCTCTGCCTTCTGAGCTGTGGTGTGTGTGTGTGGGTGTGTGTATGTCTCACATGGAGAGCTCTGAATCTCTGCCTTCAGGCTTCTGGTGTGTGTGTGTGTGTGTGTGTGTGTGTGTGTCTCACATGGACAGCTCTGCATCTCTGCCTCTGTGTGTGTGTGTGTCTCACATGGGCAGATCTGCATCTCTGCCTTCAGGGCTCTGGTGTGTGTGTGTGAGGGTGGGTGTGTGTCTCACATGGACATATCTGCATCTCTGCCTTCAGGGCTCTGGTGTGTGTGTGCGTGTGTGTGTTACAGGGAGAGATCTGCATCTCTGCCTTCAGGGATCTTGTGTGTGTGTCTGTGTGTGTGTGTGTGTGTGTCTCACATGGACAGCTCTGCATCTCTGCTTGCAGGGCTCTGGGGTGTATGTGTGTGTGTGTGTGTGTGTCTCACATGGACAGCTCTGCATCTCTGCCTGTGTGTGTGTGTGTGTGTCTCTCATGGACATCTCTACATATCTGCCTGTATGTTGCTGTTTGTGTGTGTGTGCATGTGTGTGTCTGTCTCACATTGACAGCTCTGTATCTCTGCCTGCAGGTCTCTCGGGTGTGTGTGTGTGTGGGTGTGTGTCTCACATGGACAGATGTGCATCTCTGCCAGAAGGGTTCTGGTGTGTGTGTGTGTGTGTGTGTGTGTTTCAGATGGACAGCTCTGCATCTCTTGCTTCAGGGCTCTGGTGAGTGTGTGTGTGTGTGTCACATGGACAGCTCTGCATCTCTGACTGTGTGTGTGTGTTCGTGTGTCTCATATGGACAGCTCTGCATCTCTGCTTGCAGGGCTCTGGGGTGTGTGTGTGTGTGTGTGTCTCACATGGACAGCTCTGCATCTCTGCCTGTGTGTGTGTGTGTGTGTCTCACATGGACAGCTCTGCATCTCTGCCTGCCAGGCTCTGGTGTGTGTGTGTGTTACAAGGAGAGATCTGCATCTCTGCTTTCAGGGCTCTTGTGTGTGTGTCTGTGTGTGTGTGTGTGTGTGTCTCACATGGACAGCTCTGCATCTCTGCCTGCTGGGCTTTGGTGTGTGTGTGTGTGTGTGTTCCAAGGAGAGATCTGCATCTCTGCCTTCAAGGCTCTGGTGTGTGTGTGTGTGTGTGTGTGTGTGTGTGTGTTTCATATGGACATCTCAGAATCTCTGCCTGCAGGGCTCTGGGGTGTGTTTGTGTGTGTGTGTGTTTGTGTCTCACATGGAGAGCTCTGCATCTCTGCTTGTGTGTGTGTGTGACTCAGATGGACAGCTCTGCATCTCTGCTTTGTGTTTGTGTGTGTGTGTGTCTCTCATCGACATCTCTGCATCTCTGCCTGCAGGGCTCTGGGGTGTGTTTGTGTGTGTGTGTGTGTGTCTCACATGGAGAGCTCTGCATCTCTGCTTGTGTGTGTGTGTGACTCAGATGGACAGCTCTGCATCTCTGCTTTGTGTTTGTGTGTGTGTGTGTCTCTCATCGACCTCTCTGCATCTCTGCCTGCAGGGCTCTGGGGTGTGTGTGTGTGTCTGTGTGTGTGTCTCACATGGACATCGTTGCATCTCTGCCTGTGTGTGTGTCTGTATGTCTCACATGGACAGCTCTGCATCTCTGCCTGCCGGGTTCTGGGGTGTGTGTGTGTGTTACAAGGAGAAATCTGCATCTCTGCCTTCAGGGCTCTGGTGTGTGTGTGTGTGTTTGTCACATAGACAGCTCTGCATCTCTACCTGTGTGTGTGTGTGTCTCACATAGAAAGCTCTGCATCTCTGCCTGCAGGGTTCTGGGGTGTGTGTGTGCGTGTGTGTCTCACATGGACAACTCTGCATCTCTGCCTGCTGGGCTCTGGTGTGTGTGTGTGTGTGTGTGTGTGTGTGTGTGTGTTACAAGGAGAGATCTGCATCTCTGCTTTCAGGGCTCTGGTGTGTGTGTGTTTGTGTGTGTGTGTCTAACATGGACAGCTCTGCATCTCTTCCTGCAGAGCTCTGGTGTGTGTGTGTGTGTTTGTGTGTCTCACATGGACAGCTCTGCATTTCTGCCTTTGTGTGTGTGTGTGTGTGTCTCTCATGGACTGCTCTGCATCTATGCCTGCAGGGTCTGGGGTGTGTTTGTGTGTGTGTGTGTGTGTCTCACATGGACAGCTCTGCATCTCTGACTGTGTGTGTGTGTGTTTGTGTGTCTCA
The DNA here is from genome assembly GCF_049115385.1 of Moschus berezovskii. Classification (NCBI taxonomy): domain Eukaryota; kingdom Metazoa; phylum Chordata; class Mammalia; order Artiodactyla; family Moschidae; genus Moschus; species Moschus berezovskii. Next base: position 54,356,973 of record NC_142488.1, on the reverse strand, counting down.
CATGGACAGCTCTGCATCTCTGCTTGCAGGGCTCTGGTGTGTGTGTGTGTGTGTGTGTCTCACATGGACAGCTCTGCATCTCTGCCTGTCTGTGTGTGTGTGTCTCACAAGGACAGCTCTGCATCTCTGCCTCTGTGTGTGTGTGTGTGTCTCACATGGCAGGTCTGCATCTCTTCCTGCAGGGCTCTGGTGTGTATTGTGTGTGTGTGTGTGTGTGTGTGTTTCTCACATGGACAGCTCTGCATTTCTGCCTCTGTGTGTGTGTGTCTCTTATGGACATCTCTACATCTCTCTGCCTGTGTGTTGTTTGTGTGTGTGTGTGTCTCACATGGACAGCTCTGCATCTCTTCCTGCAGGCTTCTGGAGTCTGTGTGTGTGTGTGTGTGTTTGTCTCACATGGACAGCTCTGCATCTCTGCCTGCAGGGCTCTGGTGTGTGTGTGTGTGTGTGTGTGTGTGTATGTGTGTGTCTGTCTCACATTGACCGCTCTGTATCTCTGCCTGCAGGGCTCTCGTGTGTGTGTGTGTGTGTGTCTCACAAGGACAGCTCTGCATCTCTGCCAGAAAGGTTCTGGTGTGTGTGTGTGTGTGTTTCAGATGGACAGCTCTGCATCTCTGCTTTCAGGGCTCTGGTGAGTGTGTGTGTGTGTGTCACATGGACAGCTCTGCATCTCTCTGTGTGTGTGTGTTTGTGTGTCTCACATGGACAGCTCTGCATCTCTGCTTGCAGGGCTCTGGTGTGTGTGTGTGTGTGTGTGTGTGTCTCTCAAGGACAGCTCTGCATCTCTGCCTCTGTGTGTGTGTGTGTGTGTGTCTTACATGGCAGGTCTGCATCTCTTTCTGCAGGGCTCTGGTGTGTTGTGTGTGTGTGTGTGTGTGTGTGTCTCACATGGACAGCTCTGCATTTCTGCCTCTGTGTGTGTGTGTCTCTTATGGACATCTCTACATCTCTCTGCCTGTGTGTTGTTGTTTTGTGTGTGTATGTGTGTGTCTCACATGGACAGCTCTGCATCTCTTCCTGTAGGCTTCTGGAGTGTGTGTGTGTGTTTGTGTGTGTGTTTGTCTCACATGGACAGCTCTGCATCTCTTCCTGCAAGGCTCTGGTGTGTTTGTGTGTGTGTGTGTGTGTGTATGTGTGTGTCTGTCTCACATTGACAGCACTGTATCTCTGCCTGCAAGGCTCCCGTGTGTGTGTGTGTGTGTGTGTGTGTGTCTCACATGGACAGCTCTGCATCTCTGCCAGAAGGGTTCTGGTGTGTGTGTTTGTGTGTGTGTTTGTTTCAGATGGACAGCTCTGCATCTCTGCCTTCAGGGCTCTGGTGAGTGTGTGTGTGTTTGTCACATGACAGCTCTGCATCTCTGACTGTGTGTGTGTGTGTGTGTGTGTGTGTGTGTCTCACATGGACAGCTCTGCATCTCTGCCTGTCTGTGTGTGTGTGTCTCACAAGGACAGCTCTGCATCTCTGCCTCTGTTTGTGTGTGTCTCACATGGCAGGTCTGCATCTCTTCCTGCAGGGCTCTGGTGTGTTTTGTGTGTGTGTGTGTGTGTGTCTCACATGGACAGCTCTGCATTTCTGCTTCTGTGTTTGTGTGTCTCTTATGGACATCTCTACATCTCTCTGCCTGTGTGTTGTTTGTGTGTGTGTGTGTGTCTCACATGGACAGGTCTGCATCTCTTCCTGCAGGCTTCTGGAGTGTGTGTGTGTGTGTGTGTGTTTGTCTCACATGGACAGCTCTGCATCTCTGCCTGCAGGGCTCTGGTGTGTGTGTATGTGTATGTGTGTGTCTGTCTCACATTGACAGCTCTGTATCTCTGCCTGCAGGGCTCTCGTGTGTGTGTGTGTGTGGGTGTGTGTCTCATATGGACAGCTCTGCATCTCTGCCAGAAGGGTACTGTTGTGTGTGTGTGTGTGTGTGTGTGTGTGTGTTTGTGTTTCAGATGAACAGCTCTGCATCTCTGCCTTCAGGGCTCTGGTGAGTGTGTGTGTGTGTGTCACATGGACAGCTCTGCATCTCTGACTGTGTGTGTGTGTTTGGGTGTCTCACATGGACAGCTCTGCATCTCTGCTTGCACGGCTCTGGGGTGTGTGTGTGTGTGTGTGTCTCACATGGACAGCTCTGCATCTCTACCTGCTGGGCTCTGGTGTGTCTGTGTGTGTGTGTGTGTTACAGGAAGAGATCTGCATCTCTGTCTTCAGGGCTCTTGTGTGTGTGTCTGTGTGTGTGTGTCTCACATGGACAGCTCTGCATCTCTGCTTGCAAGGCTCTGGGGTGTGTGTGTGTGTGTCTCACATGGACAGCTCTGCATTTCTGCCTCTGTGTGTGTGTGTGTGTGTGTGTGTCTCTCATGGACATCTCTACATATCTGCCTGTATGTTGTTTTCTGTGTTTGTGTGTATGTGTGTGTCTGTCTCACATTGACAGCTCTGTATCTCTGCCTGCCGGGCTCTCGGGTGGTTGTGTGTGTGGGTGTGTGTCTCACATGGACAGCTCTGCATCTCTGCCAGAAGGGTTCTGGTGTGTGTGTGTGTGTGTTTCAGATGGACAGCTCTGAATCTCTGCCTTCAGGGCTCTGGTGAGTGTGTGTGTGTGTGTGTCACATGGACAACTCTGCTCTCTGCTTGCAGAGCTCTGGTGTGTGTGTGTGTGTGTGTGTGTGTGTGTCTCACATGGACAGCTCTGCATCTCTGCTTGCAGAGCTCTGGTGTGTGTGTGTGTTAGTGTGTCTCACATGGACAGCTCTGCATTTCTGCCTGTGTGTGTGTGTGTGTGTCACACAGGGACAGCTCTGCATCTCTACTTGCGTGTGTTAGTGTGAATCTCACAACGAGAGCACTGCATCTCTGCCTGTGTGTGTATGTGTGTGTCTGTGTCTCACATGGACCTCTCTGCATCACTGCCTGTGTGTGTGTGTGTGTGTGTGTGTGTCTCACATGGACAGCTCTGCATCTCTGCCTTCAGGGCTCTGGTGTGTGTGTGTGTGTGTCTCACATGGACAGCTCTTCATCTCTGTCTGCAGGGCTCTGGCGTGTGTGTGTGTGTATGTGTTTGTGTGTCTCATATGGACAGCTCTGCATCTCTGCCTTCAGGGCTCTGGTGTGTGTGTGTATGTGTCTCACATGGACAGCTCTGCATCTCTGCCTGCAGGGCTCGAGGGTGTGTGTGTGTGTGTGTGTGTGTGTGTCTCACATGGACAGCTCTGCATCTCTGCCTTTGTGTGTGTGTGTGTGTGTCTCTCATGGACCGCTCTGCATCTATGCCTGCAGGGTCTGGGGTGTGTTTGTGTGTGTGTGTGTGTGTCTCACATGGACAGCTCTGCATCTCTGCCTGTGTGTGTGTGTGTCTCACATGGACAGCTCTGCATCTCTGCCTGCTGGGCTTTGGTGTGTGTGTGTGTGTGTGTTCCAAGGAGAGATCTGCATCTCTGCCTTCAAGGCTCTGGTGTGTGTGTGTGTGTGTGTGTGTTTCATATGGACATCTCAGAATCTCTGCGTGCAGGGCTCTGGGGTGTGTTTGTGTGTGTGTGTGTGTGTGTCTCACATGGAGAGCTCTGCATCTCTGCTTGTGTGTGTGTGTGACTCAGATGGACAGCTCTGCATCTCTGCTTTGTGTTTGTGTGTGTGTGTGTCTCTCATCGACATCTCTGCATCTCTGCCTGCAGGGCTCTGGGGTGTGTGTGTGTGTCTGTGTGTGTGTCTCACATGGACATCGTTGCATCTGTGCCTGTGTGTGTGTCTGTGTGTCTCACATGGACAGCTCTGCATCTCTGCCTGCTGGGTTCTGGGGTGTGTGTGTGTGTTACAAGGAGAAATCTGCATCTCTGCCTTCAGGGCTCTGGTGTGTGTGTGTGTGTTTGTCACATAGACAGCTCTGCATTTCTACCTGTGTGTGTGTGTGTGTCTCACATAGAAAGCTCTGCATCTCTGCCTGCAGGTCTCTGGGGTGTGTGTGTGCGTGTGTGTCTCACATGGACAACTCTGCATCTCTGCCTGCTGGGCTCTGGTGTGTGTGTGTGTGTGTGTGTGTTACAAGGAGAGATCTGCATCTCTGCTTTCAGGGCTCTGGTGTGTGTGTGTTTGTGTGTGTGTGTCTCACATGGACAGCTCTGCATCTCTTCCTGCAGAGCTCTGGTGTGTGTGTGTGTGTTTGTGTGTCTCACATGGACAGCTCTGCATTTCTGCCTTTGTGTGTGTGTGTGTGTGTGTCTCTCATGGACATCTCTACATATCTGCCTGTATGTTGTTGTTTGTGTGTGTATGTGTGTCTCACATGGACAGCTCTGCACTCTGCCTGCAGGCTTCTGGATTGTGTGTGTGTGTGTGTCACACATGGACAGCTCTACATCTCTACTTGCGTGTGTGTGTGTGTGTCTCACAACGACAGCACTGCATCTCTGCCTGTGTGTGTACGTGTGTGTCTCTGCCTCACATGGACAGCTCTGCATCTCTGCCTGTGTGTGTGTGTGTGTGTGTGTGTATCTTATGGACATCTCTACATCTCTGCCTGTGTGTTTTTGTTTGTGTGTGTGTGTCTCACATGGACAGCTCTGCATCTCTTCCTGGAGGCTTCTGGAGTGTGTGTGTGTGTGTGTGTGTGTTTGTCTCAGATGGACAGCTCTGCATCTCTGCCTGCAGGGCTCTGGTGTGTGTGTGTGTGTGTGTGTGTGTGTGTATGTGTGTGTCTGTCTCACATTGACAGCTCTGTATCTCTGCCTGCAGGGCTCTCGTGTGTGTATGTGTGTGGGTGTGTGTCTCAAATCGACAGCTCTGCATCTCTGCCAGAAGGGTTCTGGTGTGTGTGTGTGTGTGTGTTTCAGATGGACAGTTCTGCATCTCTGCTTGCAGGGCTCTGGGGTGTGTGTGTGTGTGTGTGTGTCTCACATTGACAGCTCTGCATCTCTGACTGTGTGTGTGTGTGTTTGTGTGTCTCACATGGACAGCTCGGCATCTCTGCATTCGGGGCTCTGGTGTGTGTGTGTGTGTGTGTGTGTGTCTCACATGGACAGCTCTGCATCTCTGCCTGTCTGTGTGTGTGTGTCTCACAAGGACAGCTCTGCATCTCTTCCTCTGTTTGTGTGTGTGTGTGTCTCACATGGCAGTTCGGCATCTATTCCTGCAGGGCTCTGGTTTGTGTGTGTGTGTGTGTCTCACAAGGACAGATCTGCATTTCTGCCTGTGTGTGTGTGTTTCTCTCTAATGGACATATCTACATCTCTGCCTGTGTGTTGTTGTTTGTGTGTATGTGTGTGTCTCACATGGACAGCTCTGCATCTCTTCCTGCAGGCTTCTGGAGTGTGTGTGTGTGTGTGTGTGTGTGTGTTTCATATGGACAACTCTGCATCTCTGCCTGTGTGTGTGTGTGTGTGTCTCACATGGACATGTCTGCATCTCTGCCTTCTGGGCTCTGGTGTGTGTGTGTGTGGGTGTGTGTATGTCTCACATGGACAGCTCTGAATCTCTGCCTTCAGGCTTCTGTTGTGTGTGTGTGTGTGTGTCTCACATGGACAGCTCTGCATCTCTGCCTCTGTGTGTGTCTCACATGGCAGGTCTCTATCTCTTCCTGCAGGGCTCTGGTGTGTTGTGTGTGTTTGTGTCTCACATGGACAGATCTGCATTTCTGCCTCTGTGTGTGTGTGTCTCTTATGGACATCTCTACATCTCTGCCTGTGTGTTGTTGTTTGTGTGTGTGTGTGTGTCACATGGACAGCTCTGCATCTCTTCCTGCAGGCTTCTGGAGTGTGTGTGTGTGTGTCTCACATGGACAGCTCTGCATCTCTGCCTGCAGGGCTCTGGGGTGTGTGTGTGTGTGTGTGTGTCTCACATGGACAGCTCTGCATGTCTGCCTTCGTGTGTGTGTGTGTCTCACACGGACAGCTCTGCATCTCTGCCTGCAGGGCTCTGGGGCGTGTGTGTGTGTGTGTGTGTGTGTGTGTGTCTCACATGGACAGCTCTGCATCTCTGCCTTTGTCTGTGTGTGTGTGTGTGTCTCTCATGGACATCTCTGCATCTCTGCCTGCAGGGCTCTGGGGTGTGTGTGTGTGTCTGTGTGTGTGTCTCACATGGACATCGTTGCATCTGCCTGTGTGTGTGTGTGTGTCTCACATGGACAGCTCTGCATCTCTGCCTGCTGGGCTCTGGGGTGTGTGTGTGTGTTACAAGGAGAAATCTGCATCTCTGCCTTCAGGCCTCTGGTGTGTGTGTGTGTGTTGGTCACATGGACAGCTCTGCATCTCTGCCTGTGTGTGTGTGTGTGTGTGTCTCACATATAAAGCTCTGCATCTCTGCCTGCAGGGCTCTGGGTTGTGTGTCCACGTGTGTGTCTCACATGGACAACTCTGCATGTCTGCCAGCTGGGCTCTGGTGTGTGTGTGTGTGTGTGTGTGTGTTACAAGGAGAGATCTGCATCTCTGCTTTCAGGGCTCTGGTGTGTGTGTGTGTGTGTGTGTGTGTGTGTGTGACTCACATGACAGCTCTGCATCTCTTCCTGCAGAGCTTTGGTGTGTGTGTGTGTTTGTGTGTCTCACATGGACAGCTCTGCATTTCTGCCTTTGTGTGTGTGTGTGTCTCTCATGGACGTCTCTACATATGTGCCTGTATGTTTTTGTTTGTGTGTGTATGTGTGTCTCACATGGACAGCTCTGCATCTCTGCCTGCAGGCTTCTGGATTGTGTGTGTGTGTGTGTGTCACACATGGACAGCTCTGGATCTCTACTTGCGTGTGTGTGTGTGGGTCTCACAACGACAGCACTGCATCTCTGCCTGTGTGTGTATGTGTGTGTCTCTGTCTCAGATGGACAGCTCTGCGTCTCTGCCTGTGTGTGTGTGTGTGTGTGTGTGTGTGTGTCTCACATGGACAGCTCTTCATCTCTGCCTGCAGGGCTCTGGTGTGTGTGTGTGTGTGTGTGTCTCACATGGACAGCTCTGCATCTTTACCTTCAGGGCTCTGTTGGGTGTGTGTGAGGTTGGGTGTGTGTTTCACATGGACAGCTCGGCATCTCTGCCTTCGGGGCTGTGGTGTGTGTGTGTGTGTCTCTCTTGGACAGCTCTGCATCTCTGCCTCTGTGTGTGTGTGTGTGTGTCACATGGACAGCTCTGCATCTCTGCCTCTGTGTGTGTCTCACATGGCAGCTCTGTATCTCTTTCTGCAGGGCTCTGGTGTGTGTGTGTGTTTGTGTGTGTCTCTCATGGAAGCTCTGCGTCTCTGCCTGTGTGTGTATGTGTGTGTCTCATATGTATAGCTCTGCATCTCTGCCCGTGTGTGTGTGGGTGTGTGTCTCACTTGGACAGCTGTGCATCTCTGCCTGTGTGTGTGTCTATGTATATGTGTGTCCCACATGGACAGCTCTGCATCTCTGCTTTCAGGGCTCTGGTGTGTTTGTGTGTGTGTGTGTGTCTCACAAGGAGAGCTCTGCATCTCTGCCTCTGTGTGTGAGTGTCTGTGTCTCACATGGCAGGTCTGCATCTCTTTCTGCAGGGCTCTGGTGTGTTGTGTGTGTGTGTGTATGTGTGTGTGTGTGTCTCACATGGACAGCTCTGCATTTCTGCCTCTGTGTGTGTGTTTCACTTATGGACATCTCTATATCTCTGCCTGTGTGTTGTTGTTTGTGTGTGTGTGTGTGTGTCTCACATGGACAGCTCTGCATCTCTTCCTGCAGGCTTCTGGAGTGTGTGTGTGTGTGTGTGTGTGATTGTCTCACATGGACCGCTCTGCATCTCTGCCTGCAGGGCTCTGGTGTGTGTGTGTGTGTGTGTGTATGTGTGTGTCTGTCTCACATTGACAGCTCTGCATCTCTGCCTGCAGGGCTCTCGTGTGTGTGTGTGTGTGTGTTTGTCTCACATGGACAGCTCTGCATCTCTGCCTGCAGGGCTCTGGTGTGTGTGTGTGTGTGTGTGTGTTTGTCTCACATGGACAGCTCTGCATCTCTGCCTGCAGGGCTCTCGTGTGTGTGTGTGTGTGGGTGTGTGTCTCACATGGACAGCTCTGCATCTCTGCCAGAAGGGTTCTGGTGTGTGTGTGTGTTTGTTTCAGATGGACAGCTCTGCATCTCTGCCTTCAGGGCTCTGGTGAGTGTGTGTGTGTGTGTCACATGGACAGCTCTGCATCTCTGACTGTGTGTGTGTGTGTTTGTGTGTCTCACATGGACAGCTCTGCATCTCTGCTTGCAGGGCTCTGGGGTGTGTGTGTGTGTCTCACATGGACAGCCCTGCATCTCTGCCTGTGTGTGTGTGTGTCTCAAAAGGACAGCTCTGCATCTCTGCCTCTGTGTTTGTGTGTTTGTGTGTCTCACATGGCAGTTCGGCATCTATTCCTGCAGGGCTTTGGTTTGTTTGTGTGTGTGTGTGTGTCTCACAAGGACAGCTCTGCATTTCTGCCTGTGTGTATGTGTGTCTCTCTCATGGACATCTCTACATCTCTGCCTGTGTGTTGTTGTTTGTGTGTATGTGTGTGTCTCACATGGACAGCAGTGCCTCTCTGTCTGTGTGTTTCTGTGTGTGTCTGTGTCTCACATGGACAGCTCTTCATCTCTGCCTGTAGGGCTCTGATGTGTGTGTGTGTGTGTGTGTGTGTGTGTGTGTATCACATGGACAGCTCTGCATCTCTGACTCTGTGTGTGTGTGTTTGTGTGTCTGACATGGACAGCTCTGCATTTCTGCTTGCAGGGCTCTGGGGTGTGTGTGTGTGTGTGTGTCTCACATGGACAACTCTGCATCTCTGCCTGTGTGTGTGTGTCTCACATGGACAAGTCTGCATCTCTGCCTTCTGAGCTGTGGTGTGTGTGTGTGGGTGTGTGTATGTCTCACATGGAGAGCTCTGAATCTCTGCCTTCAGGCTTCTGGTGTGTGTGTGTGTGTGTGTGTGTGTGTGTCTCACATGGACAGCTCTGCATCTCTGCCTCTGTGTGTGTGTGTGTCTCACATGGACAGATCTGCATCTCTGCCTTCAGGGCTCTGGTGTGTGTGTGTGAGGGTGGGTGTGTGTCTCACATGGACATAACTGCATCTCTGCCTTCAGGGCTCTGGTGTGTGTGTGCGTGTGTGTGTTACAGGGAGAGATCTGCATCTCTGCCTTCAGGGATCTTGTGTGTGTGTCTGTGTGTGTGTGTGTGTGTGTCTCACATGGACAGCTCTGCATCTCTGCTTGCAGGGCTCTGGGGTGTATGTGTGTGTGTGTGTGTCTCACATGGACAGCTCTGAATCTCTGCCTGTGTGTGTGTGTGTGTGTCTCTCATGGACATCTCTACATATCTGCCTGTATGTTGCTGTTTGTGTGTGTGTGCATGTGTGTGTCTGTCTCACATTGACAGCTCTGTATCTCTGCCTGCAGGTCTCTCGGGTGTGTGTGTGTGTGGGTGTGTGTCTCACATGGACAGATGTGCATCTCTGCCAGAAGGGTTCTGGTGTGTGTGTGTGTGTGTGTGTGTGTGTTTCAGATGGACAGCTCTGCATCTCTTGCTTCAGGGCTCTGGTGAGTGTGTGTGTGTGTGTCACATGGACAGCTCTGCATCTCTGACTGTGTGTGTGTGTTCGTGTGTCTCACATGGACAGCTCTGCATCTCTGCTTGCAGGGCTCTGGGGTGTGTGTGTGTGTGTGTGTCTCACATGGACAGCTCTGCATCTCTGCCTGTGTGTGTGTGTGTCTCACATGGACAGCTCTGCATCTCTGCCTGCCAGGCTCTGGTGTGTGTGTGTGTGTGTGTTACAAGGAGAGATCTGCATCTCTGCTTTCAGGGCTCTTGTGTGTGTGTGTGTGTGTGTGTGTGTGTGTGTGTGTCTCACATGGACAGCTCTGCATCTCTGCCTGCTGGGCTTTGGTGTGTGTGTGTGTGTGTGTTCCAAGGAGAGATCTGCATCTCTGCCTTCAAGGCTCTGGTGTGTGTGTGTGTGTGTGTGTTTCATATGGACATCTCAGAATCTCTGCGTGCAGGGCTCTGGGGTGTGTTTGTGTGTGTGTGTGTGTGTGTGTCTCACATGGAGAGCTCTGCATCTCTGCTTGTGTGTGTGTGTGACTCAGATGGACAGCTCTGCATCTCTGCTTTGTGTTTGTGTGTGTGTGTGTCTCTCATCGACATCTCTGCATCTCTGCCTGCAGGGCTCTGGGGTGTGTGTGTGTGTCTGTGTGTGTGTCTCACATGGACATCGTTGCATCTGTGCCTGTGTGTGTGTCTGTGTGTCTCACATGGACAGCTCTGCATCTCTGCCTGCCGGGTTCTGGGGTGTGTGTGTGTGTTACAAGGAGAAATCTGCATCTCTGCCTTCAGGGCTCTGGTGTGTGTGTGTGTGTTTGTCACATAGACAGCTCTGCATCTCTACCTGTGTGTGTGTGTGTCTCACATAGAAAGCTCTGCATCTCTGCCTGCAGGTCTCTGGGGTGTGTGTGTGCGTGTGTGTCTCACATGGACAACTCTGCATCTCTGCCTGCTGGGCTCTGGTGTGTGTGTGTGTGTGTGTGTGTGTCTCACATGGACAGCTCTGCATCTCTGACTGTGTGTGTGTGTGTTTGTGTGTCTCACATGGACAGCTCTGCATCTCTGCTTGCAGGGCTCTGGTGTGTGTGTGTGTGTGTGTGTCTCACATGGACAGCTCTGCATCTCTGCCTGTCTGTGTGTGTGTGTCTCACAAGGACAGCTCTGCATCTCTGCCTCTGTGTGTGTGTGTGTGTCTCACATGGCAGGTCTGCATCTCTTCCTGCACGGCTCTGGTGTGTATTGTGTGTGTGTGTGTGTGTTTCTCACATGGACAGCTCTGCATTTCTGCCTCTGTGTGTGTGTGTCTCTTATGGACATCTCTACATCTCTCTGCCTGTGTGTTGTTTGTGTGTGTGTGTGTGTCTCACATGGACAGCTCTGCATCTCTTCCTGCAGGCTTCTGGAGTCTGTGTGTGTGTGTTTGTCTCACATGGACAGCTCTGCATCTCTGCCTGCAGGGCTCTGGTGTGTGTGTGTGTGTGTGTGTGTGTATGTGTGTGTCCGTCTCACATTGACAGCTCTGTATCTCTGCCTGCAGGGCTCTCGTGTGTGTGTGTGTGTGTGTCTCACAAGGACAGCTCTGCATCTCTGCCAGAAGGGTTCTGGTGTGTGTGTGTGTGTGTTTCAGATGGACAGCTCTGCATCTCTGCCTTCAGGGCTCTGGTGAGTGTGTGTGTTTGTCACATGGACAGCTCTGCATCTCTGTGTGTGTGTGTGTTTGTGTGTCTCACATGGACAGCACTGCATCTCTGCTTGCAGGGCTCTTGGGTGTGTGTGTGTGTGTGTATGTGTGTGTCTCACAAGGACAGCTCTGCATCTCTGCCTCTGTGTGTGTGTGTGTGTGTCTTACATGGCAGGTCTGCATCTCTGCCTCTGTGTATGTGTGTGTGTGTCTCACAAGGACAGCTCTGCATCTCTGCCTCTGTGTGTGTGTGTGTGTGTCTTACATGGCAGGTCTGCATCTCTTTCTGCAGGGCTCTGGTGTGTTGTGTGTGTGTGTGTGTGTGTGTGTGTGTCTCACATGGACAGCTCTGCATTTCTGCCTCTGTGTGTGTGTGTCTCTTATGGACATCTCTACATCTCTCTGCCTGTGTGTTGTTGTTTTGTGTGTGTATGTGTGTGTCTCACATGGACAGCTCTGCATCTCTTCCTGTACGCTTCTGGAGTGTGTGTGTGTGTGTGTGTGTGTTTGTCTCACATGGACAGCTCTGCATCTCTTCCTGCAAGGCTCTGGTGTGTTTGTGTGTGTGTGTGTGTATGTGTGTGTCTGTCTCACATTGACAGCACTGTATCTCTGCCTGCAAGGCTCCCGTGTGTGTGTGTGTGTGGGTGTGTGTCTCACATGGACAGCTCTGCATCTCTGCCAGAAGGGTTCTGGTGTGTGTGTTTGTGTGTGTGTTTGTTTCAGATGGACAGCTCTGCATCTCTGCCTTCAGGGCTCTGGTGAGTGTGTGTGTGTTTGTCACATGACAGCTCTGCATCTCTGACTGTGTGTGTGTGTGTGTGTGTGTGTCTCACATGGACAGCTCTGCATCTCTGCCTGTCTGTGTGTGTGTGTCTCACAAGGACAGCTCTGCATCTCTGACTTCAGGCCTCTGGTGTGTGTATGTGTGTGTGCGTGTGTGTATGTGTCTCACATGGACAGGTCTGCATCTCTGCCTGCAGGGCTCTGGTGTGTGTGTGTGTGTGTCTTAGGGACAGCTCTGCATCTTTGCCTGCTGGGCTCTGTTGTGTGTGTCTGTGTGTGTTTGTATTTCACATGGACAGCTCTTAATCTCTGCCTGCAGGGCTCTGGTGTGTGTGTCTGTGTGTGTGTTTGTATCTCACATGGACAGCTCTACATCTCTGCCTGTGTGTGTGTGTGTGTCTCACATGGACAGCTCTGCATCTCTTCCTGGAGGCTTCTGGAGTGTGTGTGTGTGTGTGTGTGTTTGTCTCACATGGACAGCTCTGCATCTCTGCCTGCAGGGCTCTGGTGTGTGTGTGTGTGTATGTGTGTGTCTGTCTCACATTGACAGCTCTGTATCTCTGCCTGCAGGGCTCTCGTGTGTGTGTGTGTGTGGGTGTGTGTCTCATATGGACAGCTCTGCATCTCTGCCAGAAGGGTACTGATGTGTGTGTGTGTGTGTGTGTGTGTGTGTGTTTCAGATGAACAGCTCTGCATCTCTGCCTTCAGGGCTCTGGTGAGTGTGTGTGTGTGTGTCACATGGACAGCTCTGCATCTCTGACTGTGTGTGTGTGTTTGTGTGTCTCACATGGACAGCTCTGCATCTCTGCTTGCAGGGCTCTGGGGGGTGTGTGTGTGTGTGTGTCTCACATGGACAGCTCTGCATCTCTACCTGCCGGGCTCTGGTGTGTCTGTGTGTGTGTGTGTGTGTGTTACAGGAAGAGATCTGCATCTCTGTCTTCAGGGCTCTTGTGTGTGTGTCTGTGTGTGTGTGTCTCACATGGACAGCTCTGCATCTCTGCTTGCAAGGCTCTGGGGTGTGTGTGTGTGTGTCTCACATGGACAGCTCTGCATTTCTGCCTCTGTGTGTGTGTGTCTGTGTGTGTGTCTCTCATGGACATCTCTACATATCTGCCTGTATGTTGTTTTTTGTGTTTGTGTGTATGTGTGTTTCTGTCTCACATTGACAGCTCTGTATCTCTGCCTGCTGGGCTCTCGGGTGGTTGTGTGTGTGGGTGTGTGTCTCACATGGACAGCTCTGCATCTCTGCCAGAAGGGTTCTGGTGTGTGTGTGTGTGTGTGTGTGTTTCAGATGGACAGCTCTGCATCTCTGCCTTCAGGGCTCTGGTGAGTGTGTGTGTGTGTGTCACATGGACAGCTCTGCATCTCTGACTGTGTGTGTGTGTGTTTGTGTGTCTCACATGGACAGCTCTGCATCTCTGCTTGCAGGGCTCTGGGGTGTGTGTGTGTGTGTGTGTGTGTCTCACATGGACAGCTCTGCATCTCTGCCTGTCTGTGTGTGTGTGTCTCACAAGGACAGCTCTGCATCTTTGCCTCTGTGTGTGTGTGTGTGTGTGTCTCACATGGCAGGTCTGCATCTCTTCCTGCAGGGCTCTGGTGTATTTTGTGTGTGTGTGTGTGTGTCTCACATGGACAGCTCTGCATTTCTGCCTCTGTGTGTGTGTGTCTCTTATGGACATCTCTACATCTCTGCCTGTGTGTTGTTTGTGTGTGTGTGTGTGTCTCACATGGACAGCTCTGCATCTCTTCCTGCCGGCTTCTGGAGTGTGTGTGTGTGTGTGTGTGTGTTTCACATGGACAGCTCTGCATCTCTGCCTCCAGGGCTCTCGTGTGTGTGTGTGTGTGTGTGTGTGTGTGTCTGTCTCACATTGACAGCTCTGTATCTCTGCCTGCAGGGCTCTCGTGTGTGTGTGTGTGTGTGTGTGTGTCTCACATGGACAGCTCTGCATCTCTGCCAGAAGGGTTCTGGTGTGTGTGTGTGTGTGTTTCAGATGGACAGCTCTGCATCTCTGCCTTCAGGGCTCTGGTGAGTGTGTGTCACATGGACAGCTCTGCATCTCTGACTGTGTGTGTGTGTGTTTGTGTGTCTCACATGGACAGCTCGGCATCTCTGCATTCGGGGCTCTGGTGTGTGTGTGTGTGTCTCACATGGACAGCTCTGCATCTCTGCCTGTCTGTGTGTGTGTGTCTCACAAGGACAGCTCTGCATCTCTGCCTCTGTGTGTGTGTGTGTGTGTCTCACATGGCAGGTCGGCATCTATTCCTGCAGGGCTCTGGTTTGTGTGTGTGTGTGTGTCTCACAAGGACAGATCTGCATTTCTGCCTGTGTGTGTGTGTTTCTCTCTAATGGACATATCTACATCTCTGCCTGTGTGTTGTTGTTTGTGTGTATGTGTGTGTCTCACATAGACAGCTCTGCATCTCTTCCTGCAGGCTTCTGGAGTGTGTGTGTGTGTGTGTGTGTGTGGCTCACATGGACAGCAGTGCCTCTCTGTCTGTGTGTGTCTGTGTGTGTCTGTGTCTCACATGGACAACTCTGCATCTCTGCTTGCAGGGCTCTGATGTGTGTGTGTGTGTGTGTGTGTGAGTGTGTATCACATGGACAGCTCTGCATCTCTGACTGTGTGTGTGTGTGTTTGTGTGTCTCACATGGACAGCTCTGCATTTCTGCTTGCAGGGTTCTGGTGTGTGTGTGTGTGTGTTTCAGATGGACAGCTCTGCATCTCTGCCTTCAGGGCTCTGGTGTGTGTGTGTGTGTTTGTCACATAGACAGCTCTGCATCTCTACCTGTGTGTGTGTGTGTCTCACATAGAAAGCTCTGCATCTCTGCCTGCAGGTCTCTGGGGTGTGTGTGTGCGTGTGTGTCTCACATGGACAACTCTGCATCTCTGCCTGCTGGGCTCTGGTGTGTGTGTGTGTGTGTGTGTGTGTCTCACATGGACAGCTCTGCATCTCTGACTGTGTGTGTGTGTGTTTGTGTGTCTCACATGGACAGCTCTGCATCTCTGCTTGCAGGGCTCTGGTGTGTGTGTGTGTGTGTGTGTCTCACATGGACAGCTCTGCATCTCTGCCTGTCTGTGTGTGTGTGTCTCACAAGGACAGCTCTGCATCTCTGCCTCTGTGTGTGTGTGTGTGTCTCACATGGCAGGTCTGCATCTCTTCCTGCAGGGCTCTGGTGTGTATTGTGTGTGTGTGTGTGTGTTTCTCACATGGACAGCTCTGCATTTCTGCCTCTGTGTGTGTGTGTCTCTTATGGACATCTCTACATCTCTCTGCCTGTGTGTTGTTTGTGTGTGTGTGTGTGTCTCACATGGACAGCTCTGCATCTCTTCCTGCAGGCTTCTGGAGTCTGTGTGTGTGTGTTTGTCTCACATGGACAGCTCTGCATCTCTGCCTGCAGGGCTCTGGTGTGTGTGTGTGTGTGTGTGTGTGTATGTGTGTGTCCGTCTCACATTGACAGCTCTGTATCTCTGCCTGCAGGGCTCTCGTGTGTGTGTGTGTGTGTGTCTCACAAGGACAGCTCTGCATCTCTGCCAGAAGGGTTCTGGTGTGTGTGTGTGTGTGTTTCAGATGGACAGCTCTGCATCTCTGCCTTCAGGGCTCTGGTGAGTGTGTGTGTTTGTCACATGGACAGCTCTGCATCTCTGTGTGTGTGTGTGTTTGTGTGTCTCACATGGACAGCACTGCATCTCTGCTTGCAGGGCTCTTGGGTGTGTGTGTGTGTGTGTATGTGTGTGTCTCACAAGGACAGCTCTGCATCTCTGCCTCTGTGTGTGTGTGTGTGTGTCTTACATGGCAGGTCTGCATCTCTGCCTCTGTGTATGTGTGTGTGTGTCTCACAAGGACAGCTCTGCATCTCTGCCTCTGTGTGTGTGTGTGTGTGTCTTACATGGCAGGTCTGCATCTCTTTCTGCAGGGCTCTGGTGTGTTGTGTGTGTGTGTGTGTGTGTGTGTGTGTCTCACATGGACAGCTCTGCATTTCTGCCTCTGTGTGTGTGTGTCTCTTATGGACATCTCTACATCTCTCTGCCTGTGTGTTGTTGTTTTGTGTGTGTATGTGTGTGTCTCACATGGACAGCTCTGCATCTCTTCCTGTACGCTTCTGGAGTGTGTGTGTGTGTGTGTGTGTGTTTGTCTCACATGGACAGCTCTGCATCTCTTCCTGCAAGGCTCTGGTGTGTTTGTGTGTGTGTGTGTGTATGTGTGTGTCTGTCTCACATTGACAGCACTGTATCTCTGCCTGCAAGGCTCCCGTGTGTGTGTGTGTGTGGGTGTGTGTCTCACATGGACAGCTCTGCATCTCTGCCAGAAGGGTTCTGGTGTGTGTGTTTGTGTGTGTGTTTGTTTCAGATGGACAGCTCTGCATCTCTGCCTTCAGGGCTCTGGTGAGTGTGTGTGTGTTTGTCACATGACAGCTCTGCATCTCTGACTGTGTGTGTGTGTGTGTGTGTGTGTCTCACATGGACAGCTCTGCATCTCTGCCTGTCTGTGTGTGTGTGTCTCACAAGGACAGCTCTGCATCTCTGACTTCAGGCCTCTGGTGTGTGTATGTGTGTGTGCGTGTGTGTATGTGTCTCACATGGACAGGTCTGCATCTCTGCCTGCAGGGCTCTGGTGTGTGTGTGTGTGTGTCTTAGGGACAGCTCTGCATCTTTGCCTGCTGGGCTCTGTTGTGTGTGTCTGTGTGTGTTTGTATTTCACATGGACAGCTCTTAATCTCTGCCTGCAGGGCTCTGGTGTGTGTGTCTGTGTGTGTGTTTGTATCTCACATGGACAGCTCTACATCTCTGCCTGTGTGTGTGTGTGTGTCTCACATGGACAGCTCTGCATCTCTTCCTGGAGGCTTCTGGAGTGTGTGTGTGTGTGTGTGTGTTTGTCTCACATGGACAGCTCTGCATCTCTGCCTGCAGGGCTCTGGTGTGTGTGTGTGTGTATGTGTGTGTCTGTCTCACATTGACAGCTCTGTATCTCTGCCTGCAGGGCTCTCGTGTGTGTGTGTGTGTGGGTGTGTGTCTCATATGGACAGCTCTGCATCTCTGCCAGAAGGGTACTGATGTGTGTGTGTGTGTGTGTGTGTGTGTGTGTTTCAGATGAACAGCTCTGCATCTCTGCCTTCAGGGCTCTGGTGAGTGTGTGTGTGTGTGTCACATGGACAGCTCTGCATCTCTGACTGTGTGTGTGTGTTTGTGTGTCTCACATGGACAGCTCTGCATCTCTGCTTGCAGGGCTCTGGGGGGTGTGTGTGTGTGTGTGTCTCACATGGACAGCTCTGCATCTCTACCTGCCGGGCTCTGGTGTGTCTGTGTGTGTGTGTGTGTGTGTTACAGGAAGAGATCTGCATCTCTGTCTTCAGGGCTCTTGTGTGTGTGTCTGTGTGTGTGTGTCTCACATGGACAGCTCTGCATCTCTGCTTGCAAGGCTCTGGGGTGTGTGTGTGTGTGTCTCACATGGACAGCTCTGCATTTCTGCCTCTGTGTGTGTGTGTCTGTGTGTGTGTCTCTCATGGACATCTCTACATATCTGCCTGTATGTTGTTTTTTGTGTTTGTGTGTATGTGTGTTTCTGTCTCACATTGACAGCTCTGTATCTCTGCCTGCTGGGCTCTCGGGTGGTTGTGTGTGTGGGTGTGTGTCTCACATGGACAGCTCTGCATCTCTGCCAGAAGGGTTCTGGTGTGTGTGTGTGTGTGTGTGTGTTTCAGATGGACAGCTCTGCATCTCTGCCTTCAGGGCTCTGGTGAGTGTGTGTGTGTGTGTCACATGGACAGCTCTGCATCTCTGACTGTGTGTGTGTGTGTTTGTGTGTCTCACATGGACAGCTCTGCATCTCTGCTTGCAGGGCTCTGGGGTGTGTGTGTGTGTGTGTGTGTGTCTCACATGGACAGCTCTGCATCTCTGCCTGTCTGTGTGTGTGTGTCTCACAAGGACAGCTCTGCATCTTTGCCTCTGTGTGTGTGTGTGTGTGTGTCTCACATGGCAGGTCTGCATCTCTTCCTGCAGGGCTCTGGTGTATTTTGTGTGTGTGTGTGTGTGTGTCTCACATGGACAGCTCTGCATTTCTGCCTCTGTGTGTGTGTGTCTCTTATGGACATCTCTACATCTCTGCCTGTGTGTTGTTTGTGTGTGTGTGTGTGTCTCACATGGACAGCTCTGCATCTCTTCCTGCCGGCTTCTGGAGTGTGTGTGTGTGTGTGTGTGTGTTTCACATGGACAGCTCTGCATCTCTGCCTCCAGGGCTCTCGTGTGTGTGTGTGTGTGTGTGTGTGTGTGTCTGTCTCACATTGACAGCTCTGTATCTCTGCCTGCAGGGCTCTCGTGTGTGTGTGTGTGTGTGTGTGTGTCTCACATGGACAGCTCTGCATCTCTGCCAGAAGGGTTCTGGTGTGTGTGTGTGTGTGTTTCAGATGGACAGCTCTGCATCTCTGCCTTCAGGGCTCTGGTGAGTGTGTGTCACATGGACAGCTCTGCATCTCTGACTGTGTGTGTGTGTGTTTGTGTGTCTCACATGGACAGCTCGGCATCTCTGCATTCGGGGCTCTGGTGTGTGTGTGTGTGTCTCACATGGACAGCTCTGCATCTCTGCCTGTCTGTGTGTGTGTGTCTCACAAGGACAGCTCTGCATCTCTGCCTCTGTGTGTGTGTGTGTGTGTCTCACATGGCAGGTCGGCATCTATTCCTGCAGGGCTCTGGTTTGTGTGTGTGTGTGTGTCTCACAAGGACAGATCTGCATTTCTGCCTGTGTGTGTGTGTTTCTCTCTAATGGACATATCTACATCTCTGCCTGTGTGTTGTTGTTTGTGTGTATGTGTGTGTCTCACATAGACAGCTCTGCATCTCTTCCTGCAGGCTTCTGGAGTGTGTGTGTGTGTGTGTGTGTGTGGCTCACATGGACAGCAGTGCCTCTCTGTCTGTGTGTGTCTGTGTGTGTCTGTGTCTCACATGGACAACTCTGCATCTCTGCTTGCAGGGCTCTGATGTGTGTGTGTGTGTGTGTGTGTGTGAGTGTGTATCACATGGACAGCTCTGCATCTCTGACTGTGTGTGTGTGTGTTTGTGTGTCTCACATGGACAGCTCTGCATTTCTGCTTGCAGGGTTCTGGGGTGTGTGTGTGTGTGTGTGTCTCACATGGACAACTCTGCATCTCTGCCTGTGTGTGTGTGTGTGTGTCTCACATGGACATGTCTGCATCTCTGCCTTCTGGGCTCTGGTGTGTGTGTGTGTGGGTGTGTGTATGTCTCACATGGACAGTTCTGAATCTCTGCCTTCAGGCTTCTGTTGTGTGTGTGTGTGTGTGTCTCACATGGACAGCTCTGCATCTCTGCCTCTGTGTGTGTCTCACGTGGCAGGTCTCTATCTCTTCCTGCAGGGCTCTGGTGTGTTGTGTGTGTGTGTGTCTCACATGGACAGATCTGCATTTCTGCCTCTGTGTGTGTGTGTCTCTTATGGACATCTCTACATTTCTGCCTGTGTGTTGTTGTTTGTGTGTGTGTGTGTGTCACATGGACAGCTCTGCATCTCTTCCTGCAGG
The DNA here is from genome assembly GCF_049115385.1 of Moschus berezovskii. Taxonomy (NCBI): domain Eukaryota; kingdom Metazoa; phylum Chordata; class Mammalia; order Artiodactyla; family Moschidae; genus Moschus; species Moschus berezovskii. Next base: position 54,337,513 of record NC_142488.1, on the reverse strand, counting down.
CTTCTGGAGTGTGTGTGTGTGTGTGTCTCACATGGACAGCTCTGCATCTCTGCCTGCAGGGCTCTGGGGTGTGTGTGTGTGTGTTTCTCACATGGACAGCTCTGCATGTCTGCCTTTGTGTGTGTGTGTGTCTCACACAGACAGCTCTGCATCTCTGCTGCAGGGCTCTGGGGTGTGTGTGTGTGTGTGTGTGTGTCTCACATGGACAGCTCTGCATCTCTGCCTTTGTCTGTGTGTGTGTGTGTGTCTCTCATGGACATCTCTGCATCTCTGCCTGCAGGGCTCTGGGGTGTGTGTGTGTGTCTGTGTGTGTGTCTCACATGGACATCGTTGCATCTCTTCCTGTGTGTGTTTGTGTGTGTGTGTGTGTGTGTGTGTGTGTCTCACATGGACAGCTCTGCATCTCTGCCTGCTGGGCTCTGGGGTGTGTGTGTGTGTTACAAGGAGAAATCTGCATCTCTGCCTTCAGGCCTCTGGTGTGTGTGTGTGTGGGTGTGTGTATGTCTCACATGGACAGCTCTGAATCTCTGCCTTCAGGCTTCTGGTGTGTGTGTGTGTGTGTGTCTCACATGGACAGCTCTGCATCTCTGCCTCTGTGTGTGTCTCACGTGGCAGGTCTCTATCTCTTCCTGCAGGGCTCTGGTGTGTTGTGTGTGTGTGTGTCTCACATGGACAGATCTGCATTTCTGCCTCTGTGTGTGTGTGTCTCTTATGGACATCTCTACATTTCTGCCTGTGTGTTGTTGTTTGTGTGTGTGTGTGTGTCACATGGACAGCTCTGCATCTCTTCCTGCAGGCTTCTGGAGTGTGTGTGTGTGTGTGTCTCACATGGACAGCTCTGCATCTCTGCCTGCAGGGCTCTGGGGTGTGTGTGTGTGTGTTTCTCACATGGACAGCTCTGCATGTCTGCCTTCGTGTGTGTGTGTGTCTCACACAGACAGCTCTGCATCTCTGCTGCAGGGCTCTGGGGTGTGTGTGTGTGTGTGTGTGTGTCTCACATGGACAGCTCTGCATCTCTGCCTTTGTCTGTGTGTGTGTGTGTGTCTCTCATGGACATCTCTGCATCTCTGCCTGCAGGGCTCTGGGGTGTGTGTGTGTGTGTCTGTGTGTGTGTCTCACATGGACATCGTTGCATCTCTTCCTGTGTGTGTTTGTGTGTGTGTGTGTGTGTGTGTGTGTGTCTCACATGGACAGCTCTGCATCTCTGCCTGCTGGGCTCTGGGGTGTGTGTGTGTGTTACAAGGAGAAATCTGCATCTCTGCCTTCAGGCCTCTGGTGTGTGTGTGTGTGGGTGTGTGTATGTCTCACATGGACAGCTCTGAATCTCTGCCTTCAGGCTTCTGGTGTGTGTGTGTGTGTGTGTCTCACATGGACAGCTCTGCATCTCTGCCTCTGTGTGTGTCTCACGTGGCAGGTCTCTATCTCTTCCTGCAGGGCTCTGGTGTGTTGTGTGTGTGTGTGTCTCACATGGACAGATCTGCATTTCTGCCTCTGTGTGTGTGTGTCTCTTATGGACATCTCTACATTTCTGCCTGTGTGTTGTTGTTTGTGTGTGTGTGTGTGTCACATGGACAGCTCTGCATCTCTTCCTGCAGGCTTCTGGAGTGTGTGTGTGTGTGTGTCTCACATGGACAGCTCTGCATCTCTGCCTGCAGGGCTCTGGGGTGTGTGTGTGTGTGTTTCTCACATGGACAGCTCTGCATGTCTGCCTTCGTGTGTGTGTGTGTGTGTCTCATGGACATCTCTACATATGTTCCTGTATGTTTTTTTTTGTGTGTGTATGTGTGTCTCACATGGACAGCTCTGCATCTCTGCCTGCAGGCTTCTGGATTGTGTGTGTGTGTGTGTGTCACACATACTTGCGTGTGTGTGTGTGTGTCTCACAACGACAGCACTGCATCTCTGCCTGTGTGTGTATGTGTGTGTCTCTGTCTCAGATGGACAGCTCTGCGTCTCTGCCTGTGTGTGTGTGTGTGTGTGTGTGTCTCACATGGACAGCTCTTCTTCTCTGCCTGCAGGGCTCTGGTGTGTGTGTGTGTGTGTGTGTGTCTCACATGGACAGCTCTGCATCTTTACCTTCAGGGCTCTGGTGGGTATGTGTGAGGTTGGGTGTGTGTCTCACATGGACAGCTCGGCATCTCTACCTTCGGGGCTCTGGTGTGTGTGTGTGTCTCTCTTGGACAGCTCTGCATCTCTGCCTCTGTGTGTGTGTGTGTGTGTCACAGGGACAGCTCTGCATCTCTGCCTCTGTGTGTGTCTCACATGGCAGCTCTGAATCTCTTTCTTCAGGGCTCTGGTGTGTGTGTGTGTTTGTGTGTGTCTCTCATGGAAGCTCTGCGTCTCTGCCTGTGTGTGTATGTGTGTGTCTCATATGTATAGCTCTGCATCTCTGTCCGTGTGTGTGTGTGTGTGTGTCTCACTTGGACAGCTGTGCATCTCTGCCTGTGTGTGTGTCTATGTATGTGTGTGTCTCACATGGACAGCTCTGCATCTATGCTTTCAGGGCTCTGGTGTGTTTGTGTGTGTGTGTGTGTGTGTCTCACAAGGAGAGCTCTGCATCTCTGCCTCTGTGTGTGAGTGTCTGTGTCTCACATGGCAGGTCTGAATCTCTTTCTGCAGGGCTCTGGTGTGTGTGTGTGTGTGTCACAGGGACAGCTCTGCATCTCTGCCTGCTGGGCTCTGTTGTGTGTGTCTGTGTGTGTTTGTATTTCACATGGACAGCTCTTAATCTGTGCCTGCAGGGCTCTGGTGTGTGTGTCTGTGTGTGTGTTTGTATCTCACATGGACAGCTCTGCATCTCAGCCTGTGTGTGTATGTGTGTGTAACACATGGACAGCTCTGCATCACTGCCTTTGTGTGTGTGTGTGTCACAGGGAGAGGTCTGCATCTCTGTCTTCAGGGTTCTGTTGTGTGTGTTTTTCTGTGTGTGTGTCTCACATGGAAATCTCTGCAATCTGCCTGCAGGGTTCTGGGGTTGTGTGTGTGTGTCTGTGTGTGTGTGTGTGTCTCACATGCACAGCTATGAATCTCTGCCTGCATGGCTCTGGTGTGTGTGTGTGTGTGTGTCTCACATGGATAGCTCTGCATCTCTGCCTGCAAGGCTCGGGTGTCTCTATGTGTGTGTGTGTGTCTCACATCGAGAGCTCTGCATCTCTGCCTTCAGGGCTCTGGTGTGTGTTTGTGTGTGTGTGTGTTTCACATGGACAGCTCTGCATATCTGCCTTCAGGGTTCTGGTGTGTGTGTGTGTCACATGCACAGCTATGAATCTCTGCCTGCAGGGCTCTGGTGTGTGTGTGTGTGTGTGTCTCACATGGACAGCTCTGCATCTCTGCCTGCAAGGCTCGGGTGTCTGTATGTGTGTGTGTGTGTCTCACATCGAGAGCTCTGCATCTCTGCCTTCAGGGCTCTGGTGTGTGTTTGTGTGTGTGTGTGTTTCACATGGACAGCTCTGCATATCTGCCTTCAGGGTTCTGGTGTGTGTGTGTGTGTGTGTGTGTCTCACATGGACAGCTCTGCATCTCTGCCTCAGGGCTCTGGTGTGTGTGTGTGTGTGTCTCACATGGACAGCTCTGCATCTCTGCCTTCAAGGCTCTAGTGTGTTTGTGTGTGTGTGTCTGTGTCTCACATGGACAGCTCTGCATCTCTGCCTGTGTGTGTGTGTGTGTTTCTCACATCTACAGCTCTGCATCTCTGCCTGCAGGGCTCTGCTGTGTGTGTGTGTGTCTAATATGGACAGCTCTGCATCACTGCCTGTGTGTGTGCGTGTGTATGTCTCACATGGACAGCTCTGCATCTCTGACTTCAGGCCTCTGGTGTGTGTATGTGTGTGTGCGTGTGTGTATGTGTCTCACATGGACAGGTCTGCATCTCTGCCTGCAGGGCTCTGGTGTGTGTGTGTGTGTGTCACAGGGACAGCTCTGCATCTCTGCCTGCTGGGCTCTGTTGTGTGTGTCTGTGTGTGTTTGTATTTCACATGGACAGCTCTTAATCTCTGCCTGCAGGGCTCTGGTGTGTGTGTCTGTGTGTGTGTTTGTATCTCACATGGACAGCTCTGCATCTCTGCCTGTGTGTGTGTGTGTGTCTCACATGGACAGCTCTGCATCTCTGCCTGCAGGGCTTTGGTGTGTGTGTGTGTGTGTGTTTGTGTCTCACATGGACAGCTCTGCATCTCTGACTGTCTGTGTGTTTCTCTGTGTGTGTCTCACATGGACAGCTCTACATCTCTGCCTGTGTGTGTATGTGTGTGTGTTTATATGTGTGTGTGTTTCTGACATGGACAGCTCTGCGTCTCTGCCTGCAGGGCTCTGGGGTGTGTGTGTGTGTGTGTGTGTCTGACATGGACAGCTCTGCATCTCTGCCTCTGTGTGTGTGTGTGGGTGTCTCACATGGACAGCTCTGCATCTCTGCCTGTGTGTATATGTGTGTGTCTCACGTGCAGAACTCTGCATCTCTGCCTTTGTGTGTGTGTGTCTCACATGGACAGCTCTGCATCTCTGCCTGCAGGGCTATGGTGTGTGTGTGTGTGTGTCTCACATGGACAGCTCTGCATCTCTGCCTGCAGGGCTATGGTGTGTGTGTGTGTGTATGTATGTGTCTCACTTGGACAGCTCTGCGTCTCTGCCTGCAGGGCTATGGTGTGTGTGTGTGTGTGTGTGTGTGTGTGTCTCACATGGACAGCTCTGCATCTCTGCCTGCAGGGCTCTGCTGTGTGTGTGTGTGTGTCTAATATGGACAGCTCTGCATCACTGCCTGTGTGTGTGTGTATGTCTCACATGGACAGTTCTCCATCTCTGCCTGTGTGTGTGTGTGTGTGTCTCACATGAACAGCTCTGCATCTCTGCCTGTGTATGTGTGAGTGTGTGTGTGCGTGTGTGTCTCACATGGACAGCTTGAATCTCTGCCTGCAGGGCTCTGGTGTGTGTGTGTGTGTGTGTATCACATGGACAGCTCTGCATCTCTGACTTCAGGGCTCTGGTGTGTGTATGTGTGTGTGCGTGTGTGTATGTGTCTCACATGGACCGCTCTGCATCTCTGCCTGCAGGGCTCTGGTGTGTGTGTGTCACATGGACAGCTCTGCATCTCTGCCTGCTGGGCTCTGGTGTGTGTGTCTGTGTGTGTGTTTGTATCACACATGGACAGCTCTTAATCTCTGCCTGTAGGGCTCTGGTGTGTGTGTCTGTGTGTGTGTTTGTATCTCACATGGACAGCTCTGAATCTCTGCCTGCAGGGCTCTGGGGTGTGTGTGTGTGTGTGTGTGTGTGTGTGTGTGTGTGTCACATGGACAGCTCTGCATCTCTGCCTGTGTGTGTATGTGTGTGTGTGTGTCTAATATGGACAGCTCTGCATCACTGCCTGTGTGTGTGTGTGTGTGTATGTCTCACATGGACAGTTCTCCATCTCAGCCTGTGTGTGTGTGTGTGTGTGTGTCTCACATGAACAGCTCTGCCTCTCTGCCTGTGTATGTGTGAGTGTGTGTGTGCGTGTGTGTCTCACATGGACAGCTTGAATCTCTGTCTGCAGGGCTCTGATGTGTGTGTGTGTGTGTGTGTGTGTGTGTGTCTCACATGGACAGCTCTGCATCTCTGACTTCAGGGCTCTGGTGTGTGTATGTGTGTGTGTGTGTGTGAGTGTCTCACATTGACCGCTCTGCATCTCTCCCTGCAGGGCTCTGGTGTGTGTGTGTCACATGGACAGCTCTGCATCTCTGCCTGCTGGGCTCTGGTGTGTGTGTCTGTGTGTGTGTTTGTATCTCACATGGACAGCTCTGAATCTCTGCCTGCAGGGCTCTGGCGTGTGTGTGTGTGTGTGTGTCACATGGACAGCTCTGAATCTCAGCCTGTGTGTGTATGTGTGTGTGTGTGTAACACATGGACAGCTCTTCATCTCTGCCTGTGTGTGTATGTGTGTGTGTGTCTCTCACATGCACAGATCTGCATTTCTGACTTCAGGGTTCTGGTGTGTTTGTCCGTGTGTGTGTGTGTCTCACATGGACAGCTCTGCATCTCTGCATTTAGAGCTCTCGTGTGTGTTTGTGTGTGTGTGTGTGACTCACATGAACAGCTCTGCATCTCTGCCTGTGTGTTTGTGTGTGTGTTTGTCTCCCATGGATACCTCTGCATCTCTACCTGTGCGTGTATGTGTGTGTGTGTGTCTCACATGGACAGCTCTGCATCTCTGCCGGTAGGGCTCTGCTGTGTGTGTGTGTGTGTGTGTGTGAGTCTAATATGGAGAGATCTGCATCACTGCCTGTGTGTTTGTATGTGTATGTGTCACATGGACAGCTCTTCATCTCTGCCTGTGTGTGTATGTGTGTGTGTGTCTCTCATATGCACAGCTCTGCATCTCTGACTTCAGGGCTCTGGTGTGTTTGTGCGTGTGTGTTTGTGTCACATGGACAGCTCTGCATCTCTGCATTTAGGGCTCTCGTGTGTGTTTGTGTGTGTGTGTGACTCACATGGACAGCTCTGCATCTCTGCCTGACTGTGTGTTTCTGTGTGTGTTTGTCTCCCATGGACACCTCTGCATCTCCGCCTGTGTGTGTATGTGTGTGTGTGTGTCTCACATGGACAGCTCTGCATCTCTGCCAGTAGGGCTCTGCTGTGTGTGTGTGTGTGTGTGTGTGTCTCACATGGACAGTTCTGGATCTCTGCCTTCAGGGCTCTGGTGTGTGTGTGTGTGTGTGTGTGTGTCTCACATGGACAGCTCTGCATCTCTGCCTGCAGGGCTCTGGGGTGTGTGTGTGTTTGTGTCTCACATGGACAGCTCTGAATCTCTGCCTGCAGGGGACTGGTGTGTGTGTGTGTGTGTGTGTATGTCTCACATGGACAGCTCTGCTTCTGTGCCTTCAAAACTCTGGTCTGTGTGTTTGTGTGTGTGTGTCTTACATGGTCGGCATTGCATCTCTCCCTGTAGGGCATGGGGTGTGTGTGTGTGTGTGTGTGTGTGTCTAATATGGACAGCTCTGCATCACTGCCTGTGTGTGTGTGTATGTCTCACATGGACAGTTCTCCATCTCTGCCTGTGTGTGTGTGTGTGTGTCTCACATGAACAGCTCTGCATCTCTGCCTGTGTATGTGTGAGTGTGTGTGTGCGTGTGTGTCTCACATGGACAGCTTGAATCTCTGCCTTCAGGGCTCTGGTGTGTGTGTGTGTGTGTGTTTGTGTGTGTCTCACATGGACAGCTCTGCATCTCTGACTTCAGGCCTCTGGTGTGTGTATGTGTGTGTGCGTGTGTGTATGTGTCTCACATGGACAGGTCTGCATCTCTGCCTGCAGGGCTCTGGTGTGTGTGTGTGTGTGTCACAGGGACAGCTCTGCATCTCTGCCTGCTGGGCTCTGGTGTGTGTGTCTGTGTGTGTGTTTGTATCTCACATGGACAGCTCTGCATCTCAGCCTGTGTGTGTATGTGTGTGTAACACATGGACAGCTCTGCATCACTGCCTTTGTGTGTGTGTGTGTCACATGGAGAGCTCTGCATCTCTGTCTTCAGGGCTCTGTTGTGTGTGTTTTTCTGTGTGTGTGTCTCACATGGAAATCTCTGCAATCTGCCTGCAGGGTTCTGGGGTGTGTGTGTGTGTGTGTGTGTGTCTCACCTGCACAGCTATGAATCTCTGCCTGCAGGGCTCTGGTGTGTGTGTGTGTGTGTGTCTCACATGCACAGCTCTGCATCTCTGCCTTCAGGGCTCTGGTGTGTGTTTGTGTGTGTGTGTGTAACACATGGACAGCTCTGCATCACTGCCTTTGTGTGTGTGTGTGTCACATGGAGAGCTCTGCATCTCTGCCTTCAGGGCTCTGGTGTGTGTTTGTGTGTGTGTGTGTTTCACATGGACAGCTCTGCATATCTGCCTTCAGGGCTCTGGTGTGTGTGTGTGTGTGTGTGTGTGTGTCTCACATGGACAGCTCTGCATCTCTGCCTTCAGGGCTCTGGTGTGTGTGTGTGTGTGTCTCACATGGACAGCTCTGCATCTCTGCCTTCAAGGCTCTAGTGTGTTTGTGTGTGTGTGTCTGTGTCTCACATGGACAGCTTGAATCTCTGCCTGCAGGGCTCTGGTGTGTGTGTGTGTGTGTTTGTGTGTGTCTCACATGGACAGCTCTGCATCTCTGACTTCAGGCCTCTGGTGTGTGTATGTGTGTGTGCGTGTGTGTATGTGTCTCACATGGACAGGTCTGCATCTCTGCCTGCAGGGCTCTGGTGTGTGTGTGTGTGTGTCACAGGGACAGCTCTGCATCTCTGCCTTCAGGGCTCTGGTGTGTGTGTGTGTGTGTGTTTGTGTGTGTGTGTCTCACATGGACAGCTCTGCATCTCTGCCTGCAGGGCTCTGCTGTGTGTGTGTGTGTGTGTCTAATATGGACAGCTCTGCATCAGTGCCTCTGTGTGTGTGTCTGTGTCTCACATGGACAGCTCTCCATCTCTGCCTGTGTGTGTGTGTGTGTGTGTGTCTCACATGGACAGACCTGCATCTCTGCCTGTGTATGTGTGAGTGTGTATGTGTGTGTCTCACATGGACAGCTCTGCATGTCTTTCTTCAGGGCTCTGCTGTGTGTGTGTGTCTCACATGGACAGCTCTGCATCTCTGACTGTGTGTGTGTTTCTGTGTGTGTGTCTCACATGGACAGCTCTGCATCTCTGCCTCTGTGTGTATGTGTATATGTGTGTGTGTGTCACACATGGACAACTCTGCATCTCTGCCTGCAGTTCTCTGGTGTGTGTGTGTGTGTCTCACATGGACAGTTCTGCATCTCTGCCTGTGTGTGTGTGTGTGTGTCTCACATGGACAGCTCTGCCTTTCTGCCTGTGTGTGTATGAGTGTGTGTGTGTCTCACATGGACAGCTCTGTATCTCTGCATTCAGGGCTCTGGTGTGTGTGTGTTTCTCTCATGGACAGCTCTTCATCTCTGCCTCTGTGTGTGTGTGTGTCTCACATGGACAGCTCTGCATCTCTGCCTGCAGGGCTATGGTGTGTGTGTGTGTGTGTCTCACATGGACTGCTCTGCATCTCTGCCTGCTGGGCTCTGGGGTGTGTGTGTGTGTGTGTCTCACATGGACAGTTGTGCATCTCTGCCTGTGTGTGTGTGTGTGTCTCACATGGACAGCTCTGCATCTCTGCCTGCAGGGTTCTGGTGTGTGTGTGTTTGTGTGTATGTTGAGGGGGCCACCTCTTCACAACTTCTGTCCTATAGTCAGTTGCTTACCCCACCCCTCTCCACTGGAGTAAAGTCATTTGAAATACATAGCATCTAGAAGTGCTAAAATACACAGTGGTCCCTTGTGGCAGTGATTCAGCTCCATGAGCCCCTCAGCAAAAACAACAATAAAAGAGGTGGGCTGCTTTCAGCATCATGGCAGCTCACTGTCTAGACACCAGACCAATATATAGAGGCCCAGGGGACATTTGTACCCACCTGTTTGCTGGAGGCCACTTTGGTAACTCAGCTCTGAGGTTTCCTTTGAAGAGAGAGGAATGTGTACAAGTTGTGACAGTGAATTCAACATCCTCTCCTCATCTGACCTAAAGGGTTTATTTTCCAAAGTGTTCCCCTCTGACCTTTGGATAACACTGGATTCAATCCATCCCTCCCAGAGGAGCTTACACTGGTAAGATGGTGGGGCCTCTGTCTAAATGCTGGGAACAAGAGCAGAACAGCCAGTTGGTTTTCTCACACAAGACTCTGAGTGGTACTCTGCCCACTCATGCTCCTATTTCATGCTTTTTAAAGGAGCAAATTCATGCTTGGTAATAAGCAGGAAGGAGATGTTATGCATTTTGCCATCTTTAAAAAATCCCTGGATGAGGTTCTAAAATTTCATTGAAGGGACATGTGTATACAATATAGGGGAGGTAGAGCTCAGGTTTCTCTTTGACTTTCTACTTGAGAAGAATCAAAGAAACCTGAATGCCTTTAGCATTTTAACCTGGTTCATGAAATATGTGACAATCTAGTGTCCCATATTGTGTGTGTGTGTTTGCATGCAAGCACGTGCTCATACTGGAGGGTACAATGAGTGCTTGAGTACTTATATCTTTGAAGTTGCTGATGCAATATGGCTTAAAGACTTGAAAATTTTCATCTATACAAAAATTTGTTCAAATTCAACAAAGTAGAAATGATTGGTAGAGGTTAAAAGAATAAAAAAGAATTAAAAGATTGGGAGGTTAAAAGAATTCAGTTGTAAAGCTAAGGAGAGTTGGGAATGTGCCTCTGACTTAGGGCTGTACATCCCCAGACAGGAATTTGCAGGATAGTTAAGAGGGCACGACTAAGAAGGAAATGGGCAGAAAGGAGTTGAGGTGTATCAGCGCAGGCTGCCATAACAAAATAACACAGATTGGATGGTTCCAACAATAGAAATGGCTTTTCTTACAGTTCTGGAAGCTGAAAAGTCTAAGATTAAACTTTCAGCAGGTTCAGTTTCTGGTGAGAGCTCCTTTCATGGCTTGCAGACTGCCAAGTTTTTGCTGTGTGTTCACATGGCCTCTTATTATAAGAGCACTAACCCATGGGGTCAGGGCCCTGCCATTATGACATTTTGTAGGCCCTAGAAGAACTGTACAAAAAAGATCTTCATGACCAAGATAGTCACGATAACGTGATCACTGACCTAGAGCCAGACATCTTGGAATGTGAAGTCAAGTGGGCCTTAGAGAGCATCACTACCAACAAAGCTAGTGGTGGTGATGGAATTCCAGTTGAGCTATTTCAAATCTTGAAAGATGATGCTGTAAAAGTGCTGCACTCAATATGCCAGCAAATTTGGAAAACTCAGCAGTGGCCACAGGACTGGATAAGGTCAGTCTTCATTCCAATCCCAAAGAAAGGCAATGCCAAAGAATGCTCAAACTACCGCACAATTGCACTCATCTCACACGCTAGTAAAGTCATGCTCAAAATTCTCCAAGCCAGGCTTCAGCAATATGTGAACCGTGAACTCCCAGATGTTCAGGCAGGTTTTAGAAAAGGCAGAGGCACCAGAGATCAAATTGCCAACATCCGCTGGATCATGGAGAAAGCAAGAGAGTTCCAGAAAAACATATATTTCTGTTTCATTGACTATGCCAAAGCCTTTGACTGTGTGGATCACAGTAAACTGTGGAAAATTCTGAAAGAGATGGGAATCCCAGACCACCTGACCTGCCTCTTGAGAAACCTGTATGCAGGTCAGGAAGCAACAGTCAGAACTGTACATGGAACAACAGACTGGTTCCAAATAGGAAAAGGAGTACGTCAAGGCTGTATATTGTCAACTTGCTTATTTAACTTATATGCAGAGTACATCATGAGGAACGCTGGGCTGGAAGAAGCACAAGCTGGAATCAAGATTGCTGGGAGAAACATCAATAATCTCAGATATGCAGATGACACTACCCTTATGGCAGAAAGTGAAGAGGAACTCAAAAGGCTCTTGATGAAAGTAAAAGAGGAGAGTGAAAAGGTTGGCTTGAAGCTCAACATTCAGAAAACAAAGATCATGGCATCTGGTCCCATCACTTCATGGGAAATAGATGGAAAAACAGTGGAAACAGTGTCAGACTTTGTTTTTTTTGGGCTCCAAAATCACTGCGGATGCTGATTGCAGCCATGAAATTAAAAGACGCTTGCTCCTTGGAAGGAAAGTTATGACCAACCTTGATAGTATATTAAAAAGCAGAGACATTACTTTGCCAACAAAGGTCCGTCTAGTCAAGGCTATGGTTTTTCCCGTGGTCATGTATGGATGTGAGAGTTGGACTGTGAAGAAAGCTGATCGCCGAAGAATTGATGCTTTTGAACTGTGGTGCTGGAGAAGACTCTTGAGAGTCCCTTGTACCGCAAGGAGATCCAACCAGTCCATTCTAAGGGAGATCGATCCTGGGTGTTCATTGGAAGGACTGATGCTAAAGCTGAAACTGCAATACTTTGGCCACCTCATGTGACGAGTTGACTCACTGGAAAAGACTCTGATGATGGGAAAGGTTGGGGGTGGGAGGAGAAGGGGACGACCGAGAATGAGATGGCTGGATGGCATCACCGACTCTATGGACATGAGTTTGAGTGAACTCCAGGAGTTGGTGATGGACAGGGAGGCCTGGCGTGCTGTGATTCATAGGGTCATGGAGAGTCGGACACAACTGAGCAACTGAACTGAACTGAACTGAACTGAGGCCCTATCTCCAAATACAGTCACATTCTGGGGTTAGGGCATCAACATATGAATTTGGAGGGGACACAGTTCAGTCCATTGCGGAGTAGAAACTACAAGCAGTGGAATAGCCTCTGGGAAACTGTGGGGATGGTGACTCCATTCCCAGGAAAATAAAAGATCTAGTTCTACAATATGCTGGAGGAATAGGGAGGGCCTACTCCTGGCACTTTGGAGATGTGAGGAAGGGGAGGGCAGACTAGAAGTTCTAGGTTGCTTGGAAACATCATTTGATGATTGTTTTAATCTGGTAACCTCTCTCTCCCCCTTCGAATGGAATACTAGTGTATTCTTATTAGATGGATAGAACTAGGTTAGAAAGGAAGAAGGAAAGAAGAAAGGAGGGAAGAAAGAAGGGAGAAATTAAGAGCTAGTAGGACTGTGGGGTTGCAGCTACAATCCCCTAAGGGGGAAACAGGGAATGAGAGGCTGTATTTTCTCTTGATCATGCAGGCAGTTACTGGCAATTTGTTCTGGCCAGCAAAACTTCTGATATCATGACTCCAGGTGACTGTGTGCTAACCAATCTAGGAACAGAAATAATATCATTATTTTTTTCTGCCTGTAGATTTTTTTTGTCATTTGATTTAAAGGCCAAAGGATATTCACTATGCCACTGAGAATTAGAAAACCTTTATGAAATAGTCACTAAAGTATTGAATTGAATGTGTGATAGAGAGGAAAGCTGGGCTAATTTAAACCCCTACCAGATCTGTCTTAATGAGGTAACATGAGATGTAAAAACTATAGCAGCAAAGACTTCTGTGGAAGTCATCACACCCAATGCTGTGAACTCACTGACTGTCCTCTCTCTGGTGGCTGAATCAGGCCAAAGGGAATACAAAGAAATGCTCCTTTCTTACTATGATTATATAGATCTCATGGATTTTTCAAAACGGCATGGGTCAGGGCTTACTGGGTCCCCCTTTTGGTATCTTAAGAGAAAAATCTCCAGGCTTGTTAGATGCCATTGATCTTCTCACTCAGAAAAGTTAGAAGTGAATGAATATTCACAGCCCCATCTCACTTTTACCCTGAATGCTAACCAGATCCTTGCCAAATTACACTGAAAAGAAAGCTGTGAAAACCTTGATCTTCCATTTTGAGACAATTACCAACCTTTACATTAAAGGCTCTATAAATATCTGTGAATTTATCATGGGGACAAAAGATTGGTACATAGCTTCAGGTGATCCTCTTCACTCAGGATGTGTATTAAACATTTACATATAAAGTTTGTATCATTTATCATGACTGGTAAACTGATAAATCAGTTGCTGTGATGGACAGAAGGAGGGGAAAGGAAACTCATCAGCCTGTGTCACATCATAGTAGAACACAAGGCTGGAATGTAGGTTCAACCCTTGTTGAAACCCAGCTGGTCTGACCTTGGGAAGGCTTTCCTCTCATTGAGTCTCAGGGTCTCTGACAGCTAATCCAGAGAATAAATTCATCTATACTAAAGACCCACCCAATTTTGTGATTCTGTAATCATAAATATGATGATAAGATGCTCTTCTATACTTAGGCTGCCACCTGGAGAGTGCATTCTGCTTTTATTTCCCATTTTGGTGATGGAGAATTTGAAGTCAAACAAGGTTAAGAGAGGCCCAAAACAACTAGCTATGGAATCTAATCTCCAATTCAAGGCTTTGGATCCTAGCTTCTGCTGCACTTACTGCCATTTATGGTGTCTGTTGGCATAATATTGGGCTATACAAAATGTTATTCTGAATGACACCATTGGGCAGAGATGTTACATTATTAAAATATTTTGTAGAGTCTTCTCAATGAGATTTATACTCTTAGACAGCAGAGATCTTAGAAGCATATAAGGTGTATTATTTTATTTAGCTCCTATTACCGAAAAACTGAAGCAGTTTCACTAAACACATAGGAATAGCAATCTTAACATTCCAGGAGGAAAATCTAGGCAGAGAACTATGTGATAAGCACCCCCAAACTAATCGCTGCTGAAAATAAACTTCTCTTCCCTCTCCTTTCTTGATTTGTATTAAGTTTTCTCTTTTCTATTTCTTTTTTTTTCTTTCCCATCTACCTGGTTCAAGGCAAATTGAGCCAGGTTTCCTAAACTTAAATCCAAAAGCTTCCTAATGGAGACATCATTTAATTCTCATGGCAACTCATTAGGTACAAACTATTATTATAGCCGTTTTACCCATGAAGAAACTAGGGGCACAGAGAAGTTGAAAAAATTGCTTAAAGTTGGCTTAAAGTCAACACAATTGATAAATATGTGGAGTTGGAATTTTGCACTTGATCTTAGCCAAAAGGCCGAGAATCGATTGGAGTTGGAATTTTTATCAAGAAAGTCTGAATCCACTCAATGCATGTGGGGTTTCTTTTTGGCCTGATAAAAATGTTCTAAAACTTATTGTGGTGATGGTTGCACAACTGTGTAAAAATACTAAAATCATTGAATTGTACACATTTAAATGGGTGCACTGTGTGACATCTGAATTACATCTCAATAAAGTGTGTTAGTTGCTCAGTGGTGTCCAACTCTTTGCTACCCCATGGACTTTAGCCATCCAAGTTCCTCTGTCCATATATCAATAAAGCTGTTAATTAAAAAAAAAGTCCGGGGGGTGGTCCCGAGAAGGCAGAGGAATAGGAGAGGGAGACCACTTTCTTCCCCACAAATTAATCAAAAGATCATTTGAATGCTGAGCAACCTCCACAAAACAACTTCTGAATGCTGGCGAAGGACACCAGGCACCCAGAAAGGCAGTCCATTCTCTTTGAAAGAGGTAGGACAAAATATAAAAGACAAAAAGAGAGACAAAAGAGTTAGCGACAGAGACCGGTCCTGGGGAGGGAGTCGTGAAGGAGGAGAAGTTTCCAAAGAGTAGGAAACCCTCTCACAGGTGGGTCTGTGGGGAGTTTTGGAATCTCAGAGGGCAACATAACTGGGAGGAAAACCACGCCCCCCCACAGAATAGGCACCTAACCGCAACTGCCAGCGGAGAAGTACCCCAGACACTAGCATCCACTACCAGCGAGCAGGGGCTGGACATGGAGGCGCAGGCGGCATCTTCGGTCCTTAGGGTAAGGACTGGGCCTGAATGCCCTGAGGACAATCTGAGGGAGCTAACATGAGATAGCAACCCAAACTGTGGGATCCCCAGAGAGGAAAAAAAAAAAAGAGAGAGAGAGAGAACTTTCCCTTGCTGGCTCACAGAACAAAGGATTGAGCGAATACTAAAGGAAAGCTAGCTGGCTGCATACAGGCCTCTCCCCTCCCCCGCCAGAGGCAGAGAGGCAGGCGTGCAACAGCCAGGGCTGGAAGGCAAGGGACTGCTCCAGTCTCGGTCCCAGAGACCGGCATCCTACACCAAACTGTGAGCAGGCTCCCAGTTGCTAACCATGTCTTCCTGGGATCCTGGACGGTTGACATTTGCCAGGAGGGTGTAAGCCTGAGATCAGCTCCCCAGAGGAGACACACGGCACACATGAAACGGTGCTCTCCCGGCGCACCTGGGAAACTGAGCAGCTGGGACTGGGCAGGTGATTAAGACACATGGCCCACCTGGGACAGTGCGCTCACCAAGCACCTGGTCGCCTGAGCTGCTTGGACCTGGGAAGGGCACAAAACACATGCCTAACCGAGTCTGTGCCCTTGAGGTGTACCTGAGAACCTGAACCTGAGCAGCTTAGACCTGAGAAGTGCATGAAACGCAGGGCGCACTTTCGACAGTGCCCTGCAGAGCACCCTGGAGCCTGAGCAGTGTAGACCCAGAAAGCACACACTGCTGTGAGCTAGGGCAAACCCAGTGTGATCCATACACTGTGAGCACTCCCCACACATGCCAGCGATATTTGTTTGCAGTGTTCCTCCCTCCCCACAACACAACAAGTGAGTCTAAATAATTGACCACCTTCGCCCCCTTGTGTCAGGGTGGAAATTAGACACCGAAGAGACTTGCAAACAGAGGAAGTCAAAATAAACAAAGAAGAGGGAACGCCTCTGGAAGTGACAGGTGCAACAGGTTAAAACCCTGTAGTTAACATTGACTAAGTATTGGAGGGAGCCTATAGACCTTGAGAACAAGTACAAACTGGAACAAGAAACTATCTGAAACTGAACTGACCCCACACTTCCCACAACAGCTCTCGAGAAATTCCTAGATATATTTTTACTATTATCACTTTTTAATTAAAATAAGTTCTTTATTACTCCTTTAATTTTCATTTTTATAACCTATTATTACCTTGCAAAAAAGACCCTATTTTAAAAACAAATTTCATTTATATATATATATATTTTATAATTTTTTTGATTGATTTTGTTTTGTATTTTTAATATTGTATTTTTGAGAGTCCAACCTCTACTCTAGATTTTTAATCCGTGCTTTTTGGTATTTGTTATCAGTTTCGTACCTTTAAGAATCTACTCTTCAGTATCCATTTTCACTTAGGAGTATGGTTACTGGTTTGATTGCTCTCTCCCCTTTTGACTCTCCCATTTCTCCCCCAGGTCACCTCTGTCTCCTCCCTCAACCTTCTCTTCTCTACTTCACTCTGTGAATCTCTCTGGGTATTCCAGGTTGTGGAGAACACTTAGGGAACTGATTACTGGCTAGACTGGTCTCTCCCTTTTGAATCCCCCTCTTCTCCCCCTGGTTACCCCTATCTCCCTCCTCCCTCTTCTCTTCTCTATGTAACTCTGTGAATCTCTCTGGGTGTTACAGACTGTGCAGAGCACATAGGCAATTGATTACTGGCTAGACTGCTCTCCCCACTTTTGACTCTCCCTCTTCTCCTCCTGGTCACCTCTATCTCCCTCCTCCCTCTTCTCTTCTTCATGTAACTCTGTGAACCTCTCTGGGTGTCCCTCTCTGTGAATTGTTTCACCATTAACCTAGATGTTTTATCATCTGTGCTGTATTGATGGAGAAGTCTTGAGGCTTCTGTAAGAATAAGAATGAAAGCAAGAGGCAGGAGGCTTAAATCCAAAACTTGAGAACATCAGAGAACTCCTGATTCCAGGGAACATTAATAGACAAGAGCTCATCCAAACGCCTCCATACCTACACTGAAACCAACCTTGACCCAAGAGCCAACAAGTTCCAGAGCAAGACATACCAAGCTAATTCTCCAGCAAGGCAGGAACACAGCCCTGACCATTAAAAGACAGGCTGCCCAAAGTCATACCAAACCCATAGACACTCCAAAACTCACTACTGGACACTTCATTGCACTCCAGAGAGAAGAGAGCTAGCTCCACCCACCAGAACACAGACGCAAGCTCCCCTAACCAGGAAACCTTGACAAGCCACTAGTCCAATCCCACCCATAGGGAGCAGACTCCACAATAAAGAGGAGCCACAAACTTCCAGCCTACATAAAGGGGACCCCAAACATAGCAATGTAAACAAAATGAAAAGGCAGAGAAATATTCAGCAGGTAAAGGAACATGATAAATGCCCACCAAACCAAACAAATGAGGAGGTGATAGGGAGTCTACCTGAAAAATAATTCAGAATAATGATAGTGAAGATGATCTAAAATCTTGAAAACAAAATGGAGTTACAGAGACCCTCAGAGACCTCTGGGACAATGTTAAATGCCCCAACATTCGAATCATAGGAGTCCCAGAAGAAGAAGACAAAAAGAAAGGCCATGAGAAAATACTTGAGCAGATAATAGTTGAAAACTTCTCCAAAATGGGGAAGGAAATAACTACCCAAGTCCAAGAAACCCAGAGAGTTCCAAACAGGGTAAACACATGGCAAAACACCCCAAGACACATATTAATCAAACTAACAAAGATCAAACACAAAGAGCAAATATTAAAAGCAGCAAAGGAAAAGCAACAAATAACACACAAGGGGATCCCCATAAGGATAACAGCTGATCTTTCAATATAAACTCTTCAAGCCAGAAGAGAATGGCAGTATATACTTAAAGTGATGAAAGAGAAAAACCTACAGCCCAGATTACTGTACCCAGCCAGGATCTCATTCAAATATGAAGGAGAAATCAAAAGCTTTACAGACAAGCAAAAGCTGAGAGAATTCAGCACCACCAAACCAGCTCTTCAGCAAATGCTAAAACATCTTCTCTAGACAGGAAACACAGAAAAGGTTTATAAACTTGAATCCAAAACAACAAAGTAAATGGCAATGGGATCAGACTTACCAATAATTACCTTAAATGTAAATGGGTTGAATGCCCCAACCAAAAGACAACGACTGGCTGAATGGATACAAAAACAAGACCCCTATACATGTTGTCTACAAGAGACCCACCTCAAACCAAGGGACACATACAGACTGAAAGTGAAGAGCTGGAAAATGATATTTCATGCAAATGGTGACCAAAAGAAAGCAGGAGTAGCAATACTCATATCAGATAATATAGACTGAAATAAAGGCCACAAAAAGAGACAAAGAAGGACACTACATAATGATCAAAGGATCAATCCAAGAAGAAGATATAACAATTATAAATATATATGCACCCAACATAGGAGCACTGCAATATGTAAGGCAAATGCTAACAAGTGTGAAAGGGGAAATTAACAATAACACAATATGAGTAGGAGACTTTAATACCCCACTCACACCTATGGGTAGATCAACCAAACAGAAAATTAGCAAGGAAACGCAAACTTTAAATGATACAATGGACCAGTTAGACGTAATTGATATCTATAGGACATTTCACCCCAAAACAAGGAGTTTCACCTTTTTCTCAAGTGCACACAGAACATTCTCCAGGATAGATCACATCCTGGGCCATAAATCTAGTCTTAGTAAATTAAAAAAAAACTGAAATCATTTCAAGCATCTTTTCTGATCACAATGCTGTAAGATTAGATGTCAACTACAGGAAAAAAAACCTATTAAAATGCAAACATATGGAGGCTAAAAACATGCTTCTGAATAAGCAACAAATCATGGAAGAAATAAAAAAGGAAATCAAAATATGCATAGAAACAAATGAAAATGAAAACATGACAACCCAAAACCTATGGGATTCAGTAAAAGCACTGCTAAGGGGAAGATTCATAGCATTAAAAGTTTATCTAAAGAAAGAAGAAAAAAAATCAAATAAATAACCCAACTTTACACCTAAAGCAACTAGAAAAAGAAGAAATGAAGAACCCCAGGGTTATTAGAAGGAAAGAAATCATAAAAATTAGGTCAGAAATAAATGAAAAAGAAACAAAGGAGACTATAGCAAAAATCAACAAAACTAAAAGCTGGTTCTTTGAGAAGATAAATAAAATAGACAAACCATTAGTCAGACTCATCAAGAAAAAAAGGGAGAAGAATCAAATCAACAAAATTAGAAATGAAAATGGAGAAATCACAACAGACAACACAAATACAAAGGATCATAAAAGACTACTATCAGCAGCTATATGCCAATAAAATGGACAACTTGGAAGAAATGGATGAATGCTTAGAAAAGTATAATCTTCCAAATCTGAATCAGAAAGAAACAGAAAATCTTAACAGACCCATCACAAGCATGGAAATAGAAACTGTAATAAAAAAAATCTTCCAACAAACAAAAGCAGAGGACCAGATGGCTTCACAGGTGAATTCTACCAAAAATTTAGAGAAGAGCTAACACCTATCCTACTCAAACTCTTCCAGAAAATTGCAGAGGAAGGTAAACTCCCAAACTCATTCTATGAGGCCACCATCACCCTAATACCACAACCAGACAAAGATGCCACAAAAAAAGAAAACTACAGGCCAATATCACTGATGAACATAAATGCAAAAATCCTCAATAAAATTCTAGCAAACAGAATCCAACAACATATTAAAAAGATCATACATCATGACCAAGTGGACTTTATCCCAGGGATATAAGGATTCTTAAATATTTGCAAATCAATCAATGTGATATAGGACATTAACAAATTGAAAGATGAAACCATATGATTGTCTCAATAGATGCAGAGAAAGCCTTTGACAAAATTCAACATCCATTTATGATAAAAACTCTCCAGAAAGCAAGCATAGAAGGAACATACCTCAACATAATAAGAGCCATATATGATAAACCCACAGCAAACATTATCCTCAATGGTGAAAAATTGAAAGCATTTCCCCTAAAGTCAGGAACAAGACAAGGGTGCCCACTCTCCCACTACTATTCAACACAGTTTTGGAAGTTTTAGCCACAGCAATCAGAGAAGAAAAAGAAATAAAATGAATCCAGGTTGAAAAAGAAGAAGTAAAACTCTCACTGTTTGCAGATGACATGATCCTCTATATAGAAAACCCTAAAGACACCACCAGAAAATTACTAGCACTGATCAATGAATATAGTAAAGTTGCAGGATATAAAATCAACACACAGAAATCCCTTGCATTCCTATGCACTAACAATGAGAAAACAGAAAGAGGAATTAAGGAAACAATTCCATTCACCGTTGCAACAAAAAGAATTAAATTCTTAGGAATATATCTACCTAAAGAAACAAAAAAACCTATATATAGAAAACTATAAAACACTGATGAAAGAAATCAAAGAGGACACAAATAGATGGAGAAATATACCATGTTCACGGATTGGAAGAATCAATATAGTGAAAATGAGTATACTATCCAAAGCAATCTATAGATTCAATGCAATCCCTATCAAGCTACCAATGGCATTTTTCAGAGAACCAGAACAAATAATTTCACAATTTGTATGGAAATACAAAAAACCTTAAATAAAAAGCAAACTTGAGAAAGAAGAATGGAACTGGAGGAATCAACTTGCCTGTCTTCAGGCTCTACTACAAAGCCATAGTCATCAAGACAGCATGGTACAAGAACAAAGACAGAAATGAAGATCAATGGAAGAAAATAGAAAGCCCAGAGATAAACCCAGGCACCTACAGAGGAGGCAAAAATATACAATGGAGAAAAGACAATCTCTTTAACAAGTGGTGCTGGGAAAACTGGTCAACCACCTGTAAAAGACTGAAACTAGAACACTTCCTAACACCATACACAAAAATAAACTCAAAATGGATTAAAGATCTAAATGTAAGACCAGAAACTATAAAACTCCTAGAGGAAAACATAGGCAAAACACTCTCCGACATAAATCACAGCAGCATCCTCTATGACCCACCTTCTAGAGTAATGGAAATAAAAGCAAAAATAAACAAAAGTGACCTAACTAAACTTAACAGCTTTTGCACAACGAAGGAAACTATAAGCAAGGTGAAAAGACAGCCTTCAGAATGGGAGAAAATAATAGCAAATGAAGCAACTGACAAAGAATTCATCTCAAAAATATATAAGCAGTTCCTGCAGCTCAATTCCAGAACAATAATGACCCAATCAAAAAATGGGCCAAAGAACTAAACAGACATTTCTCCAGAGAAGACATACAGATGGCTAACAAACACATGAAAAGATGCTCAACATCAATCATTATCAGAGAAATGCAAATCAAAACCACAATGAGGTATCATCTCACGCCGGTCAGAATGGCTGCTATCCAAAAGTCTACAAACAATAAATGCTGGAGAGGGTGCAAAGAAAAGGGAACCCTCTTACACTGTTGGTGGGAATACAAACTAGTACAGCCACTATGAAGAACAGTGTGGAGATTCCTTAAAAAACTAGAAATAGAACTGCCATATGACCCAGCAATCCCACTGCTGGGCATACACACTAAGGAAACCAGAATTGAAAGGGACACATGTACCCCAATGTTCATCGCAGCACTGTTTACAATAGCTAGGACATGAAAGCAACCTAGATGTCCATCGGCAGATGAATGGATAACAAAGCTGTGGTTCATATACCCAATGGAATGTTACTCAGCTATTAAAAACAATGTATTTGAGTCAGTTCTAATAAGTTGGATGAAATTGGAGTCTATTATACAGAGTGAAGTAAGTCAGAAAGAAAAACACCAATACAGTATATTAACGCATATATATAGAATTTAGAAAGATGGTAACGATGACCCTATATGTGAGACAGCAAAAGAGACACAGATATAAAGAACAGACTTTTGGACTCTGTAGGAGAAGGTGAGGGTGGGATTATTGGAGAGAATAGCACTGAAACATGTATATTAACTACCATATGTGAAACAGATCACCAGTCCAAGTTTGATGCATGAAACAGGGCACTCAAAGCCAGTGCACTGGGACAACCCTGAGGGATGGGATGGGGAGGGATGTGGGAGGGGGGTTCAGGATGGGGGACACATGTACACCGATGGCTGATTCATGTCAATGTATGTAAAAAAACCACTACAATATTGCAGAGTAATTAGCCTCCAATTAAAATAAATAAATTTTAAAAAGTCTGAATCCAGTGACTATACCATTAACTATTATGTGCCAGTAAGTGTGAAGCCAGATTTTAGACCAGGTCCATTTGACTTAAACCCTATTGATCTTGACTACTAGGTTATGCCACCTGTGATAAAGATGATGATGATCATAATAATGAAAACAATAGTAATGATTATTATAGCTGACGTTTATTGGGTTTTTATAGTGGGCCATCACTTGTCTAAATATTTAAAATAAAATAAACTTATTTAATCATCACAAAATCCTCTGAGGTTTGTACTACTATTAACCTCATTAAAAAACTAACTTCTATTCATATTTATAAACTGAGGAATGGAGACTTTATTTTTAAGTATTTTTAATTAAGATATAATTCACCTACTGTAAAATTTCCCTTTAAAATGTAAAATGTAGTGATTTTTAGTCTACCTATTATGTTGCACAACCATCACCACTCTATAATTCTAGAACATTTTCATTACTCCAAGAAGAAAGTCTGTGTGCATCAGTAGTCATTCTCCATCTCCCCTGCCCTCTAGCTCCTTGCAATGACTAATCTATTTTCTGTCTCTATAGATTTGTCCATTCTGAACATTTCATATAAAAGGAATCATACAATACGTATCCTTTCATGTCTGGTTTCTTTCACTTGGAATAGAGAAAAACAGCTACTGTGTATTTGTTGCCATGACTACCAGGTCCTAAGTGCTGTTATTGGGAGCTTTGTGCGCATTACCTCTCATTTTCCCAATAACTTTGTGTCAGAAACTGTTATCTTCATTTTAATGAGGAGACTGAGTCGCAGAGCCGTACAGTAACTTGCATAAAGTGCAACAGCTCATAAATGTCAGAGTTAAAATGCAAACCCAGGTCTGCTGCTGCTGCTAAGTCACTTCAGTCGTGTCCGACTCTGTGTGACCCCATAGACGGAAGCCCACCAGGCTCCCCCATCCCTGGGATTCTCCAGGCAAGAACACTGGAGTGGGTTGCCATTTCCTTCTCCAATGTGTGAAAGTGAAAAGTGAAAGTGAAGTCGCTCAGTCGTGTCTGACCCCCAGCGACCCCACGGACTGCAGCCCACCAGGCTCCTCCATCCATGGGATTTTCTAGGCAAGAGTACTGGAGTGGCTTGCCATTGCCTTCTCCGCAAACCCAGGTCTATATGTACCCAAATCCCATATCCTTCATACTCTATCCCTCTGCCTCATGGTCACATGAATGTAGGCCAGTAATGTGGTGGCCTTGAAGCCAGCGAAATGGAGTCAAATTAGCCTGTGGTGGTGGCAAGTATAGCCCTAAGCTCTACTGGACTTGGTGCCTGGTAGTGGGGTGGGGGTTAGGGGCATCTACTCCCTCCCAAGCCTATGCTTTAGACATCAGCAAATTTGTCTGAAGTCCTGCTTGACCTCTTCTCTCTGGAATGCCCTTGTGATCCCAGCTGACGTGTAGATTGAAGTGCTGTAGGGTGGAATTTCTGTATTTCTTCATCGAGCTTTGGGTTATGCATGGAATCATGATGAAGCAAGTCAAGACAAAGGGAAGGGGAAAAAAAAAATCAACAGAATCTCTTCAAGTATTCCTCAAAATCAGCCGCTTGGGCACATTTCCTTCTCAGATTCATTGACTGGGCATCAGTTACCCTTGTGTTGGGCATTGAAGGCTGACGGCTCATATAAGCCACCAGAGAAGGTTTCCCCAATGGTTTGTTGCTGTTGACCTATACTGACATTTTCTCCCAACGTAAAGCTCTTTAGGGTGTGACCTGGAGGGATCTGGGGTAATGCACTTCAAAGAGAGAGGACTGGTTGATAAAGCTGAGATTTGCACTGTGCAGTGGTGATAACAATTCTTTGATGGCTTTGGAGGATTTCACATAAAAGAGAAAATTTATCTCAAAGAACAGACTCTGAGAATGTTTGAGCTAGAAGTGACCCTTAAGACTAAGTATTCAGCCCTTCTTTTATTTTAGAGACAAATATATTTACCAAGTCTAAAAAAGAGGTTTGGCATAAACAGTTCATGCCAATGGGAGAGCCCACAGGGGTCATGGTGCTCTAACTGCTTTACCTGGTGAAGCCCCAGTGATCCCTGAATTTCAGTGACACACAAACATATCAAATGGTGCTTGTATCATACACTCTTTTGGCCCTTCATGCTACCACTTCACTGGCTCTCTCTGGTGAAAACATGCCCTCTGCAGTGTGGGTCCTTGTCACTTCCCAGAACACTGATGATAATGATGGCAATGACAATGACAACATCATCTCTGAAAACCTGGAGAGTGGTGGACATGACCTGTGCTCCAGTGATCTGCAAGGATGCCTTGGGGTGTCAGACCCCCCCCCAGCTGCCCCCTCAAAGTCACTCATCTGATATACTCCCTTTCCCCTCTAAAGGACCACCAGGGCAGCCTTATAGGGGGAGAGGAGAGAGTGTAGGTCCTCGGAGCAGAACCAAAATACTCACCACTATAATTAGCTCTCCCCATGGACCAGCCCCAAGAGCTCTTTTACTTATATACTGTACAAAAGCAGATGTTTATACTAACGCTAGTGGACAATGAAGAGTTAAGTGGTGTTTTCCATGCTCTATATAAGAAAGCATATAAATGGGTACTGCTTTTTTAGAAATAGTACCTTCCAAAAACGTTTGTTTCAATGATTTGGAAAATGCAGGTCCAAACAGCTAATTTCTTCAGATTGCTGAACTGATCTGCTGTTACTGCAGCTAGAGGCCTTTAAGAGTCACTGTTGAGTTGGAAGAGGAAGAGAGAAACTGACAGGATACAGGGTGCTTTGTTTTTTTGACACTGGGGATAGTGTGTCTCAGGCTTTCCCTTTAAAGTTTTATCTTGAAATAATTTTAAATTTACAAAAAGGTCGTGAAAATAGTTTCTGAATGTCTTTCACCTAGCTTCCCCTTATGTTAAAATCTTATATAACCATAGAATATTTATCAAAAGTAAGGCATTAATGTAAAAGCACATGAAATAATGTCATTTGCAGCCACATGGATGGACCCAGAGATGATTATACTAAGTCAGAAAGAGAAAGACAAATACCATATGATATCACTATGATATCACTTATATGTGGAATCTAAAATATGATACAAATGAAGTTATTTACAAAACAGACTCACAGACATAGAAAACAAACTTATGGTTATCAAAGGGGAAAGGTGGTGGGGAGGGATAAATTAAGAGCTTGGGATTAGCAGATACAAACTACTATATATAAAATAGAGTAACAACAAGGACCTATTGTATAGCATAAGGAACTATATTCAATATCTTATAATAAACTATAGTGGAAAAGAATATGAAAAAGAATACATATATATATATGAATCACTTTGCCGTACACCAGAAATTGACAAAAACATTGTAAGTTAACTAAACTTATATTTTTAAAAATTGGAAAGAGAATTAAGGTTCCTTTCCTCAAAATCTGTGTCCCATTGCATCAACTATTAAAACAGTTTAAACTTAAATATATATAATCATAAAGGTTTTTAAAATATCAAAAAAGTAAAGCATTAACTTTGATACAATACTACTAAGCACACTACAAAATTTCTCATGATTTCATCAGTTTTTCCACTGTTCCAGGATCCAATCCCAGATTCCACATCACATCTGTTGCCTTAGTAACATCCTGTCTGTGTCACCTCCTTAGTTACCTCCTGTCTGTGACAGTTTCTCAGACTTTCCTTGTCTTTCATGGCCTTGATATATCTGAAGAGTAGTGGTCAGGTATCTTGTAGAATGTCCCTCAATTTGGGCTTGTCTGTCACAGACTTAGAGATGGAACTTACGGTTGCTGGTGGTGGGGGGAGGATGGGGGGATGGGATAGTTAGGGAGTTTGGGATGGACATGTACACACTGGTATATTTAAAATGGATAATCAACAAGGACCCACTGTATAGCACAGGAACTCTGCTCAATATAATGTGGCAGCCTGGATGGAAGGGTCGTTTGGCGGGGAGTGGATACATGTATGTGTGGCTGAGTCTCTTTGCTGTCCACCTGAAACCATCACAACATTGTTTTTTCACTGGCTATACCCCAATATGGGCTTTGCTGGTGGCTCAGATGGTAAAGAATCTGCCTGCAATGTGGGAGACCCAGGTTTGATCCCTGGGTCAGGAAGATCCCCTGGAGAAGAGCATGGCCACCCACTCCTGTATTCTTGTCTGGAGAATTCCATGGACATAGGAGCCTGGCAGGCCACAATCCATCAGGTCACAAAGAGTTGAACCTGACTGAGCAACTAACACTTTCACTTTTCATACTCCAATACAAAATAAAAAGTTTAGAAAATTTTGGGTTTGTCTGATGGTTTCTCATGATTAAACTAGAAACATCTCATGATTAGTTAGAAATAAATTGAAGCCAGGGACCCCCTTATGAAAGGGAAATTACTTTTCTCTGGCATCCTTCACCTTCCCTCCAAGCTCTCTGTCCATCTCCAGTCCTCTTTTCTCTACCCTTACTGGGACCAAGATTTTCTGAGCACTTGCTTTGAGTCCAACCCAATTGTGGAGGCATGGAGCATTGAGAAGAAGGGTGCTTTTAAAATTTTTCATTTTTTTTCACATGTCCTCAAAGTCTAAGAAGGAATTCCAATTTCCTACATTGAGACTACATGGAGGCAGTACAATGCTCCTTTTGAAAAGATTTGAGCAGAGAGGCAGTTCCTCCTGCACCTGAAATTCATCATTACTTTACTTATTGTATGAGAAACACTGAAGCCCCATCATCAAACTATTCAACCTGCAATGTGTGTACTACATTTTGGGAAGATTTCTGAAGTTGCCTCCTTCATTAGGTTATGTGGTTTCATCTCAAAGGTTCTGATATTTCTTTCTCTTGGTGAAGAAAGAAATAGTAACTCAAGTTTTTTTTTGAGTTTTGAGGGAGATGAGAAGTCTTATGAAATCATAAATGTTGTAGCTTAGAACCTAATCCTTTCAATTGATGCCACTGGCTAAGATTTATCATCTTGTTTTGAACAAAGTTTGGGGATTTTTTTTGTAGCTCTACTGAACATCAGCGCTAGAAGAAGATGCTGTTCACACTCCTGCCATTTTACACGAGACCACTGAGACCACAGAAGGAAAAATAACCAATTACTCAATTAATGAAATGTCTAGTGCCCATTTTATATGTGCTCAGTTCTGTACTGGTTGGTATAAGGGCATGCAGGTTTATAGAACATGGTCCCTATCCATAAAAAAGCTTAAAGATCCAGCATGGGAGTGATTACCACTCCATTTAAAGTGGCAGTGAACAAGGCAGGATTATGTGTTATGGTGCTGATGTCATATAAGAATTAATAGACAACCCTGGCAGTCCGGTGGTTAAGTCTTCGCTTTTCAATGCAGGGGGTGAAAGTTTGATTCCTGATTGAGGAACTATGATTCCATGTGCTTTGGGGTCAAAAAGCTAAAAAACATAAAATAGAAACAATACTGTAACATATTCAATAAAGACTTTAAAAAATGGTCCTCTTAAAAAAAATAGACAACTGCACTATAAGCTTGAAAAGGCCTTAAAGGGGAAGGATCTTTAAAACTGAGCTGGATCTTAACAATTGATAGATTTGGAGAGATTAAAAAGGCACACTGTGGAAGGCCCCCAAAAGCTAGGTAGAAAAGGTTGGAGTACTGGGGGCACAAGAGGGGAGTAGTGATTATAGATGTTCAGTCATCCTGAGTGTGCAGTAGGAGTCATTGCCAAGCAGGTGTGACATTTATTCTGGGCCTCCCAGAGGCAGTGCCAAAACACTGTGGTCCACTGGTGAGACAAGGAATGAGGTATAAAAGGAAAACTGCGGCATGAAGCAAGTGAGAGAGATTTTTTTGTGTGTAGGGGTAAATGTATCTCTAGGTGTTTTGGGTCAACCAAAACCCCAAAGAGGGAGAGTGGTGGACTTTATCCCAGATCATTGAGCTCTTCTGCAAAATCTTGGTGCCTCTGACCCCAAGTTTCTCAGTTCTGGGGAGGGAGTATCTGGTCCTGAAGACACTGTGACTTGGGAGAACAAATCCTCTCTAAAAGAGCTCAGACTGTAGACTTTGCTGATTAAAACTAGGGTCTCCAGAAAAGGAAACCGTCCTACACTGTTTTGGGGAATGTAAATTAGTGCATCCATTATGGAAAATGATATAGCGGTTCCTCAGAAAGCTAAAAATAGAGTTGGTATATGATCCAGCAGTTCAACTCCTGGGCACATATCCGGAATTGTCCAGACACCCACTTTATTTTTTGCATCTCAAATATTTGCCAAAAAACTTTGTTTTCATGAAGAAGACAAGGGCAATAAAAATATAATTGCAAACTAAAGAAACTTAAATATAATAGTAATGAAAATATGTACCATTTATTGAGTGCATATGCTATGACCCAGAGCTGAGCTGGATGCTCTACACATGATACACCCATGTCCCCTAAAAATCGCACAAGGTAAGAATTACTGAGTGTAATTTACAGGTGAGGAAACTAAGTTGCAGTTGTGTGGAGCTAATAATGTTCAGGTCCTACAGACAGGAAATATTGGCAATGGGATCCTAACTTGAATTTCATTGGTTTCAAATGACTTGTTCTTTGCCCTATGCATAGATGTTTCTCATTTTCACTCACTGAGTCCTGGTCCTTCAAGTTGGTCTGGTTAAGAGGCTGCATTTATTTTCAGAAGCGATAGTCAGGCCATGAAGCCTTCCTTGTGTTCCTTTTTCAGAGCTGGTTTTCAGAAATACATGAAGAAAACCTGCCCTTTTCAGCCACAGCCTGTTCAAGGACCAGTGGTAATTGACCTTTGGATTCCTTACCCTATGGACCAGAGGTGAATCTAATCATCTGAAGAGTTCCTACAATGAAATTTCATACTCTAAAACACACTTTCGTCACAAAAACGTACTTGTAAATATTTCAGATACTTATGCTTCGGAATTCAAAGGCAGTTTCAAAAACAGGCGTTCCAGAAATGGCTTTAGTACTGGTAACATCATTGAGATCCTAAGATTACTGTTATAAAAATAAGCAAACCCATTTGGAAGTTGACCAGGCAACTAAAAACAAGATGCAATCCCCTCTTTATCTCCGACTTCAACCAAGTTAGTATTCCACATCTGTAAAAGCAGTGGAGTGTAAACTGGGGTGTGTGTTTGTATGTGTGTGGAGTGTCCTCCAACATAATGAACAACAGAAGACTGAGAAAGAGATGTGGACTTTTCCTCTGAATCTTCTACCACCTGAGTTTCTTTGCCCTAAACCCACACCGAAGTTTTTTTTTCTTTTCTGTTTTTAGATTGATAATCAACATTTCTTCCCATTTAAAAGTCCTTTGTTATGACCAATGTTAATTCTCATGTCTGTAGGACGTTTATGTTGTTTATGATTTTAGCCCAGTTTTTATTGGTGTGTTAGTTTTTTTTTCCCCTATAGACTTCTTTATGTCATAATGATATCAACCTTTTTCCATATTTATTCCAAATAATTTTCCCTCAGTTTTCTCTCTGGCTTTCAACTGTCTTCATAATGGTGTGGTGGGTATTGCTATCTTCCACCTAAATTTGTTCTCCCCTTTTCCATAGCCTAGTATAGTTGGGCATGTGGCTACCTAGCTAGGGACTAAGGTTCTACCCCTCCTGCAGTTAAATGGAGTCATATCGCTAACTCCTGGCCAAGGGAATGTGAGCAGAAGTCATGGTTGCCACCAGGTTTTTAAGGCAGTGGAAGTGCTTCCTTCCTATACTTCCCTGTGCTTTCCCGGTGGAAATCCAAATGTTAGACCACAGGTTTTTAACCCTTACATTTTGCTCTGGTCGATGTGGCAACGGAAGTGGGAGTAGGTCAAGCCCCATCTACACAGACTTTCACTAGCTGTGGACAGTAGGCCCAGGAGGACCTACAGGGAACCCAGAAAGCTCCTGTAGGACAATTTAAAAACCACTGCTGAGATAATTCATCAGGTTTGTTAGTGATTTTTTTTTCCATGAAAGATTCCTTGTATACCAGCTCCTACACTGTTGGACTTCAGTTTCTTTATCTACAAATGAATCTCTAAGTTCTCCTCACATTCTAATAATCTGAATTTCTAGTGTTCTCTAATGACCGGGACTGGTCAGAGAGGGTGAGAAATCTTTGCTGACAGATCTCCCCATACAGGGTTTCAACCCATTCCTGGTGGGAGCTGGGGGGCATGCTCTGAGGAGTTGAAATGCACCATCTTTCCGCCTGGTTCCCCTCCTCCTGGCCGTGTCTAATGGTAAAGAAGAGCTGACGCCACTAGGCACAGGTGTCTTCAGCAAGTTCCTTGTTGTGTTCTATTGCTTTGGAATTGCTCACCTGATGTACATGTGTTTCGTGCCTTGGCTCATTTCACTCATTGATGACAAAGATGGAACTCCTGACAGGTTAATAGAATGTAGTTAAAGTCACTGCAAGTTATGCAACACATTCAGCAAGTATTTGCCTAGCACAGATAACATGTTTAGGAGGCAGGAGCAACAAGAAGAGTTGAAAAAATCAAAGTTCTGCCTGCACTGTAACCTCTAATATGCTAGATGACCCGGAGCAAGTTATGCTGTCTGGCACCAGTTTCTTCTTTAAAATATTCAAGATTGGGCTAGATAGGCCTTAAAGCCTTGCTTCTGAAATTCCTTTGATCTCTTTACTGCATTAAATACAGAAGTATAGAAAAAGATGTAGCTTAGAAAAAGTAACATCATACATAGCCCTGTTCCTGAAGAGGGGTAGAAAATCAGTTTGAAAGACATGTTGGGACTACATAGTGAATGGCCTCGAAAGACAATTGAAGATGTTTGGATGTTACCTCATTGCCAAGGGGAATCACTGAAGGTTTTAGACTAGGGTAGTAGGAATGAGGAAAGTTCTAGGTAATAGAAAAATATATCGCCAGGAAGAAAGGGTAATAAGAACAGTATGGAATGAATCAGGAAGGTCTTCTTGGCAGACTCTAAAAGATTTCAAGTGTACCTCTTCTGTTTTCATAGATTCATTTGTTTTGTTGTTAATAATGTAGTATTAAATATCATGATTTATAAGTTTTTATCTGAAAAAAAATGCCAAGAAGGATGAAGGATTCTTTTTCCTCCTTACTACTTTTTTGGGGAGAATAAATGATAAATTTTCTCAAAGAGGAAGAGCCATTCAGTATAATGCTGCTGGTTTTGTTCCCCTTAGGGAAGTAGAGATTGTAAAGTCAGAGTGTTCAAGCTACTTTATGGGAATCAGTGAAGTTCAAGGGATAAAATAAAGTGATCTGCTTGACATTTTTATCCATAGGAATAAGGTTATTGACAGTTTCTAAAATAAAATCTGGCTCTGCCAAACTGTTCACTCTTTCTATGCCTCCATTTTCTCATCTGAGCTAATCAAAGTACCTAACTTACAGGGTTATGAGGATTCAATAATGTAATTTTTTTAAAGTGGGACTTTTTATCGTTCAATAAATGCTGATAAGAAAATAGTTTCATTGTTTATTAAAAAAGTCAATAATAAATGCAAGCTTTCAGGATATTTCATACCCTAAAGCAGAATAAATCTCAGATGAGTTAACAATGAATATATTTTTTAAAACACTGAATATATAAAGCATCTTTGCTAATAGAGAAGAAAAAGTATAGAAAAATAGGCTAAGGACACAGACAGTTCACCAAATACAAACAATTATTATGTCAAGCACTTAGCCCTTTAACTTGGAAGTGTTACTTCCAAGGCAGTGGAGATGTCATGAGGATGTACTCATAGGATTTCATTCTTAAATATTAACAGTATACATTGTGGAATTATGAATGAGCTTTTTTTTAATTGATTTGTACCTTCTCATTCCTCCTCTTCTTCTAACAATAAATATTACTTGTCTTGTATAATAGTTCTTTTTTTTTAAAAAAAAGAAAAGTGGCCCTGGACAAAATGGTGAAAATAAAGAAGTTTTGCTTCACTTTGTGAAATGTTTCCTTTTTCATACCACCCATTCCCTCCTGCCAGTCCAATTCTCCACAGGGTTTTAATGATTCAGCCCCAATTCTTAGGCACATTTTGTTCCTAATCCAAGTCACATGTAATTTCACCATCCTTTAGCCACTGTGGTACCTCTGAACTTTTATTAACTGCTTCTAGTACTCGTTGCTATTGGTTAAAAGGAGTGGATGTAGTTATATGAGGCAATCTCCATTGGGCTATAGATAAGCTAGAAGACAGTCAGTCTCTGCTGATGATGGAAAGGTGGTCAGTTGTCTCATCTTTACAGAGGAAAGGTGGCACTGTGCATCATGATTAAGTGACTCACAGGTCCTGAGTAAGATGTCATGCTTCCACAGGGAGGCACAAGGGAAATCCCTGGTATTCCTGACAGCACCCTCCATGGCAACCCCCTTGGAGGTCATGGCAAGTCTATTATGGTAGTCTTTCCAGCTGAGCCCTAGTGCAGCCTCGGAATTCCTGAGCACAGTGCTTTATGCTAGCTCCTCAAAGTATCATCTTACCTTGTTAGAGATGCAAGGTCTCAGGCTCCACACCAAATTTACTGAATCAGATTCTGGGCTTCATGTTTGGGAAGTCTTGCAGAGGATACAGCTGTGGCAGAGAATTATCTAAATATAACCCAATTTCCCACTGCATTGTTTTGCCAAGCATGCTTTGATGAAGTCTTGCTTGCTTGCTCAGTCGTGTCCATTTCTTTGTGATCCCATGGACTGTAGCCTGCCAGGCTCCTCTGTCCATGGAATTTTCTAGGTAAGAGGACTGGAGCAGGTTGCCATTTCCTCCTCTGGGGGATCTTCCCCACCCGGGGATCGAACCTGAGTCTCTTGCATTGGCAGGGAGATTCTTTACCACTGAGCCACCTGGGAAGTCCACAGTTTGTATTAAATCACCTAGGATATTTATTACAAAAGCTCATTTCCAGGTTCCTTCTGAGAACTTAGGATGATGTCAGGAATCTGTATTTTTAAACAACTGCCCCCAGAGAATTTTTAAAAGTAAACTGGATGGGATAGGGTGTTCAGATCTAACCTGGCTGCCCACTGGAAAGCAGTGCTTTCCTTCTAACATATGGGACAGGGGTTGGTGTCCCCAGGTATATGCTGATAAAGCTCTTGGCCTCTTTGAAGATAGGCCAAAGCATAAATTATCTAGTGTGTGCTGCAGTCCATGGGGTCACAAAGAGTTGGACACAACTTAGTGACTGAACAACGACAATGACAACACTGTAACATAATGATAATCACACTTGACTTGATAAATCACTGGGAAGTTTCCATTAAAAACTGTATTTAAAGCTCCTGATTCACAGTAGGCATTCGAACTTTTGTGTCTATTGCTGTATACTATTATTTCCATTTATTCATCATTCTGAATATGTGATCAATAATAAAAAATAATTAATAGATAATATTAAGTGTTAATGATATACCAGGCACTATGTGAAGCATCTTTTTTTCAAATTTATTCTTGACAACACTACTGGGGTGATACTATTACTCTTTGTTTGACAGATAAAGGAAAATTGAAACATGGGGAGGAGCCAAATGTTCTGAAGGTCTTCAGGCCTGAACACTGTCAAATATTCCAGGCATCATGTGAGCTTGTGAAAGTCTCTCAGTTGTGTCTGACTCTTTGTGAATCCATGGACTATACAGTCCATGGAATTCTCCAGGCCAGAATACTGGAGTGGGTAGCCGTTCCCTTCTCCAGGGGATCTTCCCAACCCAGGGATTGAACCCAGGTCTCCCTTATTGCAGGTGGATTCTTTACCAGCTGAGCCACGAGGGAAGCCCTGTGAGCTT
Organism: Moschus berezovskii; assembly: GCF_049115385.1. Classification (NCBI taxonomy): domain Eukaryota; kingdom Metazoa; phylum Chordata; class Mammalia; order Artiodactyla; family Moschidae; genus Moschus; species Moschus berezovskii. Next base: position 54,303,228 of record NC_142488.1, on the reverse strand, counting down.
GGTGAAGGAAAACGATGTATGAGAAAAGGTCGTGGAATAAAATTATATGAAGTACCCAGAGTTTCAAGGGGGTATACAGAGAATGTCATAAACTTTAAAAGGAAGAAGAGATCACTTTCAAGTTCAATGATTAGGGCAGATTTCATGAAGGAGGCATTTCTTAAACGTACTCTTGAAAGATGTTAAGAGTCCTGGTACGAAAAGACTGAATGTTACTACATGGAAAGGATAAAGCTCTTAAATAGGATCTGGTATGGAGGAAATGCTCAGTAAGTATCAGCTATTATAATGTACCTCTAATTGCTGTTACTATTATTAGTACCATTGCCCTTCAGGGAGAGACAGAGAGAAGAGCAAGTGAATGAGCTTATAATGTATATATAAGGGCTTCTACAGAAGCTACATGATGGGTACTAACCTCACCTCACCTAGTATTCATCTGTCTCTCCATGAGGTCATTCTGAGAAAATTAATAAAAAACTACATTTCAGATATGAGTGCCTCCCCCTGGCAATCCAGTTTGTGCACTGTCCAAAAAGACCATGAGAGATGGGTGTGATGTGACTTTTTGTAAACTTATCCACGTCTTCCTGCCTAGACCATGTAGGTGATTACATGGAGGTAGTATCTGACTGCTTCCTTCAGTCCATGCCCTGGGATTGAAGGTCACATCCACAAACTAGAGGGTCATAGGAGTCCCTCTGAACTGCTTTGCAGAGATCACCTTTCCAGGAATTTGTTCTGTCTCCTGATGTCAGTCAGAGTGGATCCCCATCTCTCTGGGGATAGATGGACATAATCTCCTTATCTTGCCCTCAAATGTTGGGGGCCCATTTCACCTCAAGCCTCACTGGCATCTCAAGTAATCCAGGACTTGAGGGTTTTGGAGCTGGACAGCCCTCATTTCAAAGCCTGGAGCTCTCAAGTCCTGGTTGTATGACCTTGGGCAAGTCACTTTTCTTCTCTGAGTCTCAGTAAAATGCCCATCTTTGAAGGTGTAGTGATGTATGCCGAGTGTCTTGCTTCTGGCCACTTTACACAAGAATTTTCTGAGCATCAGCCATATGTCCTAGTACTGTTCTAGGTGATGGGGATACCACAGAGAACAAAACCAACAGGGTCACAAATTTCATAGGTTAGATTAATATGTGTATAGCACATCAGAGGGTAGCAAGTACTACATAGAAAAATAAGACTTGGTCGGGGAAAGGGCATACTGAGGGGTTTTTTGTTCATGTACATGCATGCTCAGTCATGTCCGACTCTTTGCGACCCTATGGACTGTAGCCGCCAGGCTCCTCTGTCCATGGGATTTTTCAGGCAAGAATATTGGAGTGGGTTGCCATTTCTTCTTCCAGGGGATCTTCCTGACGCAGGGATCAAACCCACGTCTCTTGTGTCTCCTGCATTTGCAGGTGGGTTCTTTACCAGCTGAATCACTGGGGAAGTCCCATACTGAGGGGTGGAGGGATATATTTGAGGTGGACAGGGAAGGCCTCACTGATAGTTCATTTGAATGGAGACAGCAGGGAAGTGATTCTAGAGAAAGTCACGCTCTGACTTCAGGGTTTTTATCCTAGATTCTTCCCCTTCTTGGGACACTCAGCCACCAGGGAGCTCCCTGGCTGAGTCCCTAACCTCATGCGAGTTTCTCTGCTCCACACTTCCTTCCTGGTGAGGCCTTCTCAGACACTCCCTTTGGAAAATCTTTGCACACCACAGTCAGTCTCTGCCTCCTCACCCTATTTAATTTCTCTCCATAATATTCATTCAGTTCAGTTCAGTCACTCAGTCGTGTCTGACTCTCCGCGACCCTATGAACCACAGCATGCCACGCCTTCCTATCCATCACCAACTGCCAGAGTCTACCCAAACCCTTGTCCATTGAGTCAGTGATGCCATCCAACCATCTCAGCCTCTATAGTCCCCTTCTCCTCCTTCCCTCAGTCTTTCCCAGCATCAGGGTCTTCTCAAATGAGTCAGCTGTTCACATTAGGTGGCCAAAGTATTAGAGTTTCAGCTTCAACACCAGTCCTTCCAATGAACACCCAAGACTGATCTCCTTTAGGATGATCAGTTGGATCTCCTTGCAGTCCAAGGGACTCTCAAGAGTGTTCTCCAACACCACAGTTCAAAAGCATCAATTCTTCAGCACTCAGCTTTCTTTATAGTCCAACTCCCCACATCCATACATGACTACTGGAAAAACCATAGCCTTGACTAGATGGACCTTTGTTGACAAAGAAATGTCTCTGCTTTTTAATATGCTGTCTAGGTTGGTCATAACGTTCCTTCCAAGGAGTAAGCGTCTTTTAATTTCATGGCTGTAATCACCATCTGCAGTGATTTTGGAGCCCAGAAAAATAAAGTCAGCCACTGTTTCCCCATCTATTTGCCATGAAGTGATGGGACCGGATGCCACCTATATAACAAATATCATATTTATTATGTACTGGTTTAATGCCTGTCTCTAAAAGAGAGGTCGGCAGAGCATAGCCCATAGGCCCAAAGTGGCCCACTACTTGTCTTTGTAGAAAAAGTTTTACTGTAACATAGCCAAGTCCATTAATTTGCATACAGTCTGTGGCTACTTTCCCACTACAACAGTAGAGTTGAGCAGTTGTGACAGAGACCGTATGACCCATTTAACTTAAACTATTTATGACCCACTTAGCTTAAACTATTTGCTATCTGGTCCTTTACAGAAAAAGTTGGCTGACCCCTGTTCTAGCATATAGGCCCTGTAGAAGCAGGAACTTTGTTTTATTTATAGCTGTCTTCCCAGGTCCTAGCACAGTGCTTGACATATAGAAGGGCCTCAATTAATATTAACTTACTGAGTGAGTGAGTGAATGTAGGAGAAGAATGATTGGAATAACTAGAAAACTAGGCCAGGCTCGAGTCAAACCTTGAATGCTGTGCTAAAAGGGTTTGGCTATTCTCTGATGGTGGTGAGGGTGTCCTACAAGGAGGCGAGTGAGGGAAACCCTGCAGGTTCTGTGAGTGAAGAGGTTAAACAGCTCTTTCTACCATAAGATTGCTATTGTTCATGACAGCATGGTTAGAGACATCCTGTATAAAGAACGGGCACGTGGGCACCATTTATGGACATTTGGTACTATTATTCTAGGCAGAAAAGAGGTTAAGGGCAGGATATCCAGGGTCACAAAGTATATGAATCCTACTTCCCCCACAGACTAGCTGTAAAACTGAAATTATTAGTTGCTCAGTCATGTCCCACTCTTTGCAACCCCATGAGCTGTAGCCTGCCAGGCTATTTCCATGGGATTTCCCAGACAAGAATAGTGGAGTGGGTTGCTCCTTCCTTCTCCAAGGAATCTTCCCAACACAGGGATCAAACCCAGGTCTCCTGCATTGTAGGCAGATTCTTTACCATCTGAGCCACAATCTGTAGAGCCTGAAAAATTTAATGAACTCCTCTACACTTCAATATTCCTCATCTTTAAAATGGAATAGTAACATACCCACTCTTATTGGGTCGTTTGTGGATTTAAGAGGCTAATTATGTTAAGTGTTTGGATCGCTATCTGGTACATAGGAAAGTCTTCACGAATATTAGTTTACATTACTGATTCTCCATTAACAACTCTCCACGATGCTCTCTCTCAAGTGTGTATTATTGCGTATGTGTGTGCTTGGTCACACCCAGATGGACTGGGGTCTGCCAGGCTCCTCAATGGGATTTTTCAGGCAAGAATACTTGGAAAATCTTCCTCCTCCAGGGTCCAGTGGATCTTCCCCTCCCAGGGATCGAACCTGCATCTCCTACGTCTCCTGCATTGGCAGGCAGCTTCTCTACCACTTCCCCACCACAGTGTATAATGTAGTAAAGTAAAGACTTTCAGTTCAGTTCAGTTCAGTTGCTCAGTCGTGTCCGACTCTCCGCGACCCCATGAATCACAGCACGCCAGGCCTCCCTGTCCATCACCAACTCCCAGAGTTCACTCAAACTCATGTCCACAGAGTTGGTGATGCCATCCAGCCATCTCATTCTCTGTCGTCCCCTTCTCCTCCCGCCCCCCACCTTTCCCAGCATCAGAGTCTTTTCCAGTGAGTCAACTCGTCGCATGAGGTGGCCAAAGTATTGGAGTTTCAGCTTTAGCATCAGTCCTTCCAACGAACACCCAGGATTGATCTCCTTTAGAATGGACTGGTTGGATCTCCTTGCAGTACAAGGGACTCTCAAGAGTCTTCTCCAACACCACAGTTCAGAAGCATCAATTCTTCGGTAATCAGCTTTCTTCACAGTCCAATTCTCACATCCATATGTGACCACGGGAAAAACCATAGCCTTGACTAGATGGACCTTTGTTGGCAAAGTAATGTCTCTGCTTTTTAATATACTATCAAGATTGGTCATAACTTTCCTTCCAAGGAGTAAGCGTCTTTTAATTTCATGGCTGCAATCAGCATCTGCAGTGATTTAGGAGCCCCCCAAAATAAAGTCTGACACTGTTTCCCTATCTATTTCCCATGAAGTGATGGGACCAGATGCCATGATCTTCGTTTTCTGAATGTTGAGCTTCAAGACAACCTTTTCACTCTCCTTTTTCACTTTCATCAAGAGCCTTTTGAGTTCCTCTTCACTTTCTGCCATAAGAGTAGTGTCATCTGCATATCTGAGGTTATTGATATTTCTCCCGGCAATCTTGATTCCAGCTTGTGCTTCTTCCAGCCCAGCGTTCCTCCTGATGTACTCTGCATAGAAGTTAAATAAGCAAGGTGACAATATACAGCCTTGACGTACTCCTTTTCCTATTTGGAACCAGTCTGTTGTTCCATGTACAATTCTGACTGTTGCTTCCTGACCTGCATACAGGTTTCTCAAGAGGCAGGTAAACTTCACCCAAAGAGCGGTCTGGGCTTCCCTGAGAGCTCAGCTGGTAAAGAATCCACCTGCAATACAGGAGATCCCAGTTCGATTCCTGGATTGGGAAGATCCCCTGGAGAAGGGATAGACTACCCACTCCCTTCTGGACTTCCCTGGTGGCTCAGATGGTAAAGAATCTGCCTGCAATGCGGGAGATCTGGGTTTGATCCCTGGGTTGGGAAGATCCTCTGGAGAAGGGAATAGCTACCCATTCCAGTATTCTTGGCTGGAGAATTCCACGGACAATGGAGCCTGGCAGGTGACAGTCCATGGGGTCGCAAAGAGTCGGACACACCTAAGCGACTTTCACTTATCTTATTTACCACTTAAAGAGAGGTTTGGACTTTGCCCTTGGCTTCTGGAAGATAATATCTACGTCTTAGAATGTCAAGTGTGATAGGAATGTCTTTGTTCTCTTGGGAGTCTTGGCCTGGACAGATAGTAACTATGTGATTTAGAGTGGGGACTTGGAGACACACTGACAGTGTGATTTAGGGTGGGGACTTGGTCCAGCTAGATAATAACAATATGATGTACAGGATATACAGTGGGGACTCTGAGCCACACCAACAACATAATGAAGGGTGGGGGCTTTGGATCATGCAAAGCTTGACCTCCTGGGGGTTGGAAACTGAGATCAGCCACGTGGGCAGGCAGCTGTGCCTACATGATGGAAACCCACTGAAGGTACTAGACACCAAGGCTTTCTGGTTGGCAATACTCCATGCTGTTGTCACACATCAATGCCAAGAGAGTAACACTCTTGATTCCATGAAAAGAGGACAACTGGAAGCTCTGCACTTGGTTTCCTCCTGGATCCTGCCCCATTCATCTCTTCTATTAGTCGATTTTAATTTCAGTCTGTATCCTTTACCTGTAACCAATGCATAACAGCTTTCATTGAGCTCTGTGAGTCCTTACAGCAAATAATTGAAACCAAGGGTGGTTTGGGAAATGCCCTGAATTTGCATTTGCTGTTAGTGACAGTGGGTCTGTGTGGACTGTTCCCTCTAACTTCACAGTTGGCTATTTTTTGGCAAATATGCAAAGTGGGGACCTCCTTATGCCCCAGCTCTCTTCCTTACTTGCTCCTTGTCCCCACAAATCCTCTCCAGGAGACCTACACCCTCCTCAGCCTCTCTCTGTCTCTGAAGCTGACACAGGGAACAGGGCCACCACCTCATCCAGGGGTACCATCTCCTAGGAGCTGTATGTGTGTGTGGGTGTGTTAGTTGTTCAGTTGTGTCTGAGTCTTTGTGACCCCATAGACTGTAGCCCACCAGGCTCTTCTGTCCATGGGATTCTCCAGGCAAGAACACTGGAGTGGGTAGCCATTCCCTTCTCCAGAGGATCTTCCCGGCCTAGGGATTGAACCCGGATCTCCTGCATTGCAGGCAGATTCTTAACCATTTGAGCCACCAGGGAAGCCCCATAGGAACCATGGGATTCAGCATTTCTGACCGGAATGGGGATCTGGGAGGGAGGAAGATATATGTTTTCCTTCTCTTCTAGAGCTATGTGGTGAATGCCCCTGTACTATTACTGTGGCCTCACAGTGGGCCCACAAAAGTGAACAGACAGGGTCTACGCTAAGGAGAGTTAGGTTCCTGTCCTGAGGGGAAGAAAAACACATCAATATACAATAATGACAATAATCATAATATTAAAAATTAACAAGACAGTTTGATCCTTCCATTCTTGCGCACACAGCTCTGTGCACATATGCGTTTCTTTAGGACACATTCCTAGAAGTGGATTGTTGAGTCAAGGTAGTCATTTGTTCAACAGACAACTAATGAGCATGTACTATGTACAAAGCACTGTTCCAGGCTGTGGATAAGTGTTTTTCTCTTGGGTGTGAGGTCCCTAAGGTCTTAGCAGTTATTTCTCTGGAGTATAATAAGGACCCTGAGCTGCTTGAGGATGTCTGTTCAGGGTTTGCAGTGTTTAAATGGTTATGGGGTCTGTGTCATCGATATGTCACTTCTGAATGCTTCGGGAGTTTGTGTCCTAGGGTGTGAAGTCTCTGGGCTATTTGGGGGATTGCTCCTCCAGTGGCTGAGGCCTCTGAGATCTTTTTCAGAGTATGAAAGTTATGACCAACCTTGATAGTATATTAAAAAGCAGAGACATTACTTTGCCGACCAAGGTCCGTCTAGTCAAGGCAATGGTTTTTCCCGTGGTCATATATGGATGTGAGAGTTGGACTGTGAAGAAAGCTGATCGCCGAAGAATCGATGCTTTTGAACTGTGGTGTTGGAGAAGACTCTTGAGAGTCCCTTATACTGCAAGGAGATCCAACCAGTCCATTCTAGAGGAGATCAATCCTGGATGTTCATTGGAGGGACTGATGCTAAAGCTGAAACTGCAATACTTTGGCCACCTCATGCGACGAGTTGACTCACTGGAAAAGACTCTGATGCTGGGAAAGGTTGGGGGCGGGAGGAGAAGGGGACGACGGAGAATGAGATGGCTGGATGGCATCACCGACTCTGTGGACATGAGTTTGAGTGTACTCCGGGAGTTGGTGATGGACAGGGAGGCCTGGCGTGCTGTGATTCATGGGGTCGCGGAGAGTCGGACACGACTGAGCGACTGAACTGAACTGAACTGAACTGAGGTTTCTTTTCTTCCCACCTTCATTGAGATGTAATCAACATATAATATTGTATCATTTTAAGGTATGTAACATGTTGACTTAACACATTTATATTTTGCAAAATGATTACCATCATAGTGTTAGCTAACACTTCCATCCCATCATATAGTTACCATTTCTTTTTTTGTGGTGAGAACATTTAAGATCTGCTCTCTTAGAAACTTTCAAGTTTATGACAGTATTATTAACTATTATCACCATGGTGTATGTTAGATCTCCAGAAACTGTTCATCCTGTAACTGGAAGTTTGTATTCTTTGACCAACCTCTACCTACCACCCTCAGCCCTAGTAACCACCATGTTACTCTCTGTGTCTTTGAGTTTGGCTTTTTTAGATACCACATATGCAATATCATGGGCTTCCCTGATAGCTCAGTTGGTAAAGAATCTGCCTGCAATGCAAGCGACCCCGGTTTGATTCCTGGGTTAGGAAGATCTGCTGCAGAAGTGATAGGCTACCCACTCCAGTATTCCTGGACTTCCCTTGTGGCTCAGCTGGTAAAGAATCCACCTGCTATGCAGGAGACCTGAGTTCAATCCCTGGGTTGGGAAGATCCCCCAGAGAAGGGAAAGGTTACCCACTCTAGTATTCTGGCCTGGATAATTCCATAGACTGTATAGTTCATGGGGTCGAAAAGAGTCAGACATGACTGAGCAAATTTCACTTTCACTTTCATGTGATATCATGTAGTATTTGTCTTTCTCTGACTTATTTTACTCAGCATAACGCCCTCAAGGTCCATCCAAGTTGTTGCAAATGGCAGGCTTTCCTTCTCTTTTATGGCTAAATGCTTTCTTTTTATCTATCTATCTTTTTACCTATCTATCTGTCTATCATCTATCTACGATATCCTCTTTTCTATTCATCCAATGATGAACACTTAAGTTGTTTCCATATCTTGGCCATTGTCAATAATGCAATAATTGAACATGGGGGTGCATGTTTAAGATCCTATTTCCATTTCCTTTGGATAAATACCCAGAGTGAGACTGCTGGGTCATATGGTAGTGTTTTTTTAACTTGCTTTTTGGCCCTGCCAAGTGGCATGCAGAATCTTAGTTCCCTGACCAGGGACTGAACCCATGCCCCTTGCATTGGGAGTTTGGAATCTTAACCACTGGACCACTGGGGAAGTTCTTGTTTGGTAGTTGTATTTTGAATTTTTTGAGAAACCTCAATAGTGTTTTCCACAGTGGCTGCACCAATTGACATTCCCACCAGCAGTGCACAAGGGTTCTCTTTTCTCTACACCCTCTCCAATGCTTGTTAACTCTTTAATTTTTTTGATAGCCATTCTAATAGGTGTGAGGTGCTATCTTCTTGTGGTTTTGATCTCTCAGCTTGGGAGGTTTCTAAACAGTTCTGGGGTTTGTTTTTTAGTGTGTGAGGTCTTTGAGTTCCTTGAGCGTCTTTGTTCCTGGTTGTAATGTTTTTAAGCTTTTTGGAGGTCTGAATGCTAGGACGTTAGATCTCTGCAGTCCTGGGGAGTCTGTATCATGATGTGTCTAAGCTGTGGGCAGGTCTGTGTTCACATACAAGATATCTGGCTATTTGGGATTCTGTATCCTGGGTTTCCCAGGTGGCACTAGTGGTAAAGAATCTGTCTGCCAATACAGGGGACATGAGAGAAGCAAGTTTAATCCCTGGGTTGGGAAGATTCCCTGGAGTAGGAAATGGTGACCAACTCTAGTATTCCTCCCTGGAGAATCCCATGGACAGAGGAGCCCAGTGGGCTAGGTCCATGGAGTAACATAGGGTCAGACACAACTGAGTGACTGAGCACACACATCCTGGGCTTAGGGTCTCCTAGCTATTTAGTGTCATCTGTGTGTATGATTGGAGGTCTCTGGACTCTGCGGGTTCTGTATTCAGGATTTGTGGTCTCTGAACTTAGAGTGTGAGTTCTTTGAGATGTTTGTTGTTGTTCAGTTGCTCAGTTGTGTCTGACTATTTGTGACCCCATGAACTACAGCATGCCAGGCTTCCCTGTCCCTCACCATCTCCTGGAGCTTGCTCAAACTCATTTCCATTGAGTCAGTGATGCCATCCAACCATTTTGTCCTTTGTCGTCCCCTTCTTCTCCTGCCTTCAATCTTTCCCAGCATCAGGGTCTTTTCTAATGAGTCAACCCTTGAAATGTATAGGGGTCTATGTCAATGTGTGAGATCTATTAGCTGGTTATACCTTGTTTTTGAGGGCCCTGAACTGGTTGACTAACTCCCAGGGTATGTATTATTGGGGTATGATCTGTGAGACAGTTTTGGGCATGGTGTCTACGATAGGTCTCTGCAGGTCTCTGAGATGTTTTGGTATCTATTTTCAGAATGTGAGTCTCTGAGGTATTTTGGAGAGTCTGCATCCAGAGTTTGATGTTTCTGAGCACTTTGAGTATCTGCGTTTGATGGGGTGAATTCCTGGAGTCATTTGGAGGTTTCTGTTTATGACCTATGTGGGCATCGTTGTCCAGAGTATGAGATCTCCAAGCAGTTTGGGGGTCCGTGTTTAAAGCATAAGTCGTCTGAGCACTTTTGAGGGTACTCATCTCAGAATATAAGGTCTCTAAGTTTATTGTAGAATGTTTAATGTCTGTCTACTGCTTAGGATTTGTGCTTAGGAGTGAGATCTCTGAACTCTTTGGTGGTATGTGCTTCAATGTATCAGTGTGAAGTATTTCAAAGTCTGTGTTCAGGGTGTGAATTATCTAAACTCTTTAAAGGTCTGTGTACCAAGTTTGAATCTATGGTATTTGAGGTTCTGTATTCAGTGTGTGAGGTCTCTGAACTCATTAAGGGTGTGTGTTTCAAAGTTTGAGTCTGAAGTATTTCCAGTCTGTGTTTAAGGGTGTGAGGCCTCTGAAATTGTTGAAGATGTTTGTCCCAAGGTTTGAGTCAAATGTATTCGGGGTTTGAGTTCAGGATCTGAGATTTTAAACATTTGAATGACCTCTGTTGTAAGGTCTAAGTTTGAGGTAATAGGGGATATTTGCTCAGGATGTATGGTCTCTGAAATGTTTGAGTGTCTATTTCTTGGGGTTTGAATATAGCATACCTGGGGGTCTCTTAGAGCATGAGGTCCCTGCAACTATCAGAGGGTTGGTGACAAGGTTTGAATTGGAGGTATTTGCAGTCTGTGTTCAGGCTGTGAAATCTCTGAACTTTTAGTGGGTATTTGTCCCAAGATTTTAGTGTACATTATTTTAGCCACTGTTTAGGATATGAGGTCCTTGAATTTTTAGAGGGTTAAGTCTGATTTGAGTATCTGTGTCTAGGGTATGCAGTATTTGAATTTTTAGAGTGTCTGTGTTCCAAGCTTGGGTTGGAGATATTTGGGATTTGACTTCAGAGTGTAAGACTCTTGCTCTTTAAGGGTCTTTATTCCAAGTTTTTGAGGTCTGTATTTTGAAGTACTTAGAAGTCTGTGTTCAGAGTGCTAGGTTTCTGAATGCATTAATACAGACTCTGAACTTAGTATATATTCCAGCGTTTCAGTTTGAGGTCTTTTGGGGTCTATGACTGGAGTATGAAATCTTTGACTTTGTGATCCAAGGTTTGAGTCTGAGACATTTGGGCATTTCTCTTCAGGGTATAAAATATCTGAACTCTTTGAGGATATGTTTTGTCTAAGTTTTTGGAGGTTTGTGTTCAGAATCTGAGATCTTTAGATGCTCTGAGGGTCTGAGTATCAAGGTTTGGATTTGAGGTATTTAAGGGTCAATATTTAATGGTATCATGGAGAAAGCAAGAGAGTTCCAGAAAAACATCTATTTATGCTTCATTGACTATGCCAAAGCCTTTGACTGTGTGGATCACAATAAACTTTGGAACATTCTGAAAGAGATGGGAATACCAGACCACCTGACCTGCCTCTTGAGAAACCTGTATGCAGGTCAGGAAGCAACAGTCAGAACTGTACATGGAACAACAGACTGGTTCCAAATAGGAAAAGGAGTACGTCAAGGCTGTATATTGTCACCCTGCTTATTTAACTTCTATGCAGAGTACATCAGGAGGAACGCTGGGCTGGAAGAAGCACAAGCTGGAATCAAGATTGCTGGGAGAAATATCAATAACCTCATATATGCAGATGACACTACCCTTATGGCAGAAAGTGAAGAGGAACTCAAAAGGCTCTTGATGAAAGTGAAAAAGGAGAGTGAAAAGGTTGTCTTGAAGCTCAACATTCAGAAAACAAAGATCATGGCATCTGGTCCCATCACTTCATGGGAAATTGATGGAAAAACAGTGGAAACAGTGTCAGACTTTATTTTTGGGGGGCTCCAAAATCACTGCGGATGCTGATTGCAGCCATGAAATTAAAAGATGCTAACTCCTTGGAAGGAAGATTATGACCAACCTTGATAGTATATTAAAAAGCAGAGACATTACTTTGCCAACAAAGGTCCGTCTAGTCAAGGCTATGGTTTTTCCCGTGGTCATGTATGGATGTGAGAATTGGACTGTGAAGAAAGCTGATCACCGAAGAATTGATGCTTTTGAACTGTGGTGTTGGAGAAGACTCTTGAGAGTCCCTTGTACTGCAAGGAGATCCAACCAGTCCATTCTAAAGGAGATCAATCCTGGGTGTTCATTGGAAGGACTGATGCTAAAGCTGAAACTCCAATACTTTGGCCACCTCATGTGACGAGTTGACTCACTGGAAAAGACTCTGATGCTGGGAGGGATTGGGGGCAGGAGGAGAAGGGGATGACCGAGAATGAGATGGTTGGATGGCATCACTGACTCTGTGGACATGAGTTTGAGTGAACTCCGGGAGTTGGTGATGGACAGGGAGGCTTGGCGTGCTGTGATTCATGGGGTCATGGAGAGTCGGACACGACTGAGCGACTGAACAGAACTGAACTGAATTTAATGATGTGATGTCTCTGAAAACATTGACAGTCTGTTCTAAGGTTTGAGTGTTGTATCTGGTGGTTAGATGTGAGGTTTCTAAACTTTTAAGGGGTTACCAAAGCTTTATGAGTCAGTTATTTGGTGACATTTTTCAGAGTGTGAGGTGAATTTGTAGGGTTTTGTGCCCCAGTATGTGGGTCTGAGGTATTTAGGGGTCTGTAGTCAAGGTGTGAGATCTCTGAACTTTTAGAGGGTCATTGTATCAAGTTTTCACTGTGAGTTATTTGGTTTCTGTGTTCAGGATTAGAGGTCTCCGTTCTATTTGAAGGTCTTTGTTTCAATTTTTGAGTCTGAAGTGTTTGGGAGTCCTATTCACAGTGGGTTGTGTTTGAATCCATTGAGCATTGTATCCAAAAGCCTTAATCTGAGGTATTTGGGTTCAATGTTCAGAGTGAGACATCTTTGAATTTTTAGAGATTCTTTTGTTTCAAAGTTTTTAGTATGAATTACTTAAAGTTTGAGATTAGTGATTTTTTTAGAGGATCTCTGTCCCACGTTTGGGTCAGTGGTATTTGTGGTCTTTGTTTAGGCTGTGATGTCTCTGAATTCACTGAGAGTCTGTTTTACAAGGTTCAAGTCTGAGGAACTTGGGAGGACAGAATTCTGGTCATGAGGTTTCTCAATTGTATGAGGATCTGACTTTTAGTATTTGAGTTTGAGGCATTCTGGGATATACATTCAGGGTGTATGACCTCTGATCTACTGAGGCTCTGTGTCCCAAGGGCTGAGTTTGTAGTGTTTGGTTGTCTGTTTAGAGTGTTAGTTCTCAGAACTCTTGGAGAATCTTGGTTTTAATGTTTCAACCTGAGATTTTTAGGAATTTGTGCTCAGGGTGTGTGGACTCTATATGTATTGAGACTTATGCCCCAAGGTTGAAGACGAGAAGGTTGGGTGTCAGTATTCAAGGTGTCAGGTCTCTGGATTTTTTACTATGTCCTAGTATTAGAGTCTGAGGTGTTTGTGGGACAGTGTTCAGGTTGTTTGGCTTCTCAAATCTTTGAGGGTCGATATTTTAATGTTTGAGTCTGGCATATGGGGATTTGTTTTCAGGGTAAGAGGTCTCTGAACTACTGGGGTTCTGTGCCCTATAAGTCTGTAGTTTTGGGGATATTTTTCAAAGTGTTAAGTCTGAACTCTACAAATCTGGGTTTTGTTGCTTAAGCCTGAGGTTTGGAGAGCTGTGTTCAGGGTATATGGTCCTTGACTCTTTGAGCCCTAAACTTTCAATCTTGAGGACTTGGTGGGGGTGGGGTGGGGGTTATTGTTTGGTATGTGAAGTCTCTGAAATTTTCATATCTTTTCCTTAAGGTTTCAGCATGAGGTTACTGGGGTCACTGTTAAGGATTTGTGGTCTCTAAATTTTTTTGGCTTCAGTGGGTCTGCATTGCTTCGTGCGGGCTTTTTCTAGTTGTGACCAGCGGGGGCTACTCTTGGTTGCAGTGCACAGGCTCTCTTGTTGAGCAGCACAGGCGCAGTAGTTGTGGCTCGCGGACTCTGGAGCATGGGCTTAGTCGCTCAGCGGCCTGTGGAATCTTCCCAGAGCAGGGATCTAACTCATGTCCCCTGCATTGGCAGGTGGAATCTTATCCACTGAACCACCATGGAAGTCCTGTGGTTTCTGAATTTTTAGAGCATTGGTGTCCCAAAGTTTGAATCTATGATATTTGGGACTCTGTGTTCAGGATGTAAGTCTCTGAAATAATTGAGTGTATTTCCAAGTTTTGAGTCTGAGGTAATGTGGGTTCTTCAAGGTGTAATGACTGAAGTTTTAGGGTCTGTGCCACAAGTCTAAGTTGGGATCTGAGTTCAGGGTGTGAGGTCTGTAAACTCTTTGTGGGTCTATGTGCCGAGATTTGAGTCTCAGTATTCGGGGATTTGTTTTTTAAGGTGTGAGGTTTCTGAACTCTGATCATTTCTGTCTCACAGTTTGAGTCTAAAGTATTTGTGCTCTGTTTTCATGGTGTAAGGTTGTTGAGTTCACTGAGGGATTTTGTTTCAAAGTTTGAGCTTTAAGAATTTTGTGGTGTATGTTCAGGGTGTGATATCTCTGAAGTCTCTAAGGTCTATGTCGCAACTCTGTATAAGTCAGAGATATTTAGGGATCTATTTTCAAGGTTTGCTGTTTCTGCATTCTCTGAGGCTTTGTGTCCCAAGGCATGAAGTGAGGTGATGAGGATCTGTGTTTGGAGCCTGAGGTTTCTCAACTCCTTAAGCATGTCTCAATATTTGAGCCTGAGGGAGTCTGTTCAAGGTGAAGTCACTGAAGTCTTTGAAGTCTATGTTGTAAAGTTCAAATCTGAGGTACCCGTGAGTCATGTTCAGAGTCTGAGGTGTCTAAACTTTTAAATAGTCTTAATCCCAATATTTGAGCCTGAGGTATTGTGGGTCCATATTCAGGGTGTGATGTTTCTGAATTCTTTGGTAGCATGTGTCCCAATAATTGAGCCTGAGATATTTGGGGGACCTCTGTTCAGGGTTTGAGGTCTCTGATCTCTTTGAGGGTCTAAAAGTCCCACGTTTTATATCTGGAGGTCTCTATTCCAATTTCTGAGTCTGAAGTACTTGGGGTCCATATTCAGGATGTGTTCTGTTTAAGTTCATTGAGGTCTGTGTTTTTTTTAATTGGAGAATAATTGCTTTACAATGTTGTGTAAAGCATACAACAATGTGAATCAGTCATAGTCATATGTATATCACCTTCCTCTTGAGCCTCTCTCCCCCTACCATCCCACACCTTCAAGAGCCTGTTGCACAGAGTGAAGTAAGTCAGAAAAACAAATATAGTGTATTAATGCATATATATGAAATCTAGAAAAATAGTAATGATGAACCTATTTATAGGGGAGGTCTGTGTTCTAATGCTTGAGTCTGAGGTATGCGGGAATGAGTTTCAGGGTATGAGGGTCTCTGAATTTTTATAAGACATTTCTTCCAAAATTTTAGCATGAATTATTTGGTGTCTGTACTAAGGGTATGAAGTCCACGATTTTTAGAGGGCCTCTTTTCCACTTTTTGGCTGGTGCTACTTGTGGGGTGTGTTCAGAATATGAGTCTCTGCACTTACTGAGGGTTTATGTTCCAAGGTTTGAATGTGAGGTATTTGGGGGTCTATGTTTAGTTTTTGAGAGCTCCAGTATCTTTGAGGGTCTATATTTTAATATTTTAGTCCAATATATTTGGGAAATTGGGTTTCCCTGGTGGCTCAGATGGTAAAGAATCTGCCTGCAATGCAGGATACCTGGGTTTGATCCCTGGGTTGGGAAGATCCCCTGGAGAAGGAAATGGTGAACTACTCCAGTATTCTTGCCTGGAGAATTCTATGGACAGAATAGCCTGGTGGGCTACAGTCCATGGGGTCACACGGAGTCAGACACAACTGAGTGACTTTCATTTAGGGTGTGAGGTCTCTGAACTATTGAGGTTCTCTGTTTCATGGTATGTGTCTGTAGCATTTTGGGGTCTTTCTCAGCGTGTTAGGGTCTCTGAATTCTGGAGGATCTGGGATTAATGTTTGAGTATGAAGTATCTGTGGTGTGTTCAGGGTGTGAAATTTCTGAACTCTTTGAGGGTGTGTCCCAAGGTATGATTTTGATATATTTGGGGTCCATGTTCAGAATTTCAAGTCTGTGAAATTGCAGAGGTTATGTATTCCAATATTTGGGTTGATATATATATGTGGGTATTTGAGTTGATAATATATGTTGTCTGTGTTCAGGGTGTGAGTTCTCTGAACTTTTGGAAGGTCTGAGTCCCAAGGCTTGAATCTGAGGTTTTTGTGTATTTGTATTTATGGGGTGAGTCCTCTGGTCTTTTCAAGGGTCAGCATTCCAAGGTTTGCATTTGAAGTATTTGGTTGTCTGTGCTCAACCAGATGTGAGTGAGTCCTCTGAGTTGTTTGAAGGCCTGTGTTCCAAGTTTTGAATATGAGTTACTTGGGGGTCTGTTTTCAGTGTGTAAAATCCATGAAATCCCTGTCATCTGTGGTCTAAGGTTTTAGATATTCTGGGCCTGTATTTGGGGTGTGAGAACTCTGAGTTTATTAGTTGTCTGAGTCTCTGGACTGATTGTGAGGTCTTCGAGCTGCATGGGAGTCTTTCAGGCTGTATACAGTTCTGTGCCTAGAATATAAGATCTATTTACTGTTTGGTGGTCTGATTCCAAGGGTGTGAGTTCTGTGGCTTTCAGAGGTTTTGAGTTCAGGGTGTGGATTCTCTGAGTTCTCTTTTTGGAGGGGTAGTCTGCATAAAGGGATCTAAACTGTAAGGGTGCACTGTGAGTATTTTGTGGTCTGTTTTCCTATGTATGTTGTCTGTGGCTGTTTGCGGATCTGTGCCCCAAGATATGAGGTATCTAAACTTTCGGTGAGTCAGTTCTGCATATTAGGTTTTTGAGATATTTGGAGGTTTGTTCTGAGGGTGTGAGCTCCCTGAGTTCTTCAGTGTTCTGTGTTCAGAACATGAACCCTCTGAGATGTTCAAATGTCTGTGCCCCAACTATGAGGGGCACAGGGCAGCTTGGATGGAGTGGTACGCTTGGGTAGCTCTCTGAGGTCTTTGGGAATCTGGGTCCAGGATTTTAGGTCTCTGACCTATTGAAGGGTCTTCACCCAGGCTCAGAGGAACTCATTGGGGATCTGTTCTCCAGGTTGTGAGGTCTGAGGCTAACTAGGGGCCTATATATCCTTAGAGTTAAATGGCCTACCTCTAAGTGTGTTTGTCCAGATGTGAGGTTTCTGAGCTATTTGGGTGTGTATGTATGACACAGAGTGTGATGTTAGCAGGTTGCTTGAGGGCCTCTTCCAGGGTAAGAAGATTCTTTACTGTTGGCACTTTCCATCCTGTGTGTAAAGTCTGTCAGCTGTTTAGGGGCCTGTGTCCAGTCCCAGGTGTGTGGTCTCTGTGATAGCTGTGGATCTGCAGCCTCAGTGTGAGGTCTACAGGGGAATCCCCTTCCACTGTGTGAAGTTTCTAAGCTGTTTCCAGGTCCTTATCTCAAAATTTGAGGTCTAGAAGCTGTTTTGGGGTCTAAATTGAGGACGTGAAGTTCTCTGTCTTCAGCTCTTGACTGACAATATCTTCCCAACAATCATCTCCTCACTGCTCTGTGACATCTCAGTTGCCTTAACCTCTAAGAACCTACTATCCTCATTTTTCCCTCAGAGAAATCCACACTCTCCTTAGATTGATTATTCTGAGAATTAAGCATGAACAAGTTTGTGAAGTCCCAGGCAGACAGTCTCAGGACCTGATTGGTTTTCACCAAAGAGGGTCCCTTAATTATGTTTCCCCCACCCTCACCTCTCTCTTGAATAGATCAGCAGCACCCATAGGTCTGTAGGACAAGTTTTCCTTAGTGTAGGTGAAAGCTCTTCCTTGCCCTTCTGAAGGACATCTGTGTTTGCCCAGCAGGTGGTTTTCCCTCTCCACCCTGTCCTGACCCACATCCATCTGTTCATTCATCTGGGGATAGCCCATACCCTCTTCTGATCATTCCTGTGGCCCAGTCAGGGTAGGAATAAGGGTGTCCAGTGGACTCAAGAACAATCCTGGGCTGGGGCCTGAGCAGGGATTTATGTGATGATTTTCATATTCTTGTAGCGTGACCTGGGGTTCTTTTGTTTCATCAGGTTGAAGTTAGAGCTAAAATAATGACAATAATTTGGATAGGTAATAAACTTATACATACATTGTATAAAACACACATGTACCTATATCTGGAAAAAAACTATTAATTCAAAAAGATATATGCACCCCCTATGTTCATAACAACACTATCACAATAGCCAGGACATGGAAAAAACCTAAATGTCCATGAACAGATGAATGGATAAAGATGTGGCACATATCAATATATACAATGAAACAGCCATAAAAAAGAACGAAATAATGCCATTTGCAGCAGCATGGATGCAACTAAATATTATCATACTAAGTGAAGTAAGTCAGAAAGACAAATACATATGATACCACACATGTGGAATCTAAAATATGACACGAACTCATTTACGAAATAGAAAGAGATTCACACACATAGAGAACAGGTTTGTATTTGCCAAGGAGGAGGGGCGTGGGGGAGGTGTGGACTGGGAGTTTGGGATTAGCAGATGCAAATTATTATATAAAGGATGGATTAACAACAAGGTTATATTGTATAGCACAGGGGACTACATTCAATGTCCTGTGATAAACCATAATGGAAAAGAATATGAAAAAAAACTATGCATACATATTAATGGAGAAGGCGATGGCACCCCACTCCAGTACTCTTGCCTGGAAAATTCTATGGGTGGAGGAGCCTGGTAGGCTGCAGTCCATGGGGTCACGAAAAGTCGGACACAACTGAGCGACTTCACTTTCACTTTTCACTTTCATGCATTGGAGAAGGAAATGGCAACCCACTCCACTGTTCTTGCCTGGAGAATCCCAGGGATGGGGGAGCCTGGTGGGCTGCCGTCTCTGGGGTCACACAGAGTTGGACGTGACTGAAGAGACTTAGCAGCAGTAGCAGCAGCATACATATTAATATATATGTATAACTGAATCACTTTGCTGTATAGCAGAAATTAACACAATACTATACTCAATAAAAATAAATTTTAAAAAAGCACAACTGCATCAAAAGAGAGGATAGTAAAAATAAGCTTTCTTTCCCTGACTGGTGTTAATGGCAACCAGTTTCTTGTGGTTTCTCTCCTGAGATGGCCTCTGCACACACTAGGGTGTGCATACACATGTTACCACCTACTCCCACTCTACTTTGTCCCCAGGTGGACTGTCCTTTGGTTTCATTTAACAATGAATGAGGATTGTGCCCCAACAGCCCCCAACAATGCCTTGGAGAATGTCTCAACAGCCCACATGATAATCTTTGCCCACTGCCCCCCACACTGTGAAGATGAAAATACATCATTTGTTTGTCATGCTCCATGCCTGAACAAGTAGGTTATCTCCTATCTTCTGTGACAATGAGAGCAATCAGATTAATATCACTGTTGAGTTTTGGTCTGAGAGGGGAATCTTTAAGCCCAGGGTCTTTTGTGGAAACATGACCACGTGAGGTCATGAAAGCAGGCCCAACTCTGATGCCGGGAGATTTCAAGATGATAAGAGCATGACAGAAAAGTCTGGGGGTGCTGTCTGCATTTGGCTGAATGCCAGACTGGTCAGAGCAGGGAGAGAAAACCGTCCAGGCTCCGAGGGACAACGGGATTGTGTTGGGTCTCTCAGAAGGTGGGGGTGATCCAAATAAACCACACCTCCCTAATTCCTGTAGATGTTATTGCTGGCTTATAAAAGAGACCCCTAGACCTGAGACCTGTCCACACAAAGGTATGACCTTGAAGGACAAGACATTACTATTCTTGGAGAAGTTGGTGAGGACTCAGGTACACCAGGAGGTTCTCTCCATGCAGCCCCCAGGGGCTGGCTCTGTGGGGACGGTCACCCCTGTGAGGAAAGCTGTGTCTCAGAATATGCTGGTCAGAGAGGGTTTATGTGGGTGTCCACGTCTGTCCATATCCCCGACCATGCCTCCTTTCCCATTTGCCTGCCATAGCCTGTGCCAGTCCCCAGGTCTAGAGCTCCATAGAGAAGCGATTCTCTGGGGCCTTCCTCACAGTTCCCCAGCCCCCAAAGGTTTTAATGGACCCAGTCCTGGCCTCTGGGTCTCATTATTCCCATCTCTAGAGCAGGCACAAGCCACCAATCTGTCTCACCCATGTATGCCCTCCTTCTCCACTCAGGTTTAGGCCCTGGACTTCTGAGATAATCCCTGATCTCAAGTGATGTGGTTCATGTTCTTACTGGTAAAAGGGCCAGACAAGTCCTCCTCTAGTGGGTCATCCTACAGAAATCTGATCTTTGTTGGCTGGCCCTAAAACACCTGGCCTTTATCTAGGGCTGAGAGTAGAAGGGAGGTGGGAAAATAAAACATGCTTAAGGGAACAGTAAGGGATGATGTGAGATACTGTATATTTGGGGTGATCTTGAAGAGACTCTAGGACGAGGTTGGTTTAAACAGGAACCCCCTCCCCCGCCAAAGACTAAGCAATGAGCCAAGTGCAGGGTTGTGTGGACTAGACACAGGACCCAGGCAGCACAAAGGCTCTGAAGCTTGACTGCCTTGGGGCAGGAATACTGGATTCCTCTTTTGGCTCCAGACTTAAGTCCTATGTATGCAAGGGACTCTGAACCATATCCCAGGAAGTTCTGAGGCCAAGGAATGAAAACTTGGCCTTTGATTTCAACCAAACATTCAGGGTTCAGGACAATTCATTTCCAGGTGCTGGAATAGCAAAACAGTAACCGACAGTCAGTCCAGGGTGTGTGAGGGCTGATGCAGATAGAGGACTCCATTGAGTTACTGGAAAGGGAGCTGCAGATGGAACATTCCACTAGTGTAGTGTTGGGGGACACAGGGAGGAAACAATCCACTGAGGGGAGGGACTGCACTGGATCTGTAAACTGTAGGTCAGAGAGCAGGGGAGTTAACACTATCCATGATGGGGATGGGAATCTGATAACCCCAGCCTCCCAGACTCCATGTGGGCTCTAGGCAGACACCCACTTTCCAGTTTTTTTTTTAATTTATTCAAGTATAGTTGACTTACAATGCTGCATTAATTTCTGCTGCATGACAAAGTGATTCAGTTATATATATACATATATATATATACACATCAGTTTTTTATATATATATATATATACATCATTTTTTATATTTTTTCCACTATCATAGAATATTGAATATAGTTCCTTGTGTTATACAATAGGACCTTGTTGTTTAGCTCACTCTTCAGCTTTGGTGTCCTCTTTCTCTTTGGCCTCCATCATGGATCTCAGTACCCATGGTCCTGTTTGTCTACTTTGAATTGGCCTGAGGACTGTGAGTCCGTGGGAAGACATTGGCCTTGGAATTAGTGGAACAGGAATCAAGATCCTTCCTGGGTTCTGATTGATCCTAAAGAACTTCCACGTCCCAGTTCTGCCCAGTTGCAGGGGATTTCTAGAACACCCCCACCCCCACCTCCACATGTCTCACCCTTTCCTTCAACTGCTATGCTTTCATTGGCTGCTGATTTGGTGCAGGTGCCTTGGTTGCTGCGCCAGCTGTCAGCACTAAGGAGGTGAGGCTTCAGCACAGGAGTATGATGAGATCTAGAACCTATCTTGGAGCATTTATGATCTTCTATAAATGACATTATACCAGACTCTTCCCTGCCCTCTTCTCCCTGAAGGGATTGGCTTGTTCAGTCAACTGTATCCCCACTCTAGTGACAGGGACTGACTTGTGTGAGTTCCTGTAGTTTTGTTTCCCATTCACCTCTAATCTCAGTCAGAAGCACAGCAGGCACCTCTGACCTCAGTCAGTCATCCTTGAAGTGCATTAATGCATTCAACCATTCTTTTCTTTACTCAAAACTAAAATTGGATTTGTTTTCTGGAAGAACTCCGCAGAAGTCACTTCATTAAACAGGAATCCTGTCCTGGTGGGATAAGCACGGAAGGTAGCCCAGGGTTCTTATCCCAGGACACCGAGCCAAGGGAAGTGAGCTTGTAACAGCTGAAGATGTGAGTGGGGGATGTGAGAATGTAAAGGACAGGGCAACAGGGATGAGGAGGGGAAGAAGCAATAAAGGCAGAAAGAGAAGTCAAGAGACATCAGAATAAAAGCTCAGACTCACTGATGTTTAATATCTTTATTATTAAGGGATGTGTTTAGCAATGCATAGCAAAAGCTTACAAGGAAATAAAGGGGATCAGTGCATGTTACCCTGAAATATGCTGCTTTGGTATGAGAATTATTTTGAACTGAAAGGAATCTGAGTTTCTGAAATCTCCTATCTGCTTCAAATCAGAGCCTTTCTAAAGAACTCAAAAGAACTCTGTGGTAATAAATACCCTCCTTAGAAGCAACTTTTATCTTCTCTGGGAGAAGTCCACATCCAAACATTGTCACAAGACTATTATATCTCCCATCTATTCTCCTAAGGGCCCATTTATCGTTCCAAAAAGTTATTTGTTTTTCTAAAAGTTCCCTTTCTCCATCTCCCTTTCCCCTCCTAAGTTAGGTATACAGACTCCAAATTCTAACTGCCTCCTTTGAGTTACTCATCGTTGAGTGCTCCCATAGGTTTTGGATGGAGGTGTTAATAGCTTCTGTTTGTTTTTTCTTGTTAGTAGTCTGTCTTTTGCTGGTCTAATTTGCAGGGCTCCAGGTGAAGAACCTAAGAGAGGGAAGAGAAAAAGTTTTCCTTCTCCCACAGAAACTACACCATATATTACATGGTATTCTTGAGTGTGAAACACTGGATAGTTTTCCAGAAACAATTTTTCCCAGTTTCACGACTTCCTTGTATTTTCTTAGTTTAAATTAATTATCCCTTGTTCTGTTTACAATTAAAAAAAAACTATTTTTTTTCTTTATGGTTCATTCTTCTAGACCTCTAAATATTTCAGGGTAGCAAATTGTTTTGACATCTTTGTCAGGTTAGAAATCAGTGAGTGACCGGGGTAGTATCAACAGAAAAAGAAAGATTTTAGATGCAATACTGACTGCTGGTGGAGTAAGGATTGCAGAGGGGATAGAAGGTCAGCAAAAGCCTGTTGAGTGTTCTGGAAAATGCCAGGGCAATACAGGCAAAACACAGGTCCCTAAGGAGAGGCTGAACACTGTCAAGATAAGTGTCTTTGTCAAGGTTTCCTAGATTTTCCCCCAGTTTGGGCTCCAGGGGTTCATTTGATAAGGTTGCAGTACACATAAGGCACTACTGCTTGTGAGCAACATTGAGATCAGTAAGCCTCACCCAGAGCACTTTTTACTTTTTGGGTAATGCTGCGAACGTGATCACTTGAATCATTTTTCTTGATTTCTAGAAGGATATAGATTGAGAAAGGAAAAATAGGAAATCAATATGTAGTGAAAGAGACACAACTCTCCCTCCAGTATCAGTAAAGCCATAAGTAGAAAGTGAAATATGATACCGGTTGTTGTAGTTATCAATGATAGGATTTTATTTAATCACTCTAAAAAGAAACATGGAAGTGAATACAAATATGAGAAAACAACACATTTAGGGGAAAACAAACTAAAACAAACTTAGCAGACTACTAAACTATTTTGGTAAAGGGAGAGAGAGTAACAGATACTTTGGACTAAGAGGAAGCAGTGGGCATGAAAAGAGGTAGGTACATTAGACAGGTATTTTGAAAGTGAAATGGACAGGCCTCAGCAAGCATTTGGACTTGGGGTGAAGGAGAGGGAGGTGTACAACGTTGAGACCAGGTTTCTGTGCTGGGTAATAAGATGGGTGATGGTGCCTTTTGTTGATATGGAGAATACTACATGAGAGCCAACCAAGGTCCGTCTAGTCAAGGCTATGGTTTTTCCAGTGGTCATGTATGGATGTGAGAGTTGGACTGTGAAGAAAGCTGATCGCTGAAGAATTGATGCTTTTGAACTGTGGTGTTGGAGAAGACTCTTGAGAGTCCCTTGGACTGCAAGAAGATC
Organism: Moschus berezovskii; assembly: GCF_049115385.1. Classification (NCBI taxonomy): domain Eukaryota; kingdom Metazoa; phylum Chordata; class Mammalia; order Artiodactyla; family Moschidae; genus Moschus; species Moschus berezovskii. The sequence goes on along the minus strand of NC_142488.1, from coordinate 54,279,259 downwards.
CAACCAGTCCATTCTAAGGGAGATCAATCCTAGGTGTTCATTGGAAATACTGATGCTAAAGCTGAAGCTCCAATACTTTGGCCACCTCATGCGACGAGTTGACTCACTGGAAAAGACTCTGATGCTGGGAGGGATTGGGGGCAGGAGGAGATGGGGACGACAGAGAATGAGATGGCTGGATGGCATCACCAACTCGATGGACATGAGTTTGAGTGAACTCCGGGAGGTGGTGATGGACAGGGAGGCCTGGCGTGCTGTGATTCACGGGGTCGCAAAGAGTCAGACATGACTGAGCGACTGAACTGAACTGAACTGAACATGAGAGCTATTTTGTAAAGAACTCCAAAATAAGAATTTTTCTCAAAAGACTTATGGTCTAAATGTAAGTTGAGAGGAAGGATTTCTTTCATGACCTATAGTAACATTTCCCTGTGAGTTTGCGACCCTGTTCCTCTACATTCCTAAAATCCCCAATCTCACACAGCCCTGCAGTGCCAGTATTGTTTTTAGTATATGCCTCTCCCTTATAAATATGCACACAGGTAACACATGAATATGGCCTAGTGCTAAAGCTTCAAAGTGTATGGACCACATTGGGTCATCATCACCTACTCCATTTTCCTCACCTCGTAGGTGAGCACTGGGTCAGTTACGGTTGTTTCACTCTACATATTTTTCTCTGCACTCATATATCACACATGCACACACATACACACAAGGTCCCAGTATGAGCATTACTGACGGGTACCCCAATAATAATCTGTCATGAAGAAATCTTTCCAGCTAGTACAGATCTGTCCTTCTCATTCTGTTTTGCATGTCACTTGTGCTCCATGGTATAGTATGAAGCTCCACCATTCATTTACCCTCCAAGTGCACTGGCTATTAATAGACATTTGCTGTTTTTACAGGTTGTTTTCCCCTTCGGTCTTGTGTACACAGCTCTCTGTGTGTGTGAGCATTTATTATACATTCTTAGAAGTAGGATTTCTTGGTCAAAGAGCTCAATCATTCAGTGTACCCTTACTGAGCATCTACTGTATAGACAGAGATTGTTCCAGGATTAGGGAGACATCAGTGAACAAAACAGACACATATCCCTAAGGGTGGAGTGACCAACTTTTTAATTTTGATGGATGCTGCCACATTGTTGTCTCTGGGAAGTGAATGCCTGTTTACTGCTATTCTAAATATCAATCCAAGTTTGAGGTTTCTGCAGTAGATAAAAAATATTCAGATAATCCAAAAGAAGGCAGGGAAGGGGGAAGAGAATAGATAAACAAGCAAACAAAACAAAACCAACAGGGGACAAACAGAACAACCTCCTTGCCTGATAATCTGATAGCCCTAAATACAACCATGTCAATTATTTCATTAAATGTTAGTGATATAAACAATTCAATTAAAATATAGAGGTACACTGAATAGGTAAAAAGGCCCTATTACATGCTACACACAAGGGCCATACTTTAAATATAAAGATATAGAAAGTTTAAAAGTAAATGAATGGATAAAGTTACAGTATGCAGACAAAAAATATAAGGATGGAGTGGCTACTATACATCAAAGTAAACTTGAAGAAAATATTACTGCAGATAAAAGAGAAATAAATATGTATGCATCTAATCATAAAGCTTCAATATACACGAAACAAAAATTGACAGAATCATAGCAGGAAATTTTAATACTTTCTTCAGTTGATAGAATGACTGGATGAAAAAAAAAATCAGTACAGACACAGAAGGTTTGAATACCACTATCAACCATCTAGACCTATTTGACATCTATAAATGTCCACCCAACAATTGCAGAATATATACTTCCTTTCAAGCGCACACTGTACACTTCATCTTGATAGACCATAGACTGAACTTTAAAGCATATGTCAATAAATCTTAAAGGACCAAGCAAGATCATACAGATTGTATGATTACAGTTGAGTTATATTACAAAACAATTATAATGTGATATACTGGAAACTCCCAAATATCTGGAAGTCACACACCATAGTTTTAAATGATTCAGGGATCAAAGATGAAATCACAAAGGAAATTACAAAATATTTTCAGCCAAATGACCAAGTAGAACAGATAAAGGTTCATGGAATTGAACTAAAGGAATGCTTAGAGGGTGATTTATAGCTTTAAATGATAATATTAGGAAAGAAGTATATAAAATCAATGACCTAAGGTTTCCCCTTAAGAAGCTAGAAAAGAAAGAGCAAAGCTAATACCTGGTAAGTAGAAGGAAGGAAATAATGAAGACCAGAAATCAACTGCATTGAAAATAGACAGTAGAGAAAATTAACAAAGCCAAAATCCCAATCTTAGATAAAACTGACAAACCTCTTGAACAAGACAGGAAACAAATCACTGATATCAGGAACATACATGCGGTTATCAACAGGGATCCTACAGACATTAAGAGGATAATAAGAAAACAGAATGAATAATTTTCAGCCAACAAATTTGACAACATAGATAGAATGGGTGGAGGGAGAAGTCGAACTGTGATGCAGGCCCAGTTACTGCCACGGTTGTCCCCTTGGGAGAGTTCTTGAATGACCCATCAGAATTATCCCAGGTTGGGTCTAGATGGTCATACCTTTATACGCCCTTACTGATTAGTCATTAAATGTGGGCCACCTGGGAAAAGTGTGACCTTGAGTGAAGCAGATCTCTGCACCTAAGACAATCCCTGAAGAGGCTGACAGCTGTCTGCCAAAAGCAGCTGAGGGACTAAGCCCTGCTCTGGGAGGGGGATCTGGGTGATGCATCACAGTGTCCATCACAGGCCCTTTAAGAAACACTTCTTTTCAAACCAGATCAACACTGTCAGTGACACGATAGAGTGGATTGAAGTAAAGAGGATTAAAGGCATGATGACTTATTAGAAAAATGGATGAAAAAAAAAAATAACAGCATTAATATCTACCACCCATTGTGGGTCAGGCACCATGGTATGCATCAAAAGATACTGAGAGAAGATATTCCAGTTCCTGCCCTCAGTGGGAGGAGGCACAGCAGACAGCATGAAATTAAGTCTCACATGAAATATGTATTATGATAATGCCACCAAAGCGAAGAAGGGTAAGCAATTCAGTCTGCTTTTGGCTAGAGGTGGGGTGTGCATGTATATGTGAGTGGGGTAGTTTTCCAGAAAAGCTTTAGGTAACATTTTCTAGCATCTATAAGACCAAGAAGGTTTTGTACAGAATGTGGCATTTGAGGTGCTCTTTAAACATAGTCCTGATTTTTTTTAAAAAAGGCACTCAGAGTTAAGAGTATTAATTTGGTTTGGAAAAATATGATATACACAAGAGGTCTTCTTCTAAAACAACTGCTAATGGAAGATATATCTGTGTTACTGTAAACAATATATTTTTCCCAGAAACACTTTTCCTGTCAATTATGTGCTGAATTTTAAAAAACAACCATTACAATAGCTTCAGGACAAACATTTTCTTTTCTTGGAAGATAAACTGGAAATTTATAATAAGCAAAGTTCATTCAAGATATTTTAATTTATAGACCTTATGTTTGAAATGTGCTTATGATATAAAAAAATGAAGTTCCTTCTACCCCTTGGCTCTCAATAGGAGATGGCACTTTATTTAGTTATCTCAGATACAAATCTTGGAACACAGAATCCCAAAGAATTCAGAGATCTCATTCCTGAACACAGATCCCCTCACATTCAACTCCACATTCAAGCCACAAATATCAAAGACTCTACCTTAAAACACAAATACTCAATAAGTTTAAAGACCTCATATCTTGACATGAACTCCTAAATACCTCAGATTAGAAACTTAGAAGACAGACACCCAAAGACACCTCACACGCTAAATTTAGACTCCAAAAACCTCAGAACCAAACTTGGGGCAAAACCCCTAAAAGTGTTCAGATACCTCCTATATTGAATTATTTCATACCCAAACCTTGGAACACAGACTCTCAAAGACTTCAGACCACACATCCTGAATACAAACCCCCAAATACCTCAGACTCAAATCATGGTGTACAGATCCTCTAAAAGTTCAGAGATTCACCTTCAACAGAGTTTTTAAATACCTCAGACTCAAATCTTGGAAGAGGCTTTAAAAGAGGTCATAAACCTCATTTCCTAAAAACAGATCCCCCAATTACCTCAGAATCAATTTTTGGAACACAGAATCCAAAAGAGCTCAGAAAATTCACATTCAATATACACCTCCTAAACCTCAGAATCAAACCTTGGAATACAGACTAAGATTTGTTCAGAAGTATTACATACTAAAAACAGATCAGCAAAGGCCTCAGACTCAAACCTTAGGACAGACCCTCAAAGAATTCAGGTACTACATGTCATTACTTCAGACTTCCAGTTATGTAGAATTGAAACCTTGGGATGTGACAAAGGTGTTCAAAAGATTCAGAGACCTCACACTCTGAATAAAGACACCTCAACAACTCAGAATCGAACTTTGAGACATACACCATCACAGATTTCAGTGATTTCCCAACCTGAACACAGATTCCCAAATACCTCAGAATCAAACTTAGTTTTTTACATTTTTAAAAAAATTTATTTTAAACTGGAAGATAACTGCTTTACAATATTGTGTTGGTTTCTGTCATACATCAACATGAATCAGCCATAGGTATACATATTTCCTCTCCCTCTTGAACCTCCCTCCCACTTAGCACCCCTCTAGGTTGTCACAGAGCACTGGGTTTGAGCTCCCTGCCTCATACAGCAAATGCCCACTGGCTATCTATTTTACAAGCTGATCGCCGAAGAATTGATGCTTTTGAACTGCGGTGTTGGAGAAGACTCTTGAGAGTCCCTTGTACTGCAAGGAGATCCAACCAGTCCATTCTAAAGGAGATCAATCCTGGGTGTTCATTTTGGAAGGACTTATGCTAAAGCTTGGGGCTTCCCTGGTGGCTCAGAGGTTAAAGCGTCTGCCTCCAATGCGGGAGACCCGGGTTCGATCCCTGGGTTGGGAAGATCCCCTGGAGAAGGAAATGGTAACCCACTCCAGTATTCTTGCCTGGAAAATCCCCTGGACGGAGAAGCCTGGTAGGCTACAGTCCACGGGGTCGCAAAGAGTCGGACACAACTGAGCGACGGAATGGAACGGAATGGATGCTAAAGCTGAAACTGCAATACTTTGGCCACCTCATGCGACGAGTTGACTCACTGGAAAAGACTCTGATACTGGGAAAGGTTGGGGGCGGGAGGAGAAGGGGACGACAGAGAATGAGATGGCTGGATGGCATCACCAGCTCTATGGACATGAGTTTGAGTGAACTCCGGGAGTTGGTGATGGACAGGGAGGCCTGGCGTGCTGTGATTCATGGGGTCGCGGAGAGTTGGACATGACTGAGCAACTGAACTGAACTGAACTGAATGTATATGTTTCAGGGCTACTCTCTCAATTTGTCCCACCCTCTCCTTTGGAATACAGACTCTCAAAGATTTCAGAGCCCTCATACCCTGAGTGCAGACTCAACAAATGCTTTAGACTCAAACCTGGGACAGAGATCCTCTAAAAGTTGTGAGAGTAATACTCCGAACACAGTTCCAAAATATCTCAGATTTAAATCTTGGGAAGGGCCCTAAATGAGCTCAGAAAGCTCATCCCTTGAAAACTCCCCAGTTACCTTAGAATCAAACTTAGAACACAGACCATGAGAAAATTCACACTTTACACCCTGAAATCAAACTGCCAAATAACTCAAACTCAAATCTTGAGTCTCAAAGATTTGAGAGGTCACACCCTGAAAAGAGCTAACTAGTTACCTAAACCTCAAACTTTAGAATGTAGTTCTCAAATAACTTATAGACCTCACTTCCTGAACCAAACTCTCAATAACCTCACACTTATCCTTTGGAACATAGGCCCCCAAAGAGTTCAGAGAAATCATATCCCAAATACAGACTCACAGTTACCTTAGTCTCAAACACTGGGACACAAACATCACAGATTTCTGAGACTTTATACTCCCAAATATCTACGATTCCAATGTTGAGACAAAGACCATCTAAAAGTTCAGATTCCCAAATATCTCCAACTTAAATCTTATGAAACAGACCAAATTCCAACTGCTTCACTGCTTGAACACTGTACCCAAACACCTCAGATTCATACCTTGGAACAGAGGCTGTAAACATTCAGAGACCTTATACTCTGAACACAGAAACAAATACATTCAACTCAAAGCTTAGAGAACCCACACCCTGAACACAAATCTCCATATACTACACACCCAAATCTTGAAACACAGATCCTCAAAGTACTCAGAGACCTTTACCCTTAGCCCAGACAAATACCTCGGACTCCAACTTTAGAACACAGGCTGTCAAAGAGTTCATAGACCTTACACATTGAACACTGAATGACAGATACCTGGGAATAAATCCCTGAAAAACAGGTTGTCAATGAGTTCAGAGACCATATGCACTGAACACGGATTCCCCCATTACCTCAAACTTTGGTCAAAGATTATCAAAGTGTTGAGAAACTTCAAATCCTGAATGCATACGCCAAAATGTCACGATAAAACCTTAGGAAAAACACACTGAAAGAGTTCAGAGACTTCTCATCTGAATGTAGACCTCAGAAATCTTCAGATTCAATCCTGGAACACAGGGGTGCATGCTAAATCACTTCAGTCACGTCTGACTCTCTGTGACCCTGTGGACTGTAGCCTGCCAAAGTCCTCTGTCCAGGGGATTCTCCAGGCAAGAATACTGGAGTGGGTTGCCACGGCCTCCTCCAGGGGATCTTCCTGACCCAGGGATAAAATCCACATTTCTTATGTCTCCTGCATTAGCAGGCAGGTCATATACAATGAATTAAGGTACTTCCTACTCCCTGAATACAGAATCCCAAATACCTCTGATTCAAAATTTGGAACAAAGGCCTACAAAGAATTTAGAGACTTTACATCCTCAACACACAACCCCCCAAAAGCCACACACTTAAATTTTAGAACACAGATCCTTAAAGAGTTCAGAGATCTCACATTTCAAACACAGATCCTGAACACCTCAGACTCCAACCTGAGAACACAAACTCTACAGTGTTCTACAGTCTTACAACCTGAAGAAACATTTCCAAATACCTGAGACACAATATCTGAAACTCAGACCCTCAAAGAGTTCATAGACCTCACGCCCAGAACACAATTTCCAAATACCTCAGACTCAAATTTTGTGACGAAACTCTCAAGGAGATCAGAAACCTAAAAACCCAAACACAGAGTCCCCTCAAGTACCTGAGATTTACATTTGGGTCATCAAAGATTAATGAGTTCAGAGACTACACTGACTGAACACAGAACCCAAATACCTCACATTTGAACTTTAAACCACAGATCTTAAAAGAGTTGTGAGTGCTTATACCTTGAACACAGATCCTGACACCAGAGACTCAATATACAGAACATAGATGCTCAAAGGGTTGAGAGACCTGACTTCTTAAACACAGACCTGCAAATGCATCAATTTGAAATCTTAGGACACAGACCTCAAAGGCTTAAAAAATGACTTTAAAGATGGCAGAGATCATTCTAAGACAAAGGCCTTCAAGGAATCAGAGACCATGTACACACCCTCAAAGACTCTGACCTTGCAACACAGACCCTCGATTGAGTTCAGAGACTCATGTCCTGAAAACAGATTCCCAAATTTATCAGTTAAATCACAGACTTTTGAAGGGTTCAGGGACATCACAGTCTAAACACAGATTGTCAAATATGCCAGACTCAAATCTTAGAACGCCGGTCTTCAAAAAATTCCAAGGGCTCCTCAAATATACATTCTAACACAGATCTGCAAATACTATACATAAGACTTTACACCCTAATATGGGTCTGCAAATACACCAAGCTCAGATTCTTAGGACACAGATTCTCAAAGAGGTCAAGGACCTCATACTATGCAAGAAGTCCCCTACGTACCTCAGACTCAATCCTGCAAAAAAAGAAAAAAAATGTAGATATATTCCTAAATATTTTATTCTTTACATTGCAACAGTGAATGGAATAGTTTCCTTAATTTCTCTTTTTGTTTTCTCATTATTAGTGTATAGGAATGCAAGGGATTTCTGTGTGTTGATTTTATATCCTGCAAGTTATGACCAACCTAGATAGTATATTAAAAAGCAGAGACATTACTTTGCCAACAAAGGTCTGTCTAGTCAAGGCTATGGTTTTTCCAGTGGTCATGTATGGATGTGAGAGTTGGACTGTGAAGAAAGCTGATCGCCGAAGAATTGATGCTTTTGAACTGTGGTGTTGGAGAAGACTCTTGAGAGTCCCTTGGACTACAAGGAGATCCAACCAGTCCATTCTAAAGGAGATCAATCCTGGGTGTTCATTGGAAGGACCGATGCTAAAGCTGAAACTGCAATACTTTGGCTACCTCATGCGATGAGTTGACTCACTGGAAAAGACTCTGATGCTGGGAAGGATTGAGGGTGGGAGGAGAAGGGGACGACAGAGAATGAGATGGCAGGGTGGCATCACCAGCTCTATGGACATGAGTTTGAGTGAACTCTGGGAGTTGGTGATGGACAGGGAGGCCTGGCGTGCTGTGATTCATGGGGTCGCAGAGAGTCGGACACGACTGAGCGACTGAACTGAACTGAACTGAAGCCAGAAAGAAAAACACCAATACAGTATACTAACGCATATATATGGAATTTAGAAAGATGGTAATGATAACCCTGTATACGAGACAGCAAAAGAGATACAGGTGTATAGAACAGTCTTCGGGACTCTGTGGGAGAGGGTGAGGGTGGGATGATTCGGGAGAATGGCATTGAAACTATATTATCATATGTGAAACGAATCACCAGTCCAGGTTTGAGGCATGATACAGGATGCTTGGGGGTGGTGCATGGGGATGACCCGGAGGGAGAATAAGGGGAGGAGGGAGGTGGGAGAGGGGTTCAAGAAGGGGAACACATGTACACTCGGGGCGGATTCATGTCAATGTATGGCAAAACCAACCAATATAATATTGCAAAGTAATTAGCCTCCAATAAAAAAAAAAAGAACTTCAAAGAGTCAGAGACTCTCACTCTAACACCTACCTCCAAATATCATATCCCAGGTCTTGTAACAGAGATACAGAGATGCTTAAAGAGTTCAGAGCTCTCACATCCTGAATACAGATGCCTAAACAGCTCAGATTCAAAATTTGTATGACAGGCTTTTAATGATTTCAGAGACCTCACATTCTAAATACACATTCCCTAAATACATTCATTAAAACTTTAATATGCAGAACCTCAAAGAGTTCAGAAATCACAGTTTAAACACAGACTCCCAAACTTCAGACTTAAACCCTAGGACACAAAACCACAAAAATATCAAAGGTCCCACACCCTGAACTGAGACATCCAAAAACTCATTTGCAAATTTAGGGTACAGACTCTGAAAGAATTCAGAGACTGCCTGCCTCAAACACCTCAGATCAAAACCTTGAGAAATATACCCTCTATGAGTTCACAGAGTACCCATCCTGAACATAGAATCCAAAATACTTCAGGTTCATACATTGATAGATTCTTAACGAGATAAGGACCCTCACACCCTGAATTCAGAACCCCAAATGCATAAGATTCAATCTTGGAACACAGATATGCAAAGATTTCAGAGACTTCACAATCTGGACCTTTATGTCTGCACCCTAAATACTTCACACCCAAACCTTGGACACAGGTTTGTGTCTCTAAAATTTCAGAGATTTAATGTGCTGAACCCAGACTACCAAGTGTATCAGGCTCAACCCTCACAAAATAGACTCTAAAATTTCATATACCTCACACCTTGAACAATGACAACCAATACCTCCAGCTCAGCACAGGCTCCATAAGATTTCAGAGACTTCCAGCTTGAACGCAAATCCCCAGACACTGCTGACTCAACACTTGGAACACAGACCATCAGAGTTCAGAGACCTCATATCTTGGATACATACCCCCAAGAGCTCACGCTCCAACTTGAAACATATATACTCTAAAATTCAGAGATGCCCACCTAAATACATACTCTTCACTGCCTCAATGGGACACAGATCCTCAAGGTGTTCAGAACCTAACTAACGCTCTGCAGATCAGACTGAAATCTTGAAATAGAGACAAGATTATAGAGTCTGAACACAGACCTCAAATATCTCAGACTCAAACTTGGAATACAGATCATCAATGTGTTTGGAAACCTCAAATCATGAACTCACACCCCTATACATCAGAATCAAACACTGGGACAAACAAACACCCTCAAAGAGGTCACAAGTCAGAGATCTCTCATCCTGACCACAAACCCCCAAATACGTCAGGTTCAAACCTTGGTGCATAGACAATAAATTCACACACTCCTCACTCCTTGAAAACAGACCTGCAAATAACTGAATTACTTGCTGGAACATAAGCCCTCAAAGAATTCAAAAACTTAACATCCTAAACATAAATCCCCCAAATGCTACAAACTCAGATTTTCATTCATGGACACCCAAAGAGTTTAGAAAACTCACACCCTGAGCAAAGAGCCAAAGAACTTCAGAAGAAAACTTAGTACACAAATTCTCAAAAATTTCAAAGACCTCTCACCTTGAACACTGACTCAAACACCTCAGACTCCAACCTGGGAATATGGACTCTGCAAGAATTCTGTGACCACTCAACCTGTTCACATACCTCTAAACACCTCAGAAACAATATTTGGAACCCGATCTCTCAAGTGTTCATAGTCCTCAGACCCAAAACATAAACTTCCAACCTTTCAGACTCAAATGTTGTGACACAAAGCCTGAAAGAATTCTGATGATCTCTCAACTGAACACAGACCAGAAATAACTCAGATTCATATTTTGGTCATAGTCCCCCACAAGTTAAGAGACCTCACTCTTGCTCATAGAACCCATATACCTTATATTCAAATATGAAAACACAGGCCCTAAAGATTTGTGAATGTTTATGAGTTTGAGTGAACTCCGGGAGTTGGTGATGGACAGGGAGGCCTGGCGTGCTGTGATTCACAGGGTCACGGAGAGTTGGACACGACTGAGCGACTGAACTGAACTGAACTGAACACCCTAAACAAAAACCCAAACACCCCATACTCAAACTTGGGGACACAGACTCTTAATGAGTTCAAAGACCTTACTCAGACCACAGATACCTCAGACTTAATTATATGAAAAAAGGAACTTCAAAGAGTTCAGAGACCTCATACTTTGAACCTGAACCCCAAAATATTTCAGATTCAAACCTTGGAGCCTAGATACTTAATAAGTTCACACTCCGCTCACTCCATGAATACAGTCCTACAAACACCTCAAAAGTCAAACCCTGAAACACAGACCCTCAAATAAGTCAGAGGCTTCTCACCCTAAATATAAATTCTCAAACACCACAACTCAAACATTGGAACAGAGAACCTCCAAGAGTTCAGAGACCTCATACTCTGAAGAGAGACACTAAAACCTCTGGAGCAAACTTAGGACAAAAACCTAAGTTCCTAGACCTCGCACTCTGAACACTGACCCAAATACGTCAGATGCTAACCTTGGGAACAGAGAGCCTGAAAGAGTTCTGCATCTTACAACTTGAACGTGCATGTGTGAGTTCGTAGTTGCTCAGTTCTGTCCAACTCTTTGCGACCCCATGGACTGTAACCTGCAAGGCTCCTGTGTCCCTGGGATTTCCCAGGGAAGAATACTGGACTGGGTTGCTATTTCCTACTCCGGGGGATATTCCCGACCCAGGGATCGAACCCACGTCTCTTGGATCTCTGACACTGGCAGGCAGATTCTTTACCACTGAGCCACCTGGGAAGTAACTTGAATACACACCTCAAAATATCTCAAGTGTAATATTTGGAATGCAGACCTTCTAGAATTCACAGACTTCACACCCAGAACAGAGATTTCCAAACACCCCCGACTCCAACCTTGTGATACAAATGTTCAAAGAATTCAGAGATCTCACACCCTAAACCTAGAATCCATATGCTTCATATTTGGATATTAAAACACAGACCCTAAGATATCTGTAAATGCTTATTATGAATACAGATCCCAAATACCTCAGACTCAAATCTTGTAACACATGCCCTCAATGACTTTGGAGACCAAAACCCTAAATGAAGAACCACAAATACATCGAACTCAGAATTTTATGTCACCCTCAAAGAGCTTAAGACCTCAAACTCTAAGTACAGAACACAAAATAACTCAGACTCAACCCTATGGGAAAAAAAAAAAAAACCTTCAAAAAGTCAGTGATGTTACACTCTGAACACAGACCCCAAAATAATTTGGATTTGAATGTTAGAGCACACTTAATTAGTTCAGAGACCTCTCACTCTCTGCTCAGAGACCCCCAAACATGTTTGATTCTAAGGCTGGAACACAGGCCCTCAAAAATTTCAGAGGTTTTTACATCCTGAAGATAAATACCTAAAAACCATACACACAGATCTTGGAGCACTGATCCTCTAAAAGTTTAGAGACGTCACACTCTGAACTTAGATACTAAAAGAAACTTAAGAAGCACATTTAGGAAACAAATCCTCAAAGAGGTCAGATACCTCCAACTTTGAAAAGAAATCCCAAATACTTCATGCCACAACCTTGGAACACATATCATGAGAGTGCTCTGCATCATCACAACTGAACACATACCTCCAAAAACTAGTGATTCAATCTGGAACCCAGGCCCTCAGTAAATTCATAGACCTCATACTCAGAATGAGGTCTCACAAAAACCTTACGAATATCTGAGACTCCAACCTTGGGCCACAGGTCTTTAGTAAATTCAGAGAACTTACTTCTTTCAAAAATAACCTATATATGTCATATAACCATTAAAACACAGGCCTTAAAAGATCTGTGAGTACTAACACTCAGAACACAGAAATAAAACATCTCAAACCTTGGAACACAGATCCTCAAAGATTTCACAAAATGAAAATTCTAAACACAGATGCACAAATACATCAAATTCATTATCTTAAGACATAGGCCCTCATAGACTTCAAAGACCTTACATTCCAAATATGGATGTTCAAATACTTCAGACTCAATTCTATTTTTTAAAAGATACTCAGATAGAGAGGAGTCAGATACTTCATACCCTGAGATGTAGCACCAAATGCCTAAGACCCTTACCTGACAACATAGCCCTTCAAATAGCTCAGAACTCTCACACTCTGAATGCAAACTCCAGAAACTCAGATTCAAAATTTATACCAAAGACCCTCAATGATTTTGGAACCCTCACACTCTAAATCCCCAAATACATCAATGAAAACTTTAAGACACAGACCTTCTGAAATACCATATTCTAAAGACAAACTCCCAAATACCTCAGATTCCAATGTTGGATCACAGAACCTCAAAAAATAAAAATCAAAGACCTCATGTCCCAAAGTTAGATACCAAATAACATGGAAGCATACTTAGGGCACAACTATTCAAAAAGCTCAGAGACTTTACATCTTAAACACTTGAGCTAAATACCTTAGATACAAACTTTGAAAAATGAACCTTCAATGAGTTCAGAGACTTCTTACCCTAAACACCAACCCCAAAATGCTTCATACTCAGACAATGGAAGACAAACCCTCAATAACATCACAGTCTTCTAACCCTGAATAGAGAACCCCAAATCTCATAGGTTCAGCCTTGGAACATGGATAAAGAAAATATGAAAACATCAGACACTGAAAGAGTTGTGAGTATTTACAACCTATATGATGGTGGTGGTGGTTTAGTCACTAAGTCGTGTTTGACTCTTGCAAACCCATGTGTTGTAGCCTGTCACACTCCTCTCTCCAAGGGATACTGACCCCAAATACCTGAGACTCAAATTTGGAATATAGACTGTCAAAGGTTTCAGAGTACTCACACTCTGAACACAGACATGAAAATTTACCAGATTCCACTCTTAGTAAACAGATCCTCATAGAATTCAAAGAATTTACATTCTAAACCCAGAACCCAATACCTCAGGCTCAATTCTGTGAAAAAAGTGCTTCAAGTCAGAGGCCTCACATTCTGTACAAACACTGCAAAACATCTCAAACTCCAACCTCACAAGACAGACCCTCAACGATTTTGGAGCTTGCCTATCTTGAATATAGACTTCCAAAAAGCTCAGATTCAAAACCTGAACCAAAGACCTTCAATGATTACAGAGCCCTCAAAAGCTAAACACAGATCCTCACATATAATCAATTAAAAATTTAAGACATAGCCCCTCAGTGAGTTTTGAGACATCCCGTTCTAGAGTTCCAAGCACCTCACACTTAAACCTCAGGATGAAAGTGAAAGTGTTAGTTGTTCAGTAGTGTCCCACTCTTTGTGACTCCATGGACTGTAGCCCGCCATGTTTCTCTGTCCATAGGATTTTTCAGGCAAGGATACTGGAGTGAGTTGCCATTTCCTTCCCCAAGGGATCTTCCCCACCTAGGGATCAAACCCAGGTCTCCCACATTGCAGGCAGACTCTTTACTGTCTGAGCCACCAGGGAAACCTCAGGATACCAAACCTCAAAAAGATCTCTGAATTCACACACCAAATAACACAGAAGTAATCTTAGGATACAAACCCCCAAAGGGGTCAGAGACCTCACACTCTGAACAGTTTCCCCACACACCTTAGACTAAAACTTTGAAAAATAGACCTTCAATGAGTTCACAGACTTCTTACTCTGAACACTTAGTCCAAAATACTTCATGCTCAAAAATGGGAGACAAAACCACAGTGATAACACAAACTTCACAGCTTAAATTCAGAAACCAAATATCTCAGATTCAGCCATGTAACAGAGACAGCAAAAGATTTCTCTTCTGAACAAAGACCATAAATATCTCTCACATAAACAGAGACCTCACATGTTAAAGTCAGACTCCAAAATTTCTCAGAATTAATACTTGGGAAACAGGCACCATAAAATTCCAGACAGCTTGGGCACTGACACCTAAAATCTCCTCCAACTCAAACACTGAAACATAGGCGATATAAGATTTCAGAGATTTCATATCCCTAACACAAATCTCCTAATACCACAAACTCTCCAGTTGCAGCAGAGACTCTCAAAGGATTCAGAGACTTCATACCCTGCTCATAGACTTTGAAACACTTCAGACTAAAAGCCTGAAACAGAGACGCTCAATGATTTCAGAGACCTAAGGGACAAACCCCAATTCCCTATAACATCAGACTGAAACCTACGAAGGCAGATCATCAAAGTGTTTCAGAACCTCTAACCCTGAACTCAAAGCCCGCCCCACAGAGCATGATCAAACTTTGGTACTAATGTTCTTAGAGCACCAAGAGACCTCATACCCAGATCACAGACCCCCAAATACTTCAGATCAAATCTGAGAGCACAGACAGTTAATAAGTTTGGATACTTCTCACACCCTGATCACAACCTCCCAAGAACCCTGAACATATAACCTCAAAGAATTTGGAGAGCTCATACCCTTAACACTGATCCCCAAATACCTCATATTCAAACTTAGGGACACAAGCTTCAATGAGTCCAGAGAACGTGCACACATAACACAAACCTCCAAATCTCTCACATTCAAATCTGACTTTCAAAATTCCAGACACCCTTCTTCCTAAACACAGATCTCCAAATATCTCAGATTTAAACTTTCATAAACTGACAGAGACCCACAAGTATTTCATATTCAAATCTTACAACACAGACCCTTAAAACTTCAGATGAAACCTTGGAGCACAGTTAATAAGTTTGGATACCTCTTAAACCCTGATCACAGACCTCCAGAACCTTGGAATACAGACCCCTGAAAGAGTTCAGAGACTTCACACCCTGAACAAGGCTGTCTAAACAATTCAGACTAAACAAACAAACAAAACTAGGAACCCAGAACTTAAAAGATTCAAGGACCTTACTCTTTGAATACAGAGCACAAATACCTCTGAAGCTTGGGATCCAGGATTAAATTTCAAAGACTTCATAGCTTGATCATAGGTCTCCAATTACCCCAGATTCAAACCTTACAATGCAGACCCTGAAAAAATTTCAGAGATCTTACACCTGAACACATACTAGCAGTTACCTCAGACTCAAATATCTGGACTGACTCTGAAAATTTTCAGAGAACATGAGCATATACCTCCGAGTATCTAAGACTGAAAACATAGAACATATGCCTTTAGAGAGATCAGAGACCTCATACCTTGAATATGCGCTTCCAAACACCTTGGGCAAAAACTTGGAACAAAGACCTTCAAACAATCCCATGAACTTCATTTTCTGAACACAGACCCCCAAATACCTTGGACCCAAATGTGGGACTGAGACCTTCTAAAAGTGCAAAGCCCATACACCCTTTGAACTGAAGTCTCCTAATCCCTTAGACTAAAACCTTGGAACAGAAACTGGAAATCACAGGGACCTCAAACTCTGAATACAGACCTCTAAATAATTCAAGCTGAATCCTTGAGACACAGATCTTCTAAAAGTACAGAGACCACAGGCCTTGAATGCAGGCCTCCAAATACATGAAATGTAACTTTTGAAAATGGATCCCCATAGATTTCAGAGACCTCTCACCCTGGACACACACCCACAATAACTTGAGATTCAAACCTTAAATCCTCAAAGACTTTACACTGTGAACACAAACCACTACTTTAAAGGCAAAACCTTGAGTCACAAACCTGAAAGAAGTTAGAGAGCTCACATCCTGAACACAGACCTCCAAAGCCCTCAGAATCAAACAGAGACTCTTAGAATAGAGACTCTCAAAGTTTCAGAGGCCCTGCACCCTGACTCAGTTCAGTTCAGCTCAGTTCAGTCGCTCAGTCGTGTCCGACTCTCCGCGACCCCATGAAGCACAGCACGCCAGGCCTCTCTGTCCATCACCAACTCCCGGAGTACACTCAAACTCATGTCCACAGAGTCGGTGATGCCATCCAGCCATCTCATTCTCTGTCGTCCCCTTCTCCTCCCACCCCCAATCTTTCCTAGCATCAGAGTCGTTTCCAGTGAGTCAACTCGTCGCATGAGGTGGCCAAACTATTGCAGTTTCAGCTTTAGCATCAATCCTTCCAATGAACACCCAGGATTGATCTCCTTTAGAATGGACTGGTTGGATCTCCTTGCAGTCCAAGGGACTCTCAAGAGTCTTCTCCAGCACCACAGTTCAAAAGCATCAATTCTTCGGCGATCAGCTTTCTTCACAGTCCAACTCTCACATCCATACATGACCATGGGAAAAACCATAGCCTTGACTAGATGGACCTTGTTGGCAAAGTGATGTCTCTGCTTTTTAATATACTATCAAGGTTGGTCATAACTTTCCTTCCAAGGAGTAAGCGTCTTTTAATGTCATGGCTGCAATCAGCATCTGCAGTGATTTTGGAGCCCCAAAAATAAAGTCTGACACTGTTTCCATTGTTTTTCCATCTATTTCCCATGAAGTGATGGGACCAGATGCCATGATCTTTGTTTTCTGAATGTTGAGCTTCAGGCCAACCTTTTCAATCTCCTCTTTCACTTTCATCAAGAGGCTTTTTAGTTCCTCTTCACTTTCTGCCATAAGGGTGGTGTCATCTGCATATCTGAGGTTATTGATATTTCTCCCAGCAATCTTGATTCCAGCTTGTGCTTCTTCAAGCCCAGCGTTCCTCATGATGTACTCTGCATACAAGTTAAATAAGCAAGTGACAATATACAGCCTTGACGTACTCCTTTTCCTATTTGGAACCAGTCTGTTGTTCCATGTACAGTTCTGACTGTTGCTTCCTGACCTGCATACAGGTTTCTCAAGAGGCAGGTCAGGTGGTCTGGGATTCCCATCTCTTTCAGAATTTTCCACAGTTTATTGTGATCCACACAGTCAAAGGCTTTGGCATAGTCAATGAAGCAGAAATAGATGTTTTTCTGGAACTCTCTTGCTTTCTCCATGATCCAGCGGACGTTGGCAATTTGATCTCTGGTGCCTCTGCCTTTTCTAAAACCTGCTTGAACATCTGGGAGTTCACGGTTCACATATTGCTGAAGCCTGGCTTGGAGAATTTTGAGCATGACTTTACTAGCGTGTGAGATGAGTGCAATTGTGCGGTAGTTTGAGTGTTCTTTAGCATTCCCTTTCTTTGGGATTGGAATGAAGACTGGCCTTTTCCAGTCCTGTGGCCACTGCTGAGTTTTCCAAATTTGCTGGCATATTGAGTGCAGCACTTTCACGGCATCATCTTTCAGGATTTGAAATAGCTCAATTGGAATTCCATCACCTCCACTAGCTTTGTTCGTAGTGATGCTTTCCAAGGCCCACTTGACTTCACATTCCAAGATGTCTGGCTCTAGGTCAGTGATCACGTTATCGTGACTATCTTGGTCGTGAAGATCTTTTTTGTACAGTTCTTCTGTGTATTCTTGCCACCTCTTCTTAATATCTTCTGCTTCTGTTAGGTCCATACCATTTCTGTCCTTTATCGAGCCCATCTTTGCATGAAATGTTCCCTTGGAATCTCTAATTTTCTTGAAAAGATCTATTGTCTTTCCCATTCTGTCGTTTTCCTCTATTTCTTTGCATTGATCACTGAGGAAGGCTTTCTTATCTCTCCTTGCTATTCTTTGGAACTCTGAATTCAGATGCTTATATCTTTCCTTTTCTCCTTTGCTTTTTGCTTCTCTTCTTTTCCCAGCTATTTGTAAGGCCTCCCCAGACAGTCATTTTGCTTTTTTGCATTTCTTTTCCATGGGGATGGTCTTGGTCCCTGTCTCCTGTACAATGTCACGAACCTCCGTCCAGAGTTCATCAGGCACTCTATCAGATCTAGTCCCTTAAATCTATTTCTCACATCCACTGTATAATCATAAGGGATTTGATTTAGGTCATATCTGAATGGTCTAGTGGTTTTCCCTACTTTCTTCAATTTAAGTCTGAATTTGGCAATAAGGAGTTCATGATCTGAGCCACAGTCAGCTCCTGGTCTTGTTTTTGCTAACTGTATACAGCTTCTCCATCTTTGACTGCAAAGAATATAATCAATCTGATTTCGGTGTTGACCATCTGGTGATGTCCACGTGTAGAGTCTTCTCTTGTGTTGTTGGAAGAGGGTGTTTGCTATGACCAGTGCATTCTCTTGACAAAACTCTATTAGCCTTTGCCTTGCTTCATTCCGTGCTCCAAGGCCAAATTTGCCTGTTACTCCAGGTGTTTCTTGACTTCCTACTTTTGCATTCCAGTCCCCTATAATGAAAAGGACATCTTTTTTGGGTGTTAGTTCTAAAAGGTCATGTAGGTCTTCATAGAACCGTTCAACTTTGGCTTCTTCAGTGTTACTGGTTGGGGCATAGGCCTGGATTACTGTAATACTGAATGGTTTGCCTTGGAAACGAACAGAAATCATTCTGTCGTTTTTAAGATTGCATCCAAGTACTGCATTTCGGACTCTTGTTGACCATGATGGCTACTCCATTTCTTCTAAGGGATTCCTGCCCACAGTAGTAGATATAATGGTCATCTGAGTTAAATTCACCCATTCCATTCCATTTTAATTCACTGATTCCTAGAATGTCTATGTTCACTCTTGCCATCTCCTGTTTGACCACTTCCAATTTGCCTTGATTCATGGACCTAACATTCCAGGTTCCTATGCAATATTGCTCTTTACAGCACTGGACCTTGCTTCTATCACCGGTTACCCACCACACAAAGAAGCGCGGCTGTGAGGAGCTACCCAATGCCTGAGGCCAGGGCCAGCGGCCGAGAGGAGCTGCCCCACGTCCAATAGGCGGTGGCTGCGCGGGCGCAAGAGGGCCGAGAGGAGCTACTCCATGTTCAAGGTCAGGAGGGGCGGCCTTGAGGAGATACCCCTCATCCAAGGTAAGGTGCAGCAGCTGCACTTTCTTGGAGCAGCTGTGAAGAGATATCCCACCCCCAAGGTAAGAGAAACCCAAATAAGATGGCAGGTATTGTGAGGGGGCATCAGAGGGGAGACACACTGAAATCATAATCACAGGAAACTAGTCGATCTGATCACATGGACCACAGCCAAATGTGGTCCGCTGGAGAAGGGAATGGCAAACCACTACAATATACTTGCCTTGAGAACCCCATGAACAGTATCAAAGGGCAAAATGATAGGATACTGAATGAGGAATTCCCCAGGTCGGTAGGTGCCCAGTATGCTACTGGAGATCAGTGGAGAAATAACTCCAGAAAGAATGAAGGGATGGAGCACCCTGACTATGGATCCTCAAATAACTCCAAGTGAATTCACGTATCTACGAGCACCTTATTTTTGACAAAGGATCTAAGAATATACAATGGAGAAAAGATATCCTCTTCAATATGTGGTGCTGGAAAAACTGGACAGGTACATATAAAAGAATGAAACTAGAACACTTCCTGATACCACACACAAAACAAACTCAAAATGAATTAAGGACTTAAATGTAAGGCCAGAAACTATAAAACTCTTCAGTTCAGTTCAGTTTAGTCAATCAGTCGTGACCGACTCTTTGCGACCCCATGAATCACAGCACGCCAGGCCTCCCTGTCCATCACCAACTCCCGGAGTTCACTCAAATGTCCATCGAGTCGGTGATGCCATCCAGTCATCTCATTCTCTGTCGTCCCCTTCTCCTCCTGCCCCCAATCCTTCCCAGCATCAGAGTCTTTTCCAGTGAGTCAACTCTTCGCGTGAGGTGGCCAAAGTATTGGAATTTCAGCTTTAGCATCAGTCCTTCCAATGAATACCCAGGATCGATCTCCTTTAGAATGGACTGGTTTGATCTCCTTGCAGTCCAAGGAACTCTCAAGAGTCTTCTCCAGCACCACAGATCAAAAGCATCAATTCTTAGGGAACACATAGGCAGTACAGTCTTTGCCATAAATCACATCAAGATCCTCTATGACCCCACCTCCTAGAGTAATGGAAATAAAAACAAAAATAAACAAATGGGACTTAATTAAACTTAAAAACTTTTGCAAAGAAAACAATAAACAAGATGAAAAGACAACCCTCAGAATGGGAAAAAATAATTGCAAATGAAGCAACTGACAAAGGATTAATCTCTAAAATATGTAAGCAGCTCAATATCAGAAAAACAAACAGCCAAATCAATAAATGGGCAAAAGATCTAAATAAACATTTCTTCAAAGAAGATACACAGATGGCCAATAAACACATGAAAAGATGCTCAACATCGCTTATTATTAGAGAAATGCAAAACAAAACTACAATGAAGTATCACCTTATACCAATCAGAATGGCCATCATCAAAAAATTACATACAATAAATGCTGGAGAGACTATGAAGGAAAGGAAACCTTATTGCACTGTTGGTGGGAATGTGATACAGCCACTATGGAGAAGAGTATGGAGATTCCTTAACAAACTAGGAATAAAACTGCCATATGACCTATGGATCCCACAACTGGGCATATACCCTGAGAAAACCATAATTCAAAATAACATGTATACTTCAATGTAGATTGCAGGACTATTTACAATAGCCAGAACATGAAAGAAACCTAGATATCCATGACAGATGAATGGATAAAGAAGTTGTGGTACACGAATAGCTAGAGCAATCTTGATAAAGAAAAATGGAGCTGGAGGAATCAGACTCTCTGTCTGCACACTATACTACAAAGCTACAGTCATCAAAACAGTATGATACTGGCACAAAAATAGAAATATGAATCAATGGAGCAGGATAGAAAACCCAAAAATAAACCCATGCACCTATGGTCAATCAGTCTATTACAAAGGAGGCAAGACTATACAATGTAGAAAAGACAGTCTCTTCAACAAATTGGGCTGGGAAAACTGGACAGCTACTTGTAAAAAAATGAAATTAGATCATCCTTTAACACTATACACAAAATAAACTAAAAATGGATTAAAGACCTAAATGTGAGACCGACATTATAAAACTCCTAGAGGAAAAGGGAGGCAGAATACTCTCCGACATAAATTGCAGCAATATCTTTTTTGATCCACCTCCCAGAATAATGGAAATAAAAACAAAAATAAATGAGGCCTACTTATACTCAAAAGTTTTTTGCACAGCAAAGGAAACAATAAACAAAATGAAAATACAACCCACAGATTGGGAGAAAATATTTGCAAATGATGTGATTAACAAGGGATTAGTCTTCAAAATTTACAAACAGCTCACAACACTTAACAGTATCAAAACAAACAACCCACTCAAAAAATGGGCAGAGGACCTAAACATTCCTCCAATTTCTCCAGAGAAGACATACAGATGGTCAAAAGGCACATGAAATTATGTTCAACACGACTAATTATTAGATAAATGCAAATCAAAACTACAATGAGATATCACCACATCAGCCAAAATGGCTATCATCAAAAAATCCACAAACAATAAATGCTGGAGAGGGTGTGGAGGGAAGGGAACCCTCCTACACTGTTGGTGGGAATGTAAATTGGTAGAGCCACTATGGAGAACAGTATAAGGTTCCTTAAAAATCTAAAAACAGAGCTACCATATGACCCTGCAATCCAAATCCTGGGCATATACCAAGAGAAAAAAATGATCCCAAAGGGTACATGCACCCCAATGTTCCCAGCAGCACTGTTTATAACAGCCAGGACATGGAAACAACCTAAGTGTCCATTGACGGATGAATGGATAAAGAAGATGTGGTATATATCCACAATGGAATAATACTCAGCCATAAAAAGGAATGGATCTGAATCAGGTGTAGTGAGGTGGATGAAACTAGAGCCTGTTTTACAGTGAAGTAAGTTAGAAAGAGAAAAAAAATATCATATGTTAATACATATATGGAATCTAGAAAAATAGTACGGATGAACCTATTTACAGAGAAGAAATGGAGACATAAACATAGAGAATGGACTTGTGGACACAACAGGTGAAGGAGAGACTAGGATAGATTGTGAAAGTAGCATTGACATATATACAATATCATGTGCAAATTAGATAGCTCGTGGGAAGCTGCTGTACAACTCAGGGAGCCCAGTCTTGTGCTCTGTGATGACCTAGAAGGGTGTAATGGGAGGGGGGAGGCTCAAGAGGGAGGGTACTGATTCACATTGATGTAAGCAGAGACCACTATAACATTATAAAGCAATTATTCTCCAGTTAAAAAAGAAAACTCTGAGCCCAGATGGCATCACTGGAGAATTCTACCAAACATTTAAGGAATAAATAATACCAACTCTACACAAATGATTCCAAAATACTGAATAGGATACTTTCCTATTCATCTCATTCTATAAAGCCAGAATTTCCTTGATTCCAAAACCAGCTAAAGATCTTAATAGAAAAGGAAATTATAGTTCAATAACCCTCATAATATAGACACAAAAATTCTAAAGAAGATTTCAACAAATTAAATCCAACAATATATTCCATCATGACTGAATGGAATTTATCTCAGTAATGCAGGGCTGGCTCAGCATTTGAAAAAAAAAAATGAAATTCACCATATTAACAAACTAAAAAAAAAAAAAAGACCCATATGATTGTCTTAGTGCAGAAAAATTTTGCCCTAAGATCAGGAACAAGACAGGGATGTTCACTTTTACCACTTGTATTTGACATTGTTCTCGAGGTTCTAGGTAATGTAATCAGGCAAGATAAAAAGATAAAATGCATCCAGTTTGGAACTGAAGTAGTAAAATTGTCTATTCACAGATAACATGATCATTTTCATAGAAAGTATGATTAAATCTAATTAAAAATTACCAAAACCAGCAAGTGAGTCTACTGAAGTTGCAGAAAACAAGCTCAATGTAAATAAATCAGTTGTATTTCTATATACTAGCAACAAGAACGGAGAAGGCAACGGCAAGCCACTCCAGTACTCTTGCCTAGAAAATCGCATGGACAGAGGAGCCTGGTAGGCTGCAGTCCATGGGGTCACTACAAGTCAGACAGGACTGAGCGACTTCACTTTCACTTTTCACTTTCACACATTGGAGAAGGAAATGGCAACCCACTCCAGTGTTCTTGCCTGGAGAATCCCAGGGACGGGGGAGCCTGGTGGGCTGCCGTCTATGGGGTCACACAGAGTCGGACACGACTGAAGTGACTTAGCAGTAGCAGCAGCAGCAACAACAAGAAGGAAATGGCAACCCACTCCAGTGTTCTTGCCTGGAGAATCCCAGGGACAGCGGAGCCTGGTCGGCTGCTGTCTATGGGGTCGCACAGAGTCGGACACGACTGAAGCGACTTAGCAGCAGCAACAATCAAAAATTGAAATAAAAACCAATTTACAAGAGCATAAAACATAAGAAATATATAGGGATAAATCTGACAAACAAAGTGAAAGATATGTATATTGAAAACTACAATATTTTGCTGCTGAGAAAAATTAAGATCTATGTTAATGGAGATATATATTGTTTATGGGTCTGAAGACTTAAAATTGTTAACATGGCAGTTTCCTTCAAATTGACCTATAAATTTAATGCTCTCCTAATCAAATCCCAGCAGTTCTTTTTTTGTAGAAGCTGACAAGCTGATTCTAAAATTTATATGGAAATGCGAAGGACCTAGATTGCAAGAATTATTATAAAATTACATCATAGTAGTGTAGTATCAGTATAGATCAATGTAACAGAGTCCAGAAATAAACCCCTATATATACAGACAACTGACTTTAGGCAAAGGCATACAAGCAGGTGGATAAGAGCCAGCAAACGCCAGCATGACCGTACCCATACCAATTCATTGCCTAATTCAATGGAACCAGCAGACCTATAAGTCAGAGATGTAAAGAAACAAGCAAAGGCAAGGGGAGCAGCAGAAAGACACAGGTTTACTGCCTGGAATACCTTGCCAAGGGTGTGATGCTAGACAAGTTAAAAACACTCTCAAGCCCCTATTCCTTATGTAGCATTTTTTCCTAAAGAAATCATTAGGGAAGTGGGTGGGGTAAGGATATTTGTATGGATGATAATCTAGAATGAATGTGTGAGACATACATATGGAACTATATGAACTAAAATGGCAAAAGAAGTTTTCAATGAATGCTTGAGTTATAAAGTTGATTCCTAATTCTCCTCTTTCTTATTTTACAGATTATTTTTACAAGCATAAATTATTTTAATAATATTGTTAAAACGTATTACTTATAAAAATACAAATTCAGATACTAGCATCCATCAAAACAGCAGGAAAAAACCTAATATTATACACAACAATTGCAAGGGTAGAAGAAAACAGGACTTTGTATATGCAAGCTGGAGTGTAAATGGTTTCTCATTTATCTGAGTCATCTAGCAATACATATTAAAAACCTTTGAATGCTTACTTTCCTTTCATCCAGCAATTCAACTTACAGAAATACATCATAAGAAAGTATGAGAAAAGTGTGCTATAGCACAAGTGTGTTACAGTACAAGTTCATCCCCAAACAACACTAAAAAAGAATATGAACAAATCAGTATAAACACATACACACAGATAGAATCACATGTCTTCTTAAAACAACCACAGAATACTAGAGTGTTCTACAGATCTTTTTTGTACTATTTCACTTCCATTAATGGATATCATTCTATATCAACACCTGTTAATTTATCTAATTCTTCAACTTTCATGTTCTAGTTTAACTGCAATTCATAAGGGCAAGTACATCACTGAACACACATGCACTTTTGAATTTTCACTTCTGCAACTGTTATGTATTTACTGCAGACTAAATAGATTTAAGGGTCTAGATCTGATAGATAGAGTGCCTGATGAACTCTGGACGGAGGTTCGTGACATTGTACAGGAGACAGGGACCAAGACCATCCCCATGGAAAAGAAATGCAAAAAAGCAAAATGGCTGTCTGAGGAGGCCTTACAAATAGCTGTGAAAAGAAGAGACGCGAAAAGCAAAGGAGGAAAGGAAAGATATAAGCATCTGAATGCAGAGTTCCAAAGAATAGAAAGGAGAGATAAGAAAGCCTTCCTCAGCGATCAATGCAAAGAAATAGAGTAAAACAACAGAATAGGAAAAATAAGAGATCTTTTCAAGAAAATTAGAGATATCAAGGGAACATTTCATGCAAAGATGGGCTCGATAAAGGACAGAAATGGTATGGAACTAACAGAAGCAGAAGATAGTAAGAAGAGGTAGCAAGAATACACAGAAGAACTGTACAAAAAAGATCTTCACGACGAAGATAATCACGATGGCGTGATCACTCACCTGGAACCAGACATCTTGGAATGTGAAGTCAAGTGGGCCTTAGAGAGCATCATGACGAACAAAGCTAGTGGAGGTGATGGAATTCCAATTGAGCTATTTCAAATCCTGAAAGATGATGCTGTGAAAGCGCTGCACTCAATATGCCAGCAAATTTGGAAAACTCAGCAATGGCCACAGAACTGGAAAAGGTCAGTCTTCATTCCAATCCCAAAGAAAGGGAATGCCAAAGAATGCTCAAACTACCGCACAATTGCACTCATCTCACACGCTAGTAAAGTCATGCTCAAAATTCTCCAAGCTAGGCTTCAGCAATATGTGAATCATGAACTTCCAGATGTTCAAGCTAGTTTTAGAAAAGGCAGAGGCACCAGAGATCAAATTGCCAACATCCGCTGGATCATGGAGAAAGCAGGAGAGTTCCAGAAAAACATCTATTTCTGCTTCATTGACTATGCTAAGGCCTTTGACTGTGTGGATCACAATAAACTGTGGAAAATTCTGAAAGAGATGGGAATCCCAGACCACCTGACCTGCCTCTTGAGAAACCTGTATGCAGGTCAGGAAGCAACAGTTAGAACTGGACATGGAACAACAGACTGGTTCCAAATAGGAAAAGGAGTACGTCAAGGTTGTATATTGTCACCCTGCTTATTTAACTTCTATGCAGAGTACATCATGAGGAATGCTGGGCTGAAAGAAGCACAAGCTGGAATCAAGATTGCCGGGAGAAATATCAATAACCTCAGATATGCAGATGACACCACCCTTATGGCAGAAAGTGAAGAGGAACTCAAAGGCCTCTTGATGAAAGTGAAAGAGGTGAGTGAAAAGGTTGGCTTGAAGCTCAACCTTCAGAAAACGAAGATCATGGCATCTGGTCCCATCAGTTCATGGGAAATAGATGGGGAAACAATGGAAACAGTGTCAGACTTTATTTTTTTTGGGCTCCAAAATCACTGCAGATGCTGATTGCAGCCATGACATTAAAAGACGCTTACTCCTTGGAAGGAAAGTTGTGACCAGCCTAGATAGCATATTAAAAAGCAGAGACATTACTTTGCCAACCAAAGTCCATCTATTCAAGGCTATGGTTTTTCCCGTGGTCATGTATGAATGTGAGAGTTGGACTGTGAAGAAAGCTGATCGCCAAAGAATTGATGCTTTTGAACTGTGGTGCTGGAGGACTCTTGAGAGTCCCTTGGACTGCAAAGAGATCCAACCAGTCCATTCTAAAGGAGATCAATCCTGGGTGTTCATTGGAAGGATTTATGCTAAAGCTGAAACTCCAATACTTTGGCCACCTCATGCGACGAGTGGACTCACTGGAAAAGAGTCTGATGCTGGAAGGGATTGAGGGTAGAAGGAGAAGGGGACGACAGAGAATGAGATGGCTGGATGGCATCACTGACTTGATGGACATTAGTTTGAGTGAACTCTGGGAGTTGGTGATGGACAGGGAGGCCTGGCGTGCTGTGGTTCATGGGATCGCTAAGAGTCGGACACGACTGAGCTGAACTGAACTGAACTGAACTGACTTGGCCGGATATACTTTTAGGATAATTTCCAAAAGGCAAATTTCTGGCAAAGGGTGCTTAGAGCACTACTAATTGAGAGACACTGAGAGTATTAGGAGTTTCTCACGAACCTCTACACCTGCTCTCTCCACACCATCTAAAATAGGATAGGGATGGGTTGCATGAACTGTTGGGGCTCAACAGACATCCTATAATACACCCCAGCTGCACCCTCTATTGTTCTCTCTCTCCAAGGCTGGCTGTTGGGATTTCCACTAACTTTGGGTGAGGGCAATGGTTGTGGGTAGTAATGCCTCTGGGTCTGGCCCACCCCTAGACCCACAGGGTTGGTACCCTAAGACAGAAGAAGGCCAGAGTACTCCCTACCACCATCACCTCACTCTGGAGCACACACCTGTAGTCAGCATGTAACCCTGAATCTTTTCCTCCTCAGGTATTGGAAATGGGCGGGATCATCATTCCACTCACTGCATAGCCACAGCTGCCACCTCACCACAGCCTTGTTGTCTGTGCATTTTGTTCACAGCTGGCCCAGGTAGCATTTCCCACATTTCTCCCATTGAGTTTCTGGACAGTCTGCAGATAGCTAACCTTTGACCCATGCACCACCTGGGCCTTGAACGTGACACCTGCTCCACTTCACACTGGGTGCAGTTGCCAGTTCCCATTCTTGATAATCATCTCTGACTGTAGCAAATGGATGAATAAAGGTTCCTTTTCCCCTCTGCTAACCTGAGGAAGGGCTTCCTTGGTGGCTCAGATGGTAAAGAATCTGCCTGCAATGCAGGAGACCCGAGTTTGATCCCTGAATCAGGAAGATCCCCTGGAGAAGGGAATGGCAACCCATTCCAGTATTCTTGCCTGGAGAATCCCATGGACAGAGGAGCCTGGCAGGCTACAGTCCATGGGGTCACAAAGAGTTAGACATGACTGAGCGACTAACACTTTCACTTTCAACGTGAGGCAGGGGAGTGTGGAGGGACAGGAGGGGATGCCTTGTGGCTCCCCTCAGTGGTCCCAGCAACACAATTACTGTGAGGTTGGGTGATTTTATACTGGGATTTAAATAATGACAAAGACTGTGGGACTGGCCAATTCTTCATGACTGAATTATTTGTAAGGAGCAGGTATCACCTGTGTCATAGAACAAAACCAAATCATATCTACAGTCATTACAGTGATACAAACAAGGGCTTGGGGGTGCCCGACTGTTCTTGGTGACAGTCCTGGCTCTGCACTAATACTGCTTGAGGATGAGGTTACCCAGGAAGGCTTGCAGCACTGGGCAAGTCAGGGTTTCTTTTTCAGTTCAGCCTCCAAGCTCTCACACAGAAATGGCCCCAACTTTCCTCTAACTACTTTGCAGTGTCGTGGAGAAACTTGATCCTACTCAAAGAAGATAGCTGCTGCATATAGGCAAACTCCCAGGGTTAGGAAGCTGGGCTGCAGATAGCCTTTCAAGGAGATAAGAAAAGACTAAGAGTCAATGAAAGCGCTTTGCATGAGGAGAAACATAAGACTGAGGTCAGCACCCACAGTTTATGCTGATTAAAGAATGTGAGAACTCAGTGCTTCTTAATAAATTTTTATTTCATACACATAAAAATCTGCGTTGTAGAAGTAGCTCCTACGTGTGTGTGTGCTTAGTTCCTCAGTTGTGTCTTACTCTTTGTGACCCTTTGGACTGTAGCCCACCAGGCTCCTCTGTCCATGGGATTCTTCAGGCAAGAATATTGGAGTGGGTTGCCATGCCCTCCTCCAGGGGATCTTCCCAACCCAAGGATGGAACCCTCGTCTCCTTTGTCTCCTGCATTGCAGGTGGATTCTTTACCTGCTGAGCCATTCGGGAAGCCCTTGAAGTAGCTCCTGATTAGATATTAAAACTGGTGATCTCTAATTGGTGAGATTAAGGAAGAATCACATTATTTATACTTGGCTCTAAATAAACTATATCTTATTTGTTTGAGAAGATGAGGGAGAGGGAAGGAGGAAGAGTGGGATGTGGTAATTCTATTTTTGCCACAGAAGATCTTTCTAATTTTCAAAGAATATGTGTTTCTCTAAAGGTAACCTGTAGGGCTCAGGAACTCTCCTGGACATACAAGTACAGAAAAGGTTTTTTTTTTTTTTTTTTTTTGAGGGAGGAGGGGTGGGGAAAGGCAGGGAAAATTCCTTCCTGTCCTGTAGGTACCCATCTACCTTTATTCATCCAAAGCAGGAGCAGTGGGCTGCTGTCCTCCTCCCTTCCCCTCACCCCACCTGTTCCCTGAGAGCAGAGGACCATACCACCTAAGTGATGTTGAAATCCACCCAGGTGCACCAGGCACAGAAGAGATACAACCCCGAGGGCTGAATTTTATCTGTTGGGTTACCCTTGGAGAACCAGATGTCTTTGAAGCCCTGGAAACTGTTGACTTCAGAAAAACAAACCATATTTACTGTCTGAGAGGAGAGTTGGTGGTGATAGTGCTGGTAAACTTCTCCAAAGCCTCCCACTTATACCGGGATCAAGTTGCACACACACAATGCTACATAAACGGCTGTTTCTAGTTAATAACAATGCGAGCAGCACCTCTATGACAGCAAACGTTTATTATTCGTTTTGATGGGCAGTCATATCTCAAATGTGCCTCAGTTTACTGATATATCAAGTCTGTGACCATGATTTTACAAATTAAGCTGCTTTGGAAGTCCCATGTATCTAGGTCTTTGTTCACATGCAAGGTAGTTACCTTAACACAAAATTCCAGAACAGAAATGTTGGGTCATAGGACCATTTAAGGCTTCAGTTTTATTTGGTTTTATCAACCCTTTTCTTACATTTTCTGGATCCCTCTCGTGCTTAAAAATGGTTTTGTGCTCTTTCAGATCCTAAAAGCTTTCACACACCTCTGGGGAGACTAAAGACTCTTGAAGGCCACCAAACAGCTGCACTGAGAGAATTTGGAACGTTCAATCAGGGTTGGGAATGTTCTAGACAGAAGGACTGAAAGATTTTTGGTATGGAGAAGAAAAAGAAAAATCCCTTTAGGGACTGGGATGTAACACTCTCTCAGGTGGGGCGGAGCCTCTACCTGGTCAGAGAGGGCTGTAACCATGGCCCACGTGACATACACATTACTGTGCCGGCGCGTGGGCGTTACCTTGCACACCTCCGAGGCTTGGGCTTGGCAGGTGGAGTTGACTCTGCAGAGGTCCTGTTTCGGCGGCAACGAAAGGTAGGTAGATTTTCATTCCCTTTCTGATTCTCCCCAGGTGCTCTGCTATGTCACAACTGGTTTGTGAACAGATGTTAATGAGTGAGTATGAGCAAGGGTGATTTGGGTGGGTGGGTGCAGTGCAATATTTGGCTTCCCAGGAGGAAGATCCTCAAGGTGGTCATTTTTTCTCTTTACCAGGCATCGTGGCTATGCCCCTTTGCAGTGGGGCAGAGCAAGGGAGAACGGTTGGCCACAGAGGGGAGAGGGGCAGTTGAAAGTAAAGCGAGTCTTAGGGGCATTACTTGAGATATCTGAGCCCTGGAAGCACCAGAACTGGCAACAGAACATATATCTGGGAGTCCTCCTTTTAGGGAGAGGGGAACCAGCCCACGCAGCTCACGGGAGACAGAGTGCGCATGCCCAGGGTTGCGTGCCTTCCCATCGGCCCTTGCGGGGAAGCGTGTGTAACGCGGTCTGGGTGCCGAGCTTTGCGGTTAGTGTTTTAGCATCTGGATTCTTTCTACCTGGCTCAGACTGACCAGGTAGGCCGACAGATCAGTCCTATCTGGAGTTTAAGTGTGCGTGTGTGTGAGGGGGAGTCAGCGGGCTTTAAACTGGCCAGGCGGTGGGGTCTTTAGCTTCTTGAGGAGGAAGGTCCTCGAGGTCGTCGTGTTTCTCCTCACAAGTGTTGCGGCCACCATAGCTCTTGTCTGAGTGGTGGGGGAGTGGGGTGGGGGAGGGGTGGTGGGTGGTGGGAATGGGGGATGGTGGGCGGCAGAGGGCAGGGGTTCAGATGAATGTGGGGCGAGTCATGGGGGCATTATTTGCTGTATTTGGGTCCTGGAAGCACAGGAACTGCTGGCAGCAACCATCCGGGAGTCTTGGGGTGGGGCGGGGTGGGGCAATGGTGTAGCCCACCCGGCTAACGGGAGAGAGTGCGCATGCCCAGGGTTGTGCACCTTCCCATCGGCCCTTGTGGTGGAGCTTGGGCAACTGCTGAGATCTGCGGGTCGCGTTTTAGCATCTGGATTCTTTCTACCTGGCTGAGACTGACCAGGTGGGTCCACAGATCTATCTTGTTTGGAGTTTAAGTGTGTGTGCATGTGAGGGGGGGCGGGCCGTGGGCTTTAGATTGGCCAGGCAGTGCGGTCTTTAGCCTCTTGAGGAGGAAGGTCCTCGAGGTCGTCGTGTTTTTCCTCACAGGTGTCGTGGCCGCCATAGCTCTTGTCCTATTGATGGGAGAGTGGGGTGGGAAGGGGGTGGGGAGTGGGCGGGGAGTGGGGTGATGGGGGTGGGGTGTGAGGGGGAGGTGGGGGGTGGAGGGCAGGGGGTCAGATGAATGTGGGGTGAGTCATGGGGGCGTTATTTGCCGTATCTTGGCCCTGGAGGCACCGAAACTGGCGACAGCACGGATCCGGGAGTCTTGGGGGGCGGGGCGGGAAATGGTTTAGCCCTCGTGGCTCAGGGTAGATGTAGTGTACATGAGCAGGGTTGCTCACCTTCCAGTTGGCCCTTGGTGTGAAGTGTGTGCAAAGCGTTCTGAGTGCTGAACTCTGCGGGTGACGTCTTAGTGTCTGGGTTCTTTCTACCTGGTTGACACTCGCCAGGTAGGTCCACAGATATGTTCTATCTGGAATTTAAGTGTGCGTGCGTGTGAGAGGGAGCCACTGGGCTCCGGGCAGGTTGGGCGGTGCGATCTGTGGCCTCTGTGGAGGAAGGCCCTTAAGTCATCGTCTTTCACCTTACAGGTGTCGCGGCCGCCATACCTCTTGTCCTGGTGGCGGGAGAGGGACGGCGGTGCTCAGAGGAGGGTAGGGGGTCAGATGAAGGGTCGAGTCTTGAGGGTGCTATTTGAAGTACCTGGGTCCTGGAGGCCGTGGAACTGACGACAGCACAGAATCCAGAGTCAGAAATGGGGAGCTGGATGTGGCCGTATATTACAAAATCTCTTTATATTCCAGGGTTAGAGAGTTAGATCGAATTTCTTTAGTAAGATCATGCCTTTTTTTTAAAATCAAGTACTTGAAGGTCCTTTCTCTGCCAAATTGGCTGTGAGAAAAACAAAGGGGTTTGCAGACAGCCTTATTTGATGTTGTTAATAACGTAATATTGTAACAAAAAAGAATTTCCAACCAGCTTGGTAATAGTCCAGTATAGTCTTTTAAAATTAACTACATTCTCCAGTTCACCGTTTTCTACTTTCAGTGTGAAATATGAGTGCACGAGTAAGATCAAGATCTAGAGGAAGGGGAGATGGTCAAGAGTCTTCTGATACTGCTGAAACTGTGGCTGTAAGTGCTTTAATATCTTACTTCCCTTAGCAGAAATTAAAAGAAAAATTGTTAAGTTGAACCAATATAGATCTGTTGTACAAAGGGCTATCTTGCTGAGAATAGTTGAGTGATGACTCTCGTGACTGAGATATTGAGCAAGAAGACTTATGTTCTGGTATTGCCTGGATGTGTATATTGATATGAGCCTGGAAATCGTTGCTATGACTTCTCTATTGTGGTTATTAATAAATAACACACAGTCTAGAAAAGATGAAGATGGTCTCCAGAATTACTGGTCCTTGTAGATTACTAGGTCCTTTCTTAGAGTATTTTCTCTATAGGAAGAGTAACTTTGTTAAGAATACTTACATAGAAATAGGAAAAGCCTCTTCAGATTGTTGATTAGTTACCTCCATGTAGCATGTGTATTTGTGTTTTCTCTTGTCATAGTATTAATAACAATACTTTTTATTTGCCCCTACTCTCTCCGCAAGGCCCGGAAACTAGGTGGCAAAAAGTCTCAACGCAAGGAATCACCAACTAAGAATGTGGACATGGAACCTGGACAAGAGAAAGAAGGAGGAGCATCTGTGGTTCAAGGTAAAGAGGGGATGGAGGGACAATTTGTATTTCATTTATGATGTTTTACTAGTGACAGGTATAAAGGGTTCCCCGAAAAATTGGCTGGAAACCTGTTTGGTAAAGAAAAGATTTATTTTTCAGCTGACTGCAGTCCCTCTCTGTGGTAAGTTTTCCCTCCTTCAGCATTTTACTCACCTATATTTTAATTTGGCATGCTTGGGAAATGCATTTCTTGCCAAGGCCCTAAATCAAAGGAAGCAACAATACATTTTGAGAAAATTATACCCTATTTTACTAGTTAAACTTGATCTTTTTGGAATGTTGTTTTCAGGGCTTCTGAAGTCATTGAAGCAAAAGTTTAAGCAAAACTAGATATATTTTGGTTAGGTCTTAGATTGTAATTCAAATTTATAATGTAGAGAAATAAAAAATGTGAAACCCAATCGTAGTTGCTATTAAGTCTTCAATATATTTGTCTTCCTGAACCATAATCTAGTTGTCACATATTTTTTTTAACTTTTTACTTAGAAAAGTTTTAAAAAGTACAGAAAAGTTGTAAGAAGGCACAGTGTACTTCTGTATCCTCTTTGCCTTAATTCAGCAATTGCTAACATTTTGCCATATACTTTTCATGCTTTAGGTATTAATATACATATTATTGTTGCCAAACCATTTTAAGAGTAAATTTCAAATACAACTTTTTACTCTCTTAAGTAATTCAGTAAGTATTTCCTAAAAACAGGGATATTCTCCAATGTAACCCAGGACAGGGATCAAATACAGGAATTTAACATTGAGAAAAAAATCTGTAGTCAGTTGGCCTAGTAATAACCAGTTTTGTCAGTTGGCCTAGTAATGTTCTTTATAGCATTATTTTTTTCCTGACCCAGGATCCCGCCCAAGACTACCCATTGCATTTAGTTGTCATCTCTCTTTGGACTTCTTTAACCTGGACGCATACCTCAGTATTTGTCTTTCATGATTAACATCTTTTGGAGGCCAAAACCAGTTGTTTTCATAAAATGTTCTTCAGTTTGGGTTTGTCTTATTTTTAAAGACTTTTTTCCCCCCACTCATTTATGAGGCCTTCTTGGTGGCAGGTAATAACCTAGGTGCTGAGGATATAAATACAAATAAGAATGATTTCTGCCTTGAGTTCACAATCTTGTCAGAGAAATTCATGTAAACTTTAGCCGATCTAATGAATGCAATAATGTGTATATAGGTTACAAAGGAGACAACTAAGTTTGTTTTAAACAGTTTTAGAAAAAAGATTCATAGAAGAGGTAATATATGAAAAATATATCTTCACTTTATAGCAAAAAACATAAGTTTTTATGTATCATATTTAGTGCAATGCTAACCTCCAGCGCTTTATTTAATAGCATTAATTTATAGTTTGCCACTTATAGTAATAACTCTCTGTTTATATCAGAACCTGAGTTGGAAGGTCCCTCCCAGGAAATGGATGTGGAAAAGGTTGAGGGTGAGCCTGGAGATGACCCTGATGTGGAAGGAAAGATTCCACCTAATGTAGTGCCTGCTGAAATTCCGGAAGGAGGTATATTATCTATTAAGAATGCAAGTTGTGGAGTGGTTGTTTTCTGCAATATTATACTTTAATAACAAATTGTACATATAGAGATTTTTTGAAAAGTAGTTCAGACACAAAACACTGTATGAGGAAAAAAATGAATTGTCAGGTCCATGTTGTTGAATTATAAAACATGAAAGAAAGTGTTATTACTTTGGAGTGGAAGTCCTTTTAAACCCAAGGCAAGTTATCAGATACTTCTTAAAGTACGTAAATTAACATACTCCAGTGCTAATTGGATATCTAGGCAATACAATAGTTTTTTTTTAATTTTCCAGATCTTTCTCAAAAATCATTGTCTTTTAAATGCCAAAAAATATAGATCTGTATGTTTCTGCTTTTCTAGGTTGGTTTGCTGTTTGTTTTTTTTTTTTAATTGTGAGCCTTGCTGAGAAATGGTAGTATTTTCCTTCATATTTTAATGTCATCTGTAATGGCCATGGCTTAAAACTGGTATGACTGTGTAATTTTTATCATCCAAACCGGGGTACCCTTGAGAGTTAAAGGGAGTGCCATGACTACTTACTCCAGGACAACAGGTGTGAATGGAACAAAACGCCACCTTACTTTATATAGGCCATATAACGGTTGAGTTAAATCAATAAAATACTTTCACATAAAAGAGACGAACCAAATGGAATGCTATTCTTTGCCTTCTCTTTGAAAAGTTCCAAGTATGACGTTATTATTTTAACATATATATATAATTAGAAGGATACATGAAGTAAATGTATTTGAATAACACTGGGTTTGCTTGGTTGTTTTGCCTCTTGAAGTTTTTGGTTAATTTTATTTTAACTGAAATCACTGGCAGTTTTTGCTCATTCCTTAAATTATCTTTAAATAGGCTAGTAGGATTTAATCTGTTCTGGGCTTGATTAATCTGTTTCTTCACACCACCAAAAAGAATGATGCATTAAAAAAAATTAGTGCTTATATGTCTGAAAATGTTCATTAGCATGGAAGCATGTGTAGTAGTCAGGGTTCTGGTTTCAGTTTCATCTTATAAAACCCAAACTGTAGTGTCTTGTGTACCTTTTTTATTATCTAAGTAAAGTTCTAAGTAACGTACCACTGTTGCATTTATGTTTTAGGTGATGGACAGTAAGAAGTTAAAAAGAAGACAAGCTGAAGCCATACATACTGTTATGTTGATTATTTGACTTGATCAATTCTCTCAATAAAAATTTGCAGCTTCTTGGAAAAAATCATGCTTGTCTTTGGTCCAGTCTGTTCCTAGGAAGTTGATACTATTGTAAGTGGTATCTCAAAAGATTCTTCATGTTATATTTAGAGCTGGTCTATAGAAGTGCTGTTTATTTTTGTGTGTGTGTGTAATGATTTTGTATCTGGCAACTTTGCTAAACTTATATTAATAGTTTATGTCTACTTTCTTTTGAATTTTATACATATGCAATCATACTCTTTACAGTTTTGTTTCTTCCTTTTAAATCTTTCTACCTTTTATTTCTTGTCCTTACCTTATGACACTGGCTGAACCCTTTGAGTATAGTGTTGAATAGAAACAATGATAGTGGACATCTTTGTCATATGCCTGACCTCAAAGGGAAAATTTTCAATGTTTTACTATGATGTATGCTACAGGTTTTTAAAATTAGATCTCTATTAGATCAAAGTTCCTGTTTACTCCTAGTTTTCTAAGAGTACTACCATGGATATTTGTTGAATTTTATCAAACACTCATTCTGCATCTGTTAAGGTGATCTTGATGTTTCTCCACTAATCTGTTAATGTGGCATTCCTAGAAAACAGTTTGCATCATGATACAGTGACCCTTTTCTGTATTGCTGGATTCCTTTCCCTAATGTTTTGTTCAGGATTTTTGCATCTTTATGAGTTAAATTAGTCTGTAATTTTTTTTATATACTCTCCATATTGGGTTTTTATATCAAGGGCTATTCTGGTTTTATAAACTGAGTTGGTTTAAATAGCCTCTTTTTCTGTTTGCTGGTAGAATTCATCTAACATTGGAAATATTTCTTAAATGTTTGATAGAATTTGTCAGGGAGGCCATTTGGGCCTGGAGTTCTCTTTTTAGGAAAGTTTTAATGATTTAGTATCTTGGTTTCTGTTCTTTAGTCAGTTTGGGTAAGTTTTATTTTTATAGGACTTTGGCTATGTTATCTAAATTTTCATTACAAAAAGTTGTTCATAATAGCCTCTTATTATCCTCCTAATGTCTGCAGAATCTGTAGTGACACTGCCATTTTCATTCTTAGTACTGATAAATTGTGCCTTCTCTCTTGCATTTTTATCAGCCTCACCAAAGGTTAACTGATATTTTTGACTAGTCTTTTCAAAATAAAACCAACTTTTGGCTATACTGATTCTATCCTGTTTCATTTTTCACCTTTATTATTTCTTCTTTCTCATTTTTCTAACTGCTGGAGATGTTTAGCTTATTAATTTTCAGCCTTTTAACCATATACTTTAAAATTATAATTTTCTCTTTAAATAGGTCTTTAGTTACTCAACTCAAAATGTTTTAATTTTATTTCTGATTTCTTTGGATTTTGGATTACTTTTAAGTCTTAACTTTAAACATTTGAACACTTTCTTTTTGTTACATAGTACAAATAACTGATATAACTGTTTAGAAGAGACACAGCTAAAACACAAGAATTCAGAAAAGTTGAAAGTAAAAGGATGGACAAATGATAACTCTACACAAAATAATTAAAAATAGGCATTAAGAGAAACATGCATTACTAGAAATAAGGGACACTTCATGTAGAAAAATTGAATTTATTGGAAAGTTTAACAACAGTTTTAAATATGAATCTAATAGCATGACTTCAAAATATAATAGGTTGGCAGAGCCAACAGGGAGAAATCAGTAAGGCGATATAAGATTTGTACATAATTTGTTGTTCAGCCGCTCCATCATGTCCCACTCTGCAACCCCATGGACTACAGCATGCCAGGCTCCTGCACTACCTCCAGGAGTTTGCTCAGATTCACGTCCATTGAGTTGATGATGCCATCCAACCATCTCATCCTCTGTTGTCCCCTTCTACTCCTGCCCTCAATCTTTCCCAGAATCAGGGTCTTTTCCAATGTCTATTTGCATCAGGTGGCCAAATTATTGGAGCTTCAGCATCAGTCCTTCCAATGGAAATCCAGGGTTGATTTCCTTCAGGATTTACTGGGTTGATCTCCTTGCTGTCCAAGGGACTCTCAAGAGTTTTCTCCAACACCACAGTTCAAAAGCACCAATTCTTTGGTGTTCAGCCTTCTTTATGGTCCAACTCTCACATCCACACATGACTACTGGAAAAAACATAGCTTTGACTATACTGACCTTTGTTGGTAAAGTGATGTTTGCTTTTTAATATTTTGTCTAGGTTTGTCATAGCTTTTCTTCCAGGGAGCAAGCATCTTTTAATTTCATGGCTACAGTTACTGTCCACAGTGATGTTGAAGCCCAAGAAAATAAAGTCTGTTACATGTTGTACATTGTAATTAACAGATTTTATCTGACAGAAAACTCAGTATTCAACAACATATTCAATACATTCTTTTTGGTGCAGTTATTTATAAGAGGACATACACTGCATTTCAGTTCTTTGAAATTTGTTGAGATGTGTTTTATGACCCAGCATGTGGTCAGTTTTTGTAAAAAAAATTCCATACATGCTTGAATGTATATTCATTGTTGAACATGAGTAGTGTACTCTGTCTAACTTCATATTCCTATCCTTCACTTACACTTCACAAGATTATTGTGCTGTGGTCCCCTTACCCTGATAAGGCAAGGAACCCTCGGGCAATGGCTTCAGTCTTGTCTTGCTGCTTTCTTAACTCTCCACTCAGCCTGTAGGAAACTAGTTCATTCTTGCCATACGTGCAGAGTGGTAGTAGAGCATGTTCCTAGACTGTGGTTTCTTTTCTCTCAGCTGTCACTGGCAGCTCTGCAAGCCTTTTCTAAAACAACTAGGCAAAGACTAGGCTCCTGTTTCCAGGGGAAATATTTCAAGCTCTAAAAACTTGGTCATCACATTTCATTCTGGTTGCAGCACTAGAATGGGTCTCTGATTTTCTATAGCTCAGTGAACATACAGATGGTGAGGTGCTGGTCTTCCTTTTTAAATATGTTTCAGATGTCTTTGAGTGGATTGTTTAGCTCCCAATTCATTTGGTTTCAAATGGGGTGAGTAACTTACCCTCTCTCTTAGTGCAGAGAGGATTTCTTTTACACCGGCCCTCACTGAGTTGACAGCTCACAATTTAGGTACATTATTTTCAACAAGTCCATGTTTAAGGAATTTTCTTTCTTCTTCTTTTTTTTTTTGGTTGTACCATGTGGTATACGAGATCTTGGTTCCCTGACCAGGGGTTGAACCTGCACCCTGTGCAATGGAAGCATGGAGTTTTAACCACTGGACAGACCTCCAGGGAAGTCCCTGAGGAGTTTTCAAACTTACACTGATCTTGTTTTTATGTAGACCAGTTAGCCTAGCAGGATAAGGAAATGTATCAGTATTATTCCTTGCTCTTTAAAATGTTGTCGTAATTGCTTATTGTCCTGTTGTCAGTAGGCATTTGGATATAATGAATTTAGTAAGTTTGGAATTCAGGATATAGATAGCTTTTGAAGCCATGAATCCACAGAAACTCCCCTGGGTAGAGGTTACATAGAAGAGAGCTAGAGGCAGAGCCCTGGAGCACTCTACAAAAAGTAGAACCTTAAAAAGATAAGAAAAAATGGCTGCCAGAGAGGAAGGAACTAGGTAAGTTATCAAAATCTTAAGGGAATAATAAGTGGTCGGCAATTTAAAATACTGGTGAGAGGTCATGCAAGAAGGGTAAAAAGGAATTTACTGTTGGTTTGGCAAGACATGTCACCAGAAACCTTAAGAGCCATTTTAGTGGGAGTTATGATAGGGAGTTGGTGGTGGACAGGGAGGCCTGGCGTGCTGTGATTCATGGGGTCGCGGAGAGTCGGACACGACTGAGCGACTGAACTGAACTGAACTGAACTGATGATAGGAAAGCCTGATTGAAAAGAAGTGAGAATGGGAGGTGAGCAAGTGGAGATAGTAATTATAGAAATTAATTTTTTATTGAGGTACAGTTGATGTACAATATAAATTTCAGGTATAAAATAGTGACTAACAATTTTAAAGGCTATGCTCTGTTTATAGTTATAAAATATTGGCTATATTGCCTCTGCTGTAGAATATATCCTTGTAGCTTATTTATCTTATACATAGTAATTTGTACCTCTTAATCCCCTACCTCTATCTTGCCCCTCCCCTTTCCCTCTCCCCACTGGTAACCATTAGCTTTCTATGTCTGTTAGGCTGTTTCTGTTTTGTTATATTCACGTTTGTTGTATTTTTTAGATTACACATAAGTGATATCATAAGCATTTGTCTTTCTCTAACTTGTTTCACTTAGAATAATACCCTCCAAGTCTATCCATGTTGCTGCAGATGACATCATTTCATTCATTTTTATGGCTGAGTAATATTCCATTACATATATATTGCTATGATATATAATGGAATATAGTAATATTCCATTATAATGTGGACTTCCTAGATGATGCTAGTGGTAAAGAACCCACATGCCAATGCAGGAAGCTAAGAAATAGGGGTTTGATCCCTGGGTTGGTAAGATCCCCTGGAGAAGGGCTGGAAACTCACTCCATTATTCTTACCTGGAGAATCCCCATGGACAGAAGAGCCTGGTGGGCTACGGTCCATAGGGTTACAAGGAGTTGGACATGACTGAAGCAACTTAGCAGAAATATTTTATATATAATGGACTATTCATTCGCTCAGTCATGTACTCAGCCATAAAAAGGATGAAATATATAATGGAATATTACCCAGCCATTAAAAAGAATGAAATAATGTCATCTGCAGTAACATAGATGGACTTGGAGGGTCCCCACTGACTCAGTGGTAAAGAATTTGCCTGCAATGCAGGAGACACAGGAGACTAAGTTTTGGTCCCTGGGTTGGGAAGATCCCCAGGAGAAGAGCATTGCAACCCACTCCAGTATTCTTGCCTGGAGAATCCCATGGACATAGGAGCCTGGTGGGCTACAGTCCATGGAGTCTAAAAGGGTCGGACATGGCTGAAGCAACTTAGCAGGCACTATGCACCTCATTTTCTTTATCCATTCATCTGTTGATGGACACTTAGTTTGCTTTATCTTGGCTATTGTAAGTAATGCTGCTATGAACATCAAGATGCATGTATCTTTTCTAATTAGTGTTTTTCATTTTTCTCTGCTAAATACACAGGAGTAGAATTACTGGATCATATGGTAATTCTATTTTTAGTTTTTTAAGGAACCTCTATGCTGTTTTCCATAGTGGCTGCACTAATTTACATTCCCACCAATAGTATAAAAGGGTTCCCT
Source organism: Moschus berezovskii (assembly GCF_049115385.1). NCBI lineage: Eukaryota > Metazoa > Chordata > Mammalia > Artiodactyla > Moschidae > Moschus > Moschus berezovskii. Next base: position 54,237,492 of record NC_142488.1, on the reverse strand, counting down.
TTTATCTACATCCTTGCTAACGTTTTTTATATGTGGTCTTTTTATTGATAGTCAATCTGACAGGTTAAGGTAATAGCTCATTGTTTTGACTTGGCATTCTCTAATAATTAGTGATGTTGAGTATCTTTTCATATGCCTATTACAAATCTGTATGTCTTTAGAAAAATGTTTAGATTCTCTGCTCATTTTAAAATTGGGTTATTTGTTTTTTGATGTATGAGCTGTTTATATACTTTGATATTAATTCCTTATCAGTCATATCGCTTTTAAATATTTTTCCCATTCAGTATGTTGTCTTTTTGTTTTGTTGACATTATAGAAATGTATTTTGAGGAGTTTTGGTGGTAAAGAAGAAGGAATGAGGTCAAGGGGGGATTATTTTTTGGTAGAGTGGTGACATGTCAGGCATGTTTGTGTGCTGGTGAGAATGGTCCAGTAGAAGATGGAAGGATAAGGCCGTAGGGGTAAGATTAAAGCACAGTTGGAGGGGTTGGCCTTGGATAGGAATAGCATACCTTTCCACAGTAATATAAAGGCTGTATAAATTTCTCTGAGTAGAGGGATGGGTAAGGTTAGAAACCAAACAGGAAGACTTCTACTTTTTCCTTTATGATTTTCTTTTTCCTTTATGATTTCCTTTTATGATTTTTGAATTTTGACCATAATTATATCTGCTTTTCTAAAGTAATAAAGATCTGTTATTAAATTTTAAAATATTTTCAGAGAGAAGCTTGTGGTCACTTACTTTGCAGCCATCTTGTGTTCTGATGTGCACGTGAGCCCTTATCAGGGGAATCTCATTTGATTCCTGTCGTTGGCCAGGGTTCAGTCAGGCCTTGAGACATTCTTCCAAGGTCACGTTAAGATCCTTAGAGGCTCTGAGGCTCAGAAAGATTATGACATGCCCTTGTTTGCACCTGCCATGTATATTTCATGATAAAAAGTGATAAGATTTTTATATTTTCCCCACGATGTTAATTTTGTGGTTTCTTTGAATATCTAATTTGAATATCAAATGTTTCTAACCATCTCTTTTTCATTTCTGGGAGCCCCATTCTGCCTCGTGACCTAAACACTTGCTTAGTTGGCCTTTTGGGTAATCTAGCACTGCTATTGGTCCTTCAGGCTTTTACCCCTCCCAGTCTATCACCATGTACTGGATTGCTCCAAGGAAACCAAATACGACCTGGACCCTATGCTCAGTTTCTACATCTGTCCTCTGGTGGCAGGAGAGAGGTGCCAGATGGTTAGAAAGTGTGTTAAACTATGTGCCTATGAAAGCAGGGAATCAATTTTAGTGTTTCATCACACACCAAAAAGGGCAGGCATTTATTGGAAGGATACTAGGGTGCTTCAAGGGATGGAAACAAGAATTGGCTTAGGAAGGGGAGGCACTGGGCAACTCTGGGGACCTCAGGTGTATGGGAACCAGCATTCTACCCTCCTTAAGGGCTCGTGACTCCTGACAACCAACTCCAGCTTCTGACCCTGCGAGGCCTAGGCACTACCCCCTACCTGGAGGAAGAAGCCAGGTGGAGGGGTGATGCCCATGCTAACCAGGGAGAACTCAGCCACAACATAATGGGGCAGCACAGGGCAGTGTGTACTGGGCCAAGGGCCGCCATCACTGGGGCTCAGGCACCAGGCTCTTCCTGGAACACACTGTCTCCACTCTCTGCTTCTCGTGAGACTCATCCTGACACCTGCACTGGGCTGTGGGCTTCCCCTATGGCTCAGCTGGTAAAGAATTCACCTGCAATGCGGGAGACCTGGGTTTGATCATTGGGTTGGGAAGATCTCCTGGAGAAGGGAAAGGCTACCCACTCCACTATTCTGGCCTGGAGAATTCCATGGACTCTATAGTCCATGGGGTCGCAAAGAGTCAGACACGACTGTGATTTTTCACTTCACTGCACTGCACTCCCCAGTAACAGCACCTACAGCTGCCTCCCAGCATCCCCAAGCTGCCCAAGACCCAAGCCACTTGCTCTGGGCTCAGTCTTTGTGAGCCCCTAGGTGCTGCTCCCCATGGCTCCCAGCTCAGTGCAGCCGTGCCCTGCAGATGCATGGCCACCACCTCCCAATTGGTGCCTCCACAGATGGAAGCTGGTTTCCTGCCACTCCCACCTGCTGCCTGAGCTGGGCCTCCACTGGGCTTGAGGGTCTTGGGACAGTGTCTTGCAGTTCAGGCCCCTCTCTCAGCTGTAGGGGAGATGCCAGCAGTAGGCCTGGCCTTGTTGTGCCTTGTCCATCCTGCCACACCTGGGGTGGCTAGCTCAGCGTCTCCTGGGCCAGAAGGCTGGCTGCCAAAACATCAGCCCACCCGTGGCCTTGGGAGCCCAAGGGAAAGGTGCAGAGGAGGCGAGGAGCAGGCACGGACTCTGCAGAGCACCGATAAGATGGGCATGGGATGTGCCTCTTGGGGCCCAATGGCCTTGGGAACTCTGCCCTTCTGTTTCTGGGTTCCAGGCCTGCCCCAGAATGGAGCTCCATTCTTAGGGGCAGGGCAGAACCTGGGGTGGGCGGGGAGCCTCAGACAGGGATGGGAACCTGCTCAGCCTGAGGGATGCTGGTTGATCACCGCTTCTGCCAGCGCTCCTCGCGACCTGGCCTCTGGGGGGATGTTTCCCAGCCCCAGGGATGTTTCTGGACTAGGATACCCCTCTATCACTGGCCTTGCAGTGCTGGGGGAGGCTGCATGGATGCAGGGAAGGACAGGGAGAAAAACAAGGGTTGTGTATGTGGGTGCAAAACCTATACTCCAGCAATACTGCATGAGATACAAGATAATCTCTCTCCAGAGGCCTTTGGTGGAGTGCAGTGGGCAGAGACCTGGATGAGAATCGAGAGAACTGAGTTGGCTTGTGGTTCTGCCTAACAGCTGTGTATCTACTTGTAAGATGTAGACAGATGAGCCTCTTTGAACGTCAGCTTTGTTGCCTGTAAACTGGAGATAATTCTGACATCACAGGGATTTTACAGAGATTGACATGAAAATGGCAGTGTGCAGAGAAAAGAGCTAAGCCTGTTGTAAAGGCACAATGGATGTTGGTTGTATCAAAACCTGGATTTTTCTAGAACCAGAAATAGAGGCCAGACTACACTAGAAGTAAGGGCCAGCCACCTACAGTCCACCCACAGACTTACCTCACACCCTGGCATATCTCCCCATACCCTTCAGCCTGTCAACTCCCTTCCTGTCCAGTACTCAGTGTCACCTGGGGCTTCAGCACACCTGACCACACTCTTTGCTCTCCAGTGCACAGGAGAGTGCAGCCAGTATCACACCCACCGCCTATAAGTGAGGCCTTCAGGAAGCGTGGTCTCAGCCTGCATCTGATGTCCAAGATGAGGTGCTAAGCTGAGCTATATGTTATGGAGCAATGTATGGGATGTGGTCCCACGTGTGTGTGTGTGTGATATACATATAAAATCCACTTGCATATTCATTTAATATTGTTATGGAAGAGTACAAAATTTTCATTTCTATGTAAATTTTTGGAGAAGAACCCAAGAAACTGTTAGTAGTGGTTATCACTAGACAGTGAAACGGGTGGTGGGAAGGGAGACAAGGAGAGTTTAAAAAAAATTCTTACAAATCATTGTCATTTGAGTATTTTTACTATGAGTATGTGTTACTTTTATAATATGGAAAACTTTTAATTCTGAACTTTTTATTTTGTATTGATTGGGGGATAGCCAATTAACAATGTTGTGATAGCTTCAGTGAACAGCAAGGGGATTCAGCCATACATATACATGTATCTGTTCTCCCCCAAACTCCCTATAATAAAGAAAACTTTAAATCAAAATGTATAAATAATAAATAGGTAGATACAGATGATAGAAAATGAATGATGTGTAGACAGATAAAGGATGAGCTAGAGGATAGACAGATTATCTCCATGCCTCAGTTTCCTCATATATCAAATGGTACCTATTTCACAGGATTACTGTGAGGAACAAATGACAGAATGCATACAACCCTTTGGAACAGTTCCTGGCACACACTAGATGCTCAATAAATGTTCTCTTCACTGCAATAATGGCGCTGAGAAAGACAGGCTGGCTGAATGCGATAATCTCTTTCGCCACCTTGTGGTCAGTGTATGCCATGCAGGAAGGTCAATGCCAATAAGAAGCATCAACCCTCTTGGCCTTAGAGGGGATGGCAGACCTATGACTTTTAAAAAAATAAGTAAGCAACTTTCTAAATAGGTAACCAGAAGAGACTTATAGTCCTCTACTCATTGCTTCCTGTTTCAATCCCCAGCCATGAAAGTGTCATTGAGAAACTTTCAACCAGTGCATTGACTGGTTTCCTGCTCGTTTTTCAAGTCTCTATCTATCAGTCTTCTTAGTTGCAAGTGACAAAACCCATTCTAGCTTCCTTAACTAGAAAGGGGATTTTAAAAAAACTGCCATTAGGCAGAGTTCAAGGAAATCTCCAACAGGTGAGAGGATCTAGCTTGGGGGCTTGGCAGTCAAAAATTGGTCCCATCCATCTCCTCACAGGTACTGCTGAGGCTGAACCTGGGACTGTGTCATTGGGACACCTACTGCAAGTTGTTTGTGAAACAGCATTTCACAGCCACGCTCCACCACTGTCACCAGGCATGGATTCCACTGGATGATTGTCTCCTTACTTGTTTCTCTCTCCTGAACGGAAGTCTTTATTTTTAAAAAAATTTTTATTTGAAGAATAGTTGATTTAAAACATTGTGTTAGTTTCTGGTGTATACAGCAAAGTGATTCAGATATATATATTTTTTTTTTTCTTAAAAAAATTTTTTTGACTGTATCAGGTCTTAGTTGCCATATCTGTCTTTGGGCTCAGTGGTTGTGGTGCATGGGCTTAGTTGATCTCCAGCATGTAGGATCTTAGTTCCCCTACCAGGGATTGAATCCTTATCCTCTGCATTGGAAGGCAGATTCTTAACTGGTGGACTACAAGGGAAGTCCCATATATTCTTTTTCATATTCTTTTCCACTATGGTTTATCACAGGATATTTTTTCTGCTTGGCTAACTTCATTTCTTTCTTTTTTATTGGTGTATAATTGCTTTACAGTGTTGTTTCTGCTGTACAACAAAGAGAATCAGCTATATGTATACATATATTCCCTCCCTCTGAGTCTCCCTCCCACTCCCCAACCCCACCTTTCTAGGTCATCACAGAGCACCAAGCTGAGCTCCCTGTATCCTGGGATACTGAATGTAGTTCCCTATGCTATACAGAAGGACCTTGTTTATCTATCTTATATATAATAGTTTGCCTCTGCCAATCCCAAACTCCTAATTCTTCCCTCTCCCATCCTCTCCCTCTTGGCAACTGCAAATCTGTTCTCTGTCTCTATGTGAATCTTTTGCTGTTTCATAGATAAGTTCATTTGTGTCATATTTTAGATTCCACATATAAGTGATATCATATGGTATTTGTCTGACTTAGTATGATAACCTCTAGCTGACCTGAAGTCTTGATGGGGAACATCTGATTAGTGGAGCCTGGGACTCGCACCTCTCCTCCCAGCTGAGTTCTGTTTTCCACTTTACAGAGGCGGAACTCATTGTGGTGATTTAGTCGCTAAATCATGTCTGACTCTTTGCAACCCTATGGACTGTAGCCGGACAGACTCCTCTGTCCATGGGATTTTCCAGGCAAGAAGACTGGAGTGGGTTGCCATGTCCTCCTCCAGGGGATTTTCCCTACCCAGGGATCGAACCTGGGTCTCCTGCTTTCTGTAAATTTAGAAAGGCTTTTCAGAAGAGGCTGGATAGGGCAGAGAGTGATGCTCTGTCCCTAAGGAAAGGATATTGAGTGTGTATACCTCAGAGTCCCATGTCCCTTCCTGTCTTGCAACAGATTCTAGATATGGTCCAGGCGCTACTGGGAATTTAGGTCTATCTGAGTGTGTGGTCAGAGTCCGTACTGTTCATCTAGAGGGCAGACCATGGCGAGATCAGATGGGAGAATTCTTTTAGGCTTGGCCCTCCATGGGGGCAGGGGCCATGTCTGTCCGGTTTACTACTGTATCCCCTAGCATCTAGATTGGTGCCTCCACACATGATTGAAGGAAGGAATGATACAATGAAAGAACAAATTAGATTGGCCACTTTCCTTATGTAGTTGTAAATTTTCACTGATGGGACCTTAATTAAGGGACCTTAATCTTAGCAGAAGCCTAAAAGATGCTCTCTTAGGAATATCTTGTTAGATAAGGGAGATTAAAAAAGAAGTAGCTTTACTCACACCACACTACAACTTCACATAAGGTCTCTGTCTCCCTTCCGGGAGGGTTCTGTCCAAGCAGACGCATTGTCTCCATTCAGAGGGAAAGGACAACCAAGTAGGTGTCAACAGGTTTTACTGTCTAACTAGATATGTTCTTGAAAAAATTCTGCTCTCAGAACATATTTCCATGGCAACCCCAGGTATTGAGGTTCGCTTTTTTTCCCCATATATCAATCGTACAGCTCATTTGTTGAAGAGATTCTTCTTTTTGGCATGCTTGTGAAAAATTAGTTGAATAAATGCGAGTTGATTCATTTTAAATATATATTTCCAGGAGGGATGTATGCAAGATTCATTAGAATTGTTCAAGATGGCTGGGTCTGAAGGCCTGTTGGAATTGAACTTTGACATCCAATGCTAGTCTCAGCCGGTGGCCTCAAATGGGATTTGCTCTACTCATCACTGCATGGTGAGTCCTCATCTAGGGTTGTGCCTACTGAAAGGCACAGACCACCAGGGGGAGCAGGTATGCCTCCACTGTGGTAGATCATAGCCATTCCTGTTCGGACCCCCCCCACCCCCACCTCCCGCCAGCCAACCAACCTCCTCTGCTCTGGAAAATACTGTTGCTCTGCAACAGAGAAACCAGTTGTGCAGGGCCCCTACCTCTATCAGTCACCAGCCCTAAGTGAGACATGGAATGCAAAGGGCTGCCTTCAGATCCCATCTTCTACAGCCCTTTGGAACTTTCTGGCCATCCAAAATGCTTTCTGTCATCCTTCACGATTTTGAGGGTCCCCAAGACCACCCACACATTCAGTGAATTCGCTAAAAGGATTCAAGGGGCTCAGTATATAATTATCCTCACAGCTAAGGTTTATTACAACAACAGGATCTACAATAAGATCAGCAAAGCACATCAAGTCCACTCTTCCCCAGGAATGAAAACACATGATATGTGGGTGATGTTTTTATCCAAAGAAGCTCACTCAGTGTCCAAGAGTTGTTTTTTTTTTTTTTTTAACTGGGGGATGGTGATTGGACACCCTCTGCGTAGCATGTACCAAAATTCCAGACTCTCAGAAGGAAAGCAGGTGTTCAGTATAAATGATACTCTACAAACAGGTTAAGCACAGAGAATCACACTTATCAATTTGCATGGGTATTGTGCTGTGCTAATAGTCTTATTACTGCTGTGACAAAATTTCAAACACTTAGAAGTTTAAACTATACAAATTTATTCTCTTAGAGTTCTGGAGGTCATAAGTCTGGTACTGGTCTCACCAGGCTAAATTCCAGGTGTCAGCAGGGTTACATTCCTTTCGGAGGCCCCAGAGGAGGGTCTGTTTCCAGCTTACTCAGGTTATTGGCAGAATTCAGTTCAGAGGTCCTTGTTTTCTTGCAAGGATAACCTGAGGGCTGTTCCTAGCTTCTAGAGGCCACCACATTCCTTGGCTTATGGCCTCTTTCTCCATGTTAGAACCCAGAACAGTGAGTCAAATCCTTTTCAAGGCATATCTTTCTGACTCCCCCTCATCTCTCTGGCCACAACTAGGCAAGTTTCTCTGCTCTAAAGGATTCATGGGATTAGATTAGGCTCACCCAGATAATCCCAGATCATCTCCTTATCTCAAAGCCCTTAACTTTAATCACACCCACAAAATACCTTTTGTCATATAAATTGAATATGCTGTCAAGTAACATATTCATAGGTTCCAGGGATTATACATATTTAGGCAGCTACTCGGAGAAGGCAATGGCACCCCACTCCAGTACTCTTGCCTGGAGAATCCCATGGACAGAGGAGCCTGGTAAGCTGCAGTCCATGGGGTCGCGAAGAGTCGGACACGACTGAGCGACTTCACTTTCATGCATTGGAGAAGGAAATGGCAAGCCACTCCAGTGTTCTTGCCTGGAGAATCCCAGGGACGGGGGAGCCTGGTGGGCTGCCGTCTATGGGGTTGCACAGAGTCGGATACAACTGAAGTGACTTAGTAGCAGCAGCAGCAGCAGGCAGCTACTATTATGCCTTCAACTGCCAAGTTCCCAGATGCTAGCCAAAGACCAACCTTGAAAGCAGGCCTTTTCTAAAGACAACTCAAGGTTATCTGAAGTCAACTCAAGGTCTCAGGTCTGTTCTATTAACTATTTTCTGCACACCAATGCATACTAAGAAAGGTGACATTATGAGTGATAGGTGATATCACTTTCCAATAGTGTGTGACCCTTCTAGTGCTTGTGAAGTCTTGGACTTTGTAGACAACTGGCCCCATGGCCCAGTGCACAAAGAGGCCCTTATGCTCCAGACACACTCCAACCTTGAGGCTGCACAGGGCTGTCTCCTCCCCAACCCCTTCAACCCTCAGAAGAGCCAAAAGACTGTTAGGCTTTAGTGGTTATTAGCATTGGGCTCTCCAGAAAATAGATTACCATTTAGATTCTTAGCTATGTACCAAAAGCAAGTTATATATTCTCTCTGATTCTTATTTCCTCATCTCCTTGTAGGTATAACAACACTATCTTACAGGTTTAAATGAGACAATGCACATAATGCATGTACAAGACAATACTTCCAGATCATAATGGCTAGTGGGCTAGGAGATAAGACATCCAGCGGGGGCAAAACCAAAATTAAAATCTATTTTCACAAAGAGCTTCCTCTTGGAGGAGAAATAAAAGAGGTATGGAATCATTTTTTTAGAATTTACCCTGGTCTTTTTTCCCCCTTTTTGAACCCTTATCTCTTTATTGACTAACTTATTTCTCTTTCTTTCTGTGAAAGTGTGACATTGTGAATCATTAACCTTTGTTTTTCACCCTCAGCTCCAGCTTGCCCTTGTACTACTGGCCCTGCCTCAGACTCAGCACGTCCACAGTTTTTGCCCCAGGGTAGAGTTATTTTAGCAGAAATGCAAATAGACTCAAAGAGCCCAAGATCAGCTTTTGAGTTGCAGAAGAGATTTCAGAAAATTTACACAGAGGAAATAGGACTATAAGAAAGGCTTTCTGAGTCGTGAGATCTTAGGTTTTCTGAACACTGAGAGATAAGGACTTAGCCTATCTACAGGCATAGAAGAATATTCCTGTAGTGTCTGTCCAAAGGCATCCAGCCATCTCACACTAGATGAAAATCCCACAGACTGAATGGAGGGCTGAGAGGGAGGCAGGGAGATACTGATGACATTCAAGGTCAGGGAACTGCATCCCCCATTTCAGACTCCACTGAAGCCTTAAGGAGAAGAAGATATCTCTCTGTGTGTCTCTGTCTCTTCCTACTCCCCCACCCTCCATCCCCACAGGATTTGGGCTCCTTCTCATCTCCAAATATCATGATGGTATGACCTGGAGTATAAGAAGGGCCAGTCAAGTGCCAGAAAGGCTTTTAAAAAGCCTGGGCCTTGGGATTGAGAGAGGAAAAGAGTCTGTGATTTTCATAGAAGGTTCAACACCAACTATCAGGGTAGGAGGGGGTTGCAACCAAAGTCCTGTATTATTAAAGATTTAGAGTTTGCCTGGTATGGGTCCTTAGCAAACTACTTCAGGTTCTCTGGGAAAAAATACACTGCCCTCCATAGTGGGAGTCACTATGAGGTAAAGACTCCATTCCTCCCATGACGAGAACAGTCATGAGTTTTCCTGACAGCACAATGACAATGTCTAAGTCACAACAGCTGAACAAAACACACCTGGACAGAGAACCATGGGCTCTGTGGTTACTTGTTGGTTAGATGATATCAGGATGGAGTTTGGAGGCACCAAAATTGAGGCAGATTGAAATTACGAACAACTCAGTGATGTCCAATCCCTTCTGCCTGCAACTACTAGCCTCCCATGTCTTCTCACTAGCAACCCTCTGAATTTGGGGTAAGCTTCATGTAAGCACCACAGAAAAGAAATAAAAAGACCCTGTGAGCACTATATAACATGGATTAAAAACAAATGAATATTGTTCTTGCAGCTGGGTTGCATGGATGTACATCAGGGGGAACCACGAGTCCCACTGAATGATAGGCAGACTGTAGTGTATAAGTTGATTTTTGCACATTTTTCAAGGAAGAGGAGCTGTGAATGTGATCAGGTTCTCAGAGGGTTCAGAGATGTACATTTTTGCAGGAGGGCCTCCTGGATCTGTGCTTTATTTATCTATGCACCCTATGAGAACTCATTTACAATTGCAATGTCAAGCTTTCCCTGCCTGTGGAGTGGAAAAAACAATACTAAGCATGCAGAGTTATTGTGAGGAATTAATTAGAAGGTGCTTTGTAAATAAATCGATTTTAAAATGAGGGGTATTCATGTGTTAGCCCTCTTCACCACCCCAAAATGAATAGCTCTATTAAATAATAAGCAATTGGTTGAGATTTTTGGTATTAGAGATACACAATTTTTTAAAAAAATGTATGTGTATGCAGTTTATAAGTGACATAATGATGTGATTAATCCTTTATTTTTTCAAAGAATAATTTTCATAGATCATTTGATATTGTGTGCTCTAAAAATAATGATGATGATGATATGATAATTCCTTGTACTTGCATAGTCAGAGGTCCTCTCATTTACCTAATCGGTTGTTGACAAAGCCCTCCTCTTACTCTTGTAAATGAAATGAGGCTATTGCTGGGTCCACAGTGTTTGGTTGCCATGGTTTGAGTTGGTTTCATAAGCTGTTGCTTGGCAATCCCACGCGTCAGCTGGCTCTTTTTCCTCAGCACTCACCACACACTGAAGTATAATGAGACTGAGACTGGGCAAAGGAGGATAATGGTCCCTGAGCGCTTTCTATCTTCCCCCACAGTGCTGTTACCATGATGTTTGACAAATGAGTTGAGAGCAGAGGAATGAAGTGGTTACAAACATGGGATTCAGAGTCATGCAGACCTGGGTTCAAATTCAGGCTCGGGATCCGGCTCGATGTTTCCTTTAGCTGTTCACTTAGAGAAGCCAGTCTGAGTCTCAGTTTTCTCATGGGGATAATTACATTCAGCTCCTAGAGTGGTTGTGAGGATTGAAGGAGAAAATCCATGGAAAGCAACTGCATACAGTAGGGGCTCAGTAGGTGTAACCTATGCTAATAAGAGTGATTGGAGGTGGTGGAACCACAACTTTCCTTGTTCTGCAGTAAAATGTCCTGATGTCATGGTCAGGTTGGATTTTATTTGTATAGTAATGTCCCACTTTCCTTTAAGCATGAGAGTGAGTGGGCCCGCTGCAAATTCATGGAGTAAAAGGGAAATTTATAAATAATCAGGACCAAGGAAAAGAACAGGGGGTGTTAGTACCAAAAGGAAAACAAGTGGGGATGCAGCAGACAGAAAATATCAATAGAAGATGCCCACTCCAGGTAGTGAGTGGGTAGGTGCTAGACAAAGGGGCTTGCGTGGGGGAGGCCCATCTCCTCCCTAGACAAGCACATGCCCACAGGCAGTGGTGTATTGGTGAAATAGCTCTAAGGGAGAGAAAACCCCTGATTTGTAGCATTTGCCTATTTCCATGGTGTAAATGCTCCCACTAGGGCAGATTTTAAGTTGTCAATACAATGTCATGAACAGAAATGTGGAGTTGGAAGGAGATGCCCACAAGCCACTCTCCCGAGGCCTTTAGAGACTGCTCTAGCCCAGAACTAACCCCTTCCCTAAGGGCATCTTTCCTGTTTTGTTCTCATTGCTGGGCATCCCCAAAAAGCTTCTGTCTGTTTTTATAGCAGTTTAGGGAGATCAGTTCTCAAGCCTGCTCTTCTGGCCTTCAGTTTTCCCAGACAGGAAGGATATAGCTGAGGATATCTCTTGCGCAAGCCCAACCCCCACCTTTATCGACTGGCTTCTGTGGCCTTTCTGCCCCAGGGCTGGGACCCCATGACCTTCCCCAGATCCATAGGAGACTTGGGACCTAGACTTGGGACCTAAGAATCACCTAGGTAAACGTACTATTTGAGGTAGTCTCTTCTTTCAAAGTTATCTTTGTTTACCTTTTTTTGTGTAACCCAACTCAAACATGCTGCCCTGGTCATGGTCTTTCATATTCTTAGTTCTACAACATATATAACCTTAGTATTTTTTATATGTGTCACCAACCAGTTTTAAAAAGAATCACTTTTTAAATAAACCTGTGCAACTGTACCATTTCTTAAAGTGGTAGTAGAACTTCAGTGCAGTTGTCTGATTCTCAGAGCTGGAGTAAACAAACAACTGTGTGTAAGGGGTGGATTCCCTTATGGCCCAATTGGTTTCAGGTGTCAGCCACTGATTTTCAGTCATAAGAGTAGGCATGTTGACCAGCTTTTGGTGAAAATATGTCTTTTACAGTTTACTTAGTCCATAATTTGTATTTCCTTCCCACTCACTCTCTGACAATTTCCAGTTGAATGGCTTCTGCACATCCAGTGCTCTAAACACAGTGTCTTCCCTACAGATCAGCTAAAAATACCAGGATGTTTATGTTGCATAAGCAGCAGAAGAGAAAATTAGATGTGCTATCATATAACTTTCTAAGGAAGGTAGATTTAGTAACAGAAGAGGGTTTTTATGGGGGGAGTGTGAGGAGCTAGGTACAAAGTCATTAACTTTATAATTAATGGCCTGTCACAGCGAGTGAGGGCTAAGCTTCCAGAAGTCAGTGGAATGTGTAAGTTTGGAGGGAGACGCTAGGGGAGACAATAATTTCCCTGAAACAGCAAGAGGAAAGATCAAGACTACCTGGGCAAGATCCTCTGAAGGAGAGAACGAAGCATGGGAAAATGGAAGACTGTTAGGAGAAGGTTCAGGTGGTAGGGACAAGGGGCAGTTGATCACTAGAGACTAAAAAGAAAGCTATAGGAGATGAAATAATATCTAATGGCAACTTTCAAGTTAAATTCTATGGGAGCAACCCCTCACATTGACATATCTCCCCTTAGGAAATCTTCTACAATTTAATTGTACAAACCTCACTGTTACGATTTTCTATAGGGAATATGAACAAAATCTGGTTTCAAGGGTTAGATATGGAGAAAAACAGAGCCCATGAATCAGAGTAGCAGACATGGGGCTTATAAACACACGTATGAATGAAGGGATATCTTTGCATGAAGAGATCTACTGTTCACCACCCACTGGTTAGGGCAGGGTGGAGGGTATTTACTGTGCCTTGCTAGAGGACCACAGGTCAGAGAGACATGGGGAAGGACCCAGACAGAGTCTCCTTGAATGTGAGCCTATAGGCTTATGGAACTCTTCATCAAGCTATCCACCCAGAAACGGGCCTGGCCTTCATGATCCCCAAAAATGTACTCAGGAGGGGTAGGCTCCCGCTGGGGACAGACAGTCTTGCTAGATCTGGAAGAGTAACTTATCGGCAGGGATAGCATACATACTGTCTAAACACACACAAACACACACACAATGAGTCAATGATTCTTTCATCATAATATTTTCCAAATATTTGAAAAATTTGTGTTATGAAGGAGTTTGGGGACTTTTAATAGATTTTACTTTTCAGCCTTTGTGCCCAGCTATTTAAATGTTGGTGAAGAGTGAGGGTGTTATTTTTTCTGTTCTGTGAGAAACTTAAAACTTTTCAAGTCCACTTTGACATTTGAGGCCAACTTTTGGATACTAAGAGACTTTATTTCTAATTTATTTCCAGGAAATTTTGCCTCACTGCCTTTGCATAGAATTTAACATTTTATCTTACGTGATGATTGACTTAGAAGCTGATTATTTGAGAAAGAAAAAAGCGTGTGTGTCTGAGATGGCTCAGTGGCCATCTGAGATTCATGTTCTCTTTCTATGGCATGGAATTGTGGCTAGAAGCAGCTGCCCAGTTGGGGATTACAGTTCTCAGAACTCCCACCCCAACCCCAAACCATCCAGGTGATTAGTACTTGCTAGTAGAGTGTGAGAATTACTACATGGCCAAATAAGGAGCTGTGCCTTCCCTGTGGTCTCTTTCTTCATCTGCCAGCTAAATGGTGGGAACACTGGAACCCTAGGAAACAGTGAGGTCACGGGATAGAAAGAGGTCACCGCCAGGCAGGAACAACATCACTGGGTTAATGGAGCAAGAATCTAATCTATCATGTTAAGCCACTGAAATCGTTTCAGGGTTTATTTATTTACAGTAGCTAGCATTACTTTAACCAGTACAGGGGTTTCTCCAGTCAATCATCAATCTTGTACACAGAGCTTAACCTTGGAATATGCTCGGCCTTTCCAAACCCTCTAACTTTAAATGCATTTCAGAAAACCATACAAAAATAATGCCTGGGGTGATGGTTGGGGGTGGGGGTGGTATTCTTTGGTAAGCCTTCAGTCCAAGCTGGGTCAGGTTCTATCAGGTTTGCCTTTCTGGAAAGGTCACAGGCAAGTAAACCAAAGACTGGGCCCCAAAGGAAGGTGTTTAGGAATTTATCAGCCGGAAAAGACTTAATGCTAATAGGCAGGTGGTTAATAGGAGCCTAGAAAATGCAATTAAAAGGTTAGAAAACTCAGAGTATAGGTTAAACATGGGTAGCAGCCCAGACAAGTAAAGCTTAAAAAGACAGAAGAAAGATGAATAACAGAACAGCTGGGGATGATATGAATGCAGAGGTGAAGAAGGGCTGGTTAGGACCTGATTTGGTGAAAGTACCACTTGTGTAGTTGTCTGCATGGCCTAGCACCCTTTGTGTAGTTTTCTTTGGGCTGTCCAGGGGCCTCCCAATGCACTGAGCCTTTAGTGAACATATAAGCATTCTACATGGTAGCACTTTCCTCATTCTCAGATTGATGTGACAACTTGTGGGGGTGTGATGATGCCAGGCAAGCAGTGGGCAGGGCTGCTGAGTAGACAGCCTGTTACCCAAAGGAGCTCAGCAGAGTGACCTTTCAGTTCTAGATGGCTCCAAGGAGATGGCAGAGCCTACCTGCCCAGCTCCTACATCTTGAGTCCTTGAAGCTCACAATTGTTGCTCTTTTTCTTTTGTTGCCCTGCTAAAGATGATGTGTATATCTCACTGCTCTCCCCTCATTTCCTCCCTTTTTGGACTAAGTCTCTGCTGTCAGCTGTGCTGTGCTGTGCTCAGTCATGTCCGATTCTGTGTGACCTTGTGGACTGTAGCCACCCAGGCTCCTCTCTCCATGGGATTTTCCAGGCAAGAATACTGCAGTGGGTTGCTATTTCCTCCTCCATCTGGTATCAGGGTCCTGAGCAAAAGAAAGTGAGACATTTCTCTATTAAGTCAATTTATTCTGAGATGGGAGATGTAGTAACTAAAAGCAAATTCCATTGAGGATAAGGAGTTCTAATTGCTCAGAGAAAGGAGTTTCTCCATCCACATATGATAAACTCTTTTCATCTGGTCACTAGTCTGGGATTTGTGAGTGATGAAAGAGGCTCTGTACCTGACCTGCCTTAATGAAATTCCTTAAAAGTAATAACAAGTTGTGGGACTTCCCTGGTGGCACAGTGGATGAGAATCCATCTGCCAATGCAGGGGACGCAGGTTCGATTCCTGGTCCGGGAAGATGCCACATGCTGGAGAGCAACTAAGCCTGTGCACCACAACCACTGAGCCCAAACTCTAGAGCCTGGGAGCTGCAACTACTGAAACTGGAATGCTTAGAGCCCGTGTTCCACCACAAGAGAAGCCACCGCAATGAGAAGTCCAAGCACCGCAAGGAAGAGTAGCTCCCCTCATTGCAATTAGAGAAAGCCTGTGCAATACAACAAAGTCCCAGCACAGCCAAAAGTAAATACATAAATTAATTAAAAAAAAATAACAAGTTGTGTGAGTGGTTGTCTGAAAGAACAATAGTCTTGGTATCCCTAGTAGAACATTCTTGTTGGAAGAACTTTATTTTTTAAATTTCTAGTTATTACAAAATGTTGGCTATATTCTCTGTGTTGTATAATATATCCATGTAGCTTATTTTATACCTAGTAGTTTATACTGCTTACTCCCCTACCCCTCTCTTGCCCCTCCCACTCCCCTCTTCACTAGTTTGTTCTCTGTATCTGTGGGTCTGCTTCCTGTTTGTTATAGTCACCAGTTTGTTGTACTTTTTAGGTTCCACATACAATTGATATCATAGAATATTTGTCTGTTTAACTTATTTCACTTAGCATAATGCTCGCCAGTCCACACATGTTGCTGCATATGGGAAAACTTTGTTCTTTATGGCTGAGTAGTGTTCCTGTGTGTGTGTGTGTGCATGCATGTGCACTACATCTTCTTTATCCATTCATCTGTCGATGGGCATTTAGGTTGTGGAAGAACTTTATTTTGATCAGCATGTGTATTAATCAAAGTTCAGTTGCCCATAACAGAAATCACTCTATTTACTTTAACAGGATATGGACTTAAGAGAGGGGAAAATGTACTTACGAAATCATCAGAAGGGCTGAAGAGGCAACCCTTAGGCTCAGCTGCCAGAAATGACTACTAACACAATAAAATGAAGTGCCCCGCTAGGAAGACTGTTACCTCTGCCACACAGGAATCTGGGGAATTAGGAAGTTTCTTCCCTGACAGCTGGGTTCAGGATCATAGTATCTTAGTCACAATCCTGTAGTCAGGAATCTGCCATCATGACCGTTGGCTCTAGGAATATACTCCCTTAGCTATGCACCTGAGGTCAGGAAGCTGCTATTGCATCTGTTGTTCCAGAGCCACCTGGGGCTGCTAGACTGCCAGCCATAAAATGGAGGCTTCTAATACTGCCACCGCTCTCTCCACTTGACTAAATTTTCAAAGATAATTCACATAGGAGTATATCTGATTAGCAGAACCTGACTAAATCACATCAATTTCCTGGTTTCAAAGAAGGGAGAAAATAGAGCTTTTAGCTCTATTTTGTGTCATAAAAGAAGGTGCACCAGGGAAGAGAGACTAGGCAAGCCAATTTACTGAGTTCACTACCTGTCATTCCCTGACCAGAATAAAAGCCCTCATTCCTGGCCCTGATGCTCTGAGAGCAGCCTTTCATGATATGAAACAAGCCCAATTAGATAAAAGCTTCAATTCTGAAAGCAAAACAAAGTAGCAATATAATGTCACTGGACTGGGAACATTATGTTAACTAAAGCCTGCACTGACGTAAATGATATAGACAAAAATATAACAAAGCTAGATCATAAAGTGAATATTACTGTTTGGGAAAAAACCCTAAAATCTGAAAAATGATTTTTGAGAAGAAAATGCTTTAAAAAGTTGTGACATCAAGCAACACTATATGTATGTGTATGTATATGTGTGTGTATATATATATATGTATGTGTGTGTGTGTGGACATACAAACAACCAGGATATATTTCAAAAATATTTATGTGGTAGAGAGAGGATAATGAGAGAAGGAACTTGGGGTACAAGAGAAAAAAACAAAATAAAATTTGAAAAGAGAATAGCCTGTACTGAGTGATGATCAAAGTGTGCTATAATCTGTGTGATATGAATAGTTCAACTCCTGCTTTTTTAACATCTAAATAGGATACATAAAAGTTACCAAAGTGTTAACTCGTGATTGGAGGCATACATTTTAAACTAATTTGCAACTGAAAGTTTCATGAAAATACTGCCAAACAGAGCAGGAATAATTGACTTAAATAAACAAGATTTAAAATATAAAATTTGCAATCTACAGAATGGGAGAAAATATTTGCAAATCATATATAAGGACTTAATATACAAAATATATAAAGAACTCATACAATTCAATAATAAAATCTCCAATAGGTTTATAAAGGAACAGAGAAACCAAACGAGAATTTCTCCAAAGAAGACATCCAGATGACCAACAGGTACATGAAAAGATGCTCAACATAACTAATCAGGGAAATGCAAATCAAAACCACAGTGAGCTATCACTTCATACCTGTTAGAATAGACATCACCAAAAAGATAAGAGGTAACAAGTGTTGGTGAGGACGTGAAGAAAAGGGAAATCTTGTGCACTGTTGGTGGGAATGTAAATTGGTATAGTTACTATAGAAAAAATATGGAGTTTCCTCAAATATTAAAAATGGAACTAGCCTATCCAGTAATTTCACTTCTTGGCCTATATCCAAAGGGAATGAAAGCAGTATATTGAAGAGATATTTCCACTCCCATGTTTATTGCAGCATTATTCCCAATACCCAAGATACGAAAACAACTTAAGTGTCCACCAATGTATTAATGGATAAAGAAGGTAAAGAAGAGGACATTATATATATTCTTTCCTTCATGAGAAAGAAAGAAATCCTGCCATTTGTGACAATATGGATGAACTTAGAGGACATTATGCTAAGTGAGATAAGTCAGAGAAAGACTAACACTGTATGATCACACTTATGTAAAATCTAAAAAAGCTGAACTTGTGAAAACAGAGAGTAGAATGGTGGTTACCAGGGTCTGGGGGTGGGAGAACATGAGAGATGTCGTTTAAGGGTACAAACTTGACACAGGTAGTTAAGTCTTGGAAATTTAATGCACAGTATGGTGAATATAGACAATAATATTGTATTATGATCATCAAACTTGTTAACAGACTAGATCTTAATTACTCCTGCCACAAAAAAGAAATGATAATTATGTGAGGTGTTAGCTAATTGGTGATAATCATATTGCAATATATAAATGTATGAAGTCAACACATTGTACACCTTTAACTTACACAGTGTTACATATCAATTACATCTCAATTTAAAAAATTAAAAATGTAAAGAAAGATAAATCACTTTCCAAATTCTGAAATACATGCAAATATATATTTTTTAAAAGCTTAGAAAATGCCACAGTGCTTAAAAATTAATCAAATGTCCAAATGGAAAGCCTAGGAATGTTCACATCCTCAATTCTGATAGAACAGTGTATGGTATCAAAATAATATCAGAGAGTGATAAAAAATTGTACAAATGAAAAGCATATTGAATATGAAAGAACATTCAGAATAAAATCATTGTCTCAACTGTAACTGAATTTTTAAGAATTCACAAATGATAAGGTGTTTTGAAGCCAGAACAGTAACATGAAATAGTTCAGAAATGAATACAGTCAATAGTTACAAAAGTCTTATAAACTGCTGTTGGGAGATACTTGCTTTGAGTCTATTTTCATAAGTAAAAGGCTTATAAAATTTTTAGAAACCAAACTGAATAAAATTACTTACCTTAAAAATGAAATTGAAATAAAAATAATATCAAAAGAGCCACAACATGGAAACAACTCTGCAAAAACCTGAAACAAATCTACTTGACTTATAAAATCATTGAAAACTGAACCCCAAACCATTGGAATTTACTGAAAGATCTTAGTTATTGATTGGAAACATTTCATTTCAACCAACTAAAAATTTGACAATTTTGCCCAAACTGTACAATGCCTCACCCTAAAATTCTTCTTTCCCAAGTTCCCTTGTATCATATTTAAACTAAATCCCCCACACAATTAGGCAGCTGAGCAGGCCAGGAGGCATTCCTTTGGCACTTACAAACAGCAACAGTCCACAGAAAGGTCAGAGCCCTCACTTCTGCCTTTCATACCATGACACAACTTGCCATACCCAAACTCTCAGGTCTGCTCTTCAAACCATGAAGATGTGGGTCTTTGCTCACATCAAGACCCAAGAAAGACCCCAATAGTTTCCAAATAGACCTAGGATCCCCCACACTCCTCAGTAGGAAGGGAATGGCAACCCACTTCAGTATTCTTGCCTGGAGAATTCCATGGACAGAGGAGACTAGTGGGCTACAGTCCATGGGGTCGCAGAGTCAGACACGACTGATGGACTAACACACACACCCTGGATTTGAACCAGAAGCTTCATCCAGAGCTTTTGGCTGTACCAGATCATTCTGATGTGATGGGAAGAAAACCCTACCTTTTTCAGCTCCCAGATGGCTGCTGCAGCTGGGTGATTATGATTAACCTTGGCCTTTTTCCCCTTTGGTGGAGGTGACTGGAGCTGACTCACAGATTCTTTTCTTTGTTCTAGTGTTTTCCATGTGCAGGCCAAAGGCTGGAGCAGTTGGGTGGGTTGTTGATGGGGAAAAGATGAGGTCCAGGTCTAGGGACTGGAGCAGGTTGTAGAGGATGAGTGCTTCATGTTGCGGGAAGCAGAAGGCAGGGCTCTGGTCTGGAATGGAGCTACATCATGTTGAGGTGAGAGTTGTCTGGGGTGGGCTGCCACATCCAGGAGTGGCTGATTAAGTGGGTCTTGATCTAGACATTAGCATCCGCAAGGTATAAAAGTGCAGAGGTGAATGATTTGGTCAGAGCTGGGCTGTGGGGGAGGGGGGGCAAAGATATTCATCCAGGTTTAGTTAAGGGTTGTTCTCAGATACAGTGTTTCACTAAATCTAAGATGCTATCAAGTATAAGATGTACCATTATTTTATGTATCACTATATGGAGAAAGTGGGCTTCCCAGGTAGCTCAGTGGTAAAGAATCTGACTACCAATGTAGGAGACACAGGAGACTCAGGTTCAATCCCTGGGTCAGGAAGATCCCCTGGGCAAAGAAATGGCAACCCACTACAGTATTCTTGCCTGGGAAATCCCATGGACAGGGGAGACTGGTGGGCTACAGTCCACGGGGTCACAAAGAGTCAGACACGACAACAACTGAGCACACGAGCACAGTAAGAAAGAAGACTGCCAATTAAACTATGCCATAATCTTTTCTTTGTACTTATAATTTAAAAATTTTACTTATTGAAAGCTTTTAAAATTTTATATAGACATAGTCACTCTTATGAGTGTCTTAAAAATATAAATAATATAAATTGCTTGAAGTATTCCTAAAATTTCTTCACATTGATAACCTGATTATTCTGAATCACTTTTTGGTTCAGAGTTGAAATTGTCCATGTTTTCTCACAGGATATTGTCCTCTGTGCCATCAAGATAGTTGCTGATGCTGCATTCCTTAAGAGAAACATCCAAGGTATTTTCTTCCAAGTTGCTTCCAAGTTACAAGTTTGAACATGGGCTTACTTGCTCAGCTTGTGACAAGTAATCTGGTTGAACATATCTCAACAACAAAGTACAAAAGAGTTTCAGCTACTTGTAGGTATCTTCCTTGCTTTGGACTCAAAATATACTTTGTTGTTGCACTGCATGAAAATGCTGAATTGCAATAATTTTTCCATGTTTCAGGTATCCATTGCTTCACAACAAATCACAACTATACAGATCACCATTTCTAGCCTGAGAGTGGCCATTACTCTTTGTGCTAATATGCCTCTGAGAGTTTGATCTTTGTTCCAAAGCTCTTTCTTTCTCTTTTAACTTTTGAAATATTTTAACCTCACAAAAAGAGTACAAATGGGTCTCATGTACCCATCACCCTGCTTACATCAATAGTGACATCTTACATAACTTATGGTAAAAAACCAGGAAACCAATTGGCACAACACAGTTAACTGGACTACAGATCTTAACTCATATTTTACCAGTTTTTTCATGCATTTGTTTATTTTGTATGTCTGTGGATCATTCAATGACATTTAGTCAGATGTATATATTTGTATAGCCACTACCATAATCAAGGCCTTTTCTGTTACCACAAAGATCTCCCTCATGTTACTCTTTATAGTTACACTCTTTATTGGGGCAAATACCCTCAGCCTTCTTCTCCAATTTTGGCTTTTATCTGGCTGCAGATACCTCAGATGTAGGCTAAGCAGTGCCTTCAGAGAAGGCAATGGCACCCCACTCCAGTACTCTTGCCTGGAAAATCCCATGGACGGAGGAGCCTGGTAGGCAGTAGGCTGCAGTCCGTGGGATCGCTAAGAGTCGGACATGACTGAGCGACTACACTTTCACTTTTCACTTTCACGCCTTGGAGAAGGAAATGGCAACCCACTCCAGTATTCTTGCCTGGAGAATCCCAGGGACGGGAGCCTGGTGGGCTGCTGTCTATGGGGTCGCACAGAGTCGGACACGACTGAAACGATTTAGCAGCAGCAGCAGCAGCAAGCAGTGCCTTTGTTGACTATTTTCTATTAACCATCTCCACAACACCCTACACCACAAGCCCCCCTGATTCCTCTTTTGATTTAAAGTATTGTCAGTTGTTATGGTGACTGCAGCTTCCTGGCTTCTGACAGTTGATTGCTGTCACCTGGCACTCTTAATTCCAGGCTCCATGCTTCCCATGAACATTAATGAGCAGCAACCACCTCTCCTACCCTCAACCCTAGGCAGCAAGTGAGAGTCAACACTGAGCTTCTTAGTGATACTGGTGCTCCTCTCACCAGTACATTCCTGGTGGTTTTTGGTGAATAGTGAGTTTTCCTCATGCACCCCTTCCCCCACCCAAGGAACATAATCTTCTGATACTATTTCTGACCTCAAAGGGTCTATCCATTCCAACAGTCCATTTCCTCCAGCTTCTCTACTCCTTCCTCTACCATCTGCCAGGCGACACAGGCATTTTCACTTCATCCAGCATGAGCCTTTGCCTACTCAAGGCTTCTAAGAGCCACCCTGAAGTGAAGTGAAGTGAAAGTCGCTCAGTCATGTCTGACTCTTTGCAACCCCATGGACTGTACAGTCCATGGAATTCTCCAGGGCAGAATACTGGAGTGAGTATCCTTTCCCTTCTCCAGGGGATCTTCCCAACCCAGGGATCAGACCCGGGTCTCCCACATTGTAGGCGTATTCTTTACCAGCTCAGTCACAAGGGAAGCCCCAGAGCCACCCTAGCAGTCAGTTTGCTCCATCTCTAGAATGCTTGTCAGGGTGTTAAATCTACCTCCCAAGAAAGTACCCTCAAATTGTTAAATTCTTGCTTCTTCAATCTTATGTTCCAGCTACCTTGATCAAGCACCTCAAAATCCAGTCTCAGGGGTACTCACCTGGCTCATGTGACTCTGTGTTAGCCAATTCTTCCCAGCTCCTTCAGTATACAATCTATTTCCTTCCTTTTAGGGTCCAGCATGTCTCCAGTTGGGCTATGCTGCGATTTAACTGAGGTTATTAGCCTAGCAGCCAGGAGAAAAGATTGGGGCAGCTCCTGAGAGGGAAACCGTATGTTTTGTAGAGTGAGGCTTTGTTGACATCTTCCAGCATGAGATGTGCTGACTCTTACTAGGGAAGGTTGAGCTACCTGTGCATTTTCTGAGAGTTCAGGGAAATCTACAGAGCCAACATCTTAAGGGTATTCATTCAGATGTCTCCATCCTATTTTTCAGGTCCCAAATTTTTCCAACCAGGGCTCTGACTTTAGTATGACAGACTTACCTGGGATGAGCATTTAATCATCTTGAGGCTCTTACTATCAAGTCCTGAGTCTGCTCCTCTGATGTGTCAGCTTGTCACCGAGTCCAAGCTCTTGTGGCTCCCCACACAAGAGGCCAATAAATCAAGAGATCTTTCACTGGGGGAAGGAACAGTGACTTTATTCAGAAAGCCAGCAGACTGAGAAGATAGTGGACAGGTGTCCCAAAGAACCATCTTGCCTGGGTTTGGATGCTAGTTTCTTTTATATACTGAAGAGAGGGAGGTGAGGAGGTAAAGTTAAAAAGATGATTAAGTTATTGCATATATTTCCTGGTTCCAGTCAGATTCAGGCTACCATGGTAGCTTAGTTGGTAAAGAATCCGGTTGCAGTGCAGGAGACCCTGGTTCGATTCCTGGGTCAGGAAGATCCCCTGGAGAAGGAATAGGCTACCCTCCCCAGTATTCTTGGGCTACCCTGGTGGCTCAGATGGTAAAGAATCTGCCGGCAATGCAGGAGGCCTAGGTTCAATCCCTTGGTTGAGAAGATCCCCTGGAGAAGGGAATGGGTACCCACTCCAGTATTCTGGCCTGGAGAAGTCCATGGACAGAGGAACCTGGCAGGCTACAGTCCATGGGGTTGCAAAGAGTCAGACACGACTGAGCGATTTTCACTTTCACTTTCCAGCCAGACTCAGGAGGGATGTGCTAATTTCTTCTTTCTTGCAGCCATTCACAGGTGGTCCCACTCAGGATGTTTAAACAAAGGTAATTTTTTTTTTTAATTTGTGAACTTAAGGGTATTTCAGCTTAACGATCAGTCATGGGAAGGCAGGGTTCTGGGAGATGTGCATTATGTATACTTTAGGCTATAGGCAGCATTCCTTTAGTGATTGATTTGTAGCAAAGGCAATGGAAAGCAAAGGTTAAAGTAAAAGAAACAGATCCAATATGGAGTCAGATTTGTTCTTCCCTATTACATGCTCTTCTACTGAAAGAGAAGAGGGCATCTTTAAGCTATCAACAAGATCTTCTGTCTCTTATGCTTAGGCATTAATTGCTTGTTAACAGCCCTCTATCTCATTATTCCCTTGTAGGGCATCAATAGAAATTCATAATAACCAGTCAGCTTTGCTGATCTTTCTTTCAAATGCCAGAATCATTGTATCTGCAAGAGTGTTTCCTTCCACTGGACATTTTCCCAGGTCACAACTGGTGAAATTTTTAGCATTTGCATTACCACCTTGTAGAAAAGAATATCTGTTCCCATCTCCAACTCAGGATGGCATTCTCTTTGCCCAACAGGTAGTGAGTGATCCAGTCCCTCAAACCCATCTGTCCATCAACTTTCTTGAATCCCACCAACAGTGTACTTTATGTCTATTCAAAACCTCCAAGAAGCTGATGCTAAGATGGGATTAGATGTGCAAGAAACTTATTGGGAGAAATGCCTTTGGGTGATAAAGAGGAAGAAGCAGAAGTAGGCAAGGGAGAGCTTTCAGATTACAATCTAGGCCTGACACCAGTGAAAGGAGAAGGGGAAGGAAAAGGGATTGGCTAAAGGGAGTTGAAGTCTATAGTACAGTTCAAAAAAATTTTGAGCCCATCAGATGGATTAGAGAAATATTGTGTCCCCCAAGAATGAGCCTGCACTAGCATTTGCACCATGCTCAATCAGTGCTATTGGCAGCCTGTGGGAAGCAAACTTGGTGGTGGACCAAGTCTGATGGAAGTTAGGGCTACTAGTCAACTATGCTTTCTGCAGTAGAAGATCTCAGTGGCCTATTTTATGGCCACTATAAGTGGCATTCTAAGAGTAAACCTTGCATCTAACTCTGGTTTTGACCTCTGGGGAAAGGGTTTTGGACTTGTCCCCATGCCTCTTTAAGTGCAATGCATGGACAAACCAGGGATGACTGATCTTTTTATCCTACTTGAATACCTCCAGTATGATCTTCCACATTACCAAGAAAGGCTCCCTCTCCTCCTCCCCTCACTCAAATTTGGGAACAGGAATGGGAGCTGGAAATATGCCATGACCAATTTTCAATCACTTTAGGGTCTTCTCTTTGGCTTGAGTAGTAGGTCCTGGCCTGGACCTTAGACTCTACCATACAGCTTATTGATCTAGAATGTAAAACCCTGGGCTAACTTTTGTAACTCTTTACCAAACTATGTTTTACCTCTGACTCTCACTCTTGGACCCTCAATGTATTCAGGCCTCCACATAAGGTGGACAGTCAGGTGTTTGCTTTCTCAGGCTTATCAACTCAAAAGGAAGGGCTTTAGCCCAATTAAACCCTAAGACGTTTCAGCCCTTAGGCAGCTCAGCTTTAGACCTGATTCAGGCTCTTCTGACTGGCCACCCATTTCTGTGAGGTTTGCTGTTTATCAGGTCATTTCTTAGTTGAAAGCATCCCTCTTGCTTTAGCAGCAAAATATCTTAATTGGATGATTTCCAGTGTGTGTGTGGGGTGGTCCTCCTGCACAGTTAGAATGGCCTCAACTCAACAGGAGTTGCTGTGAACCACCACTGAGAACAGTGCTTTACAAAGATTACCCAAAGTTATGCCCCCTACTAGAGGTCGCCGGAAAGGAATTCTTAGAGGTTGGTTTGAGGCCATTGCAGGGAGCATTCTAGGCAGGTGGAAAAAGCAGTTCTCCCCTTCAATGGACAGTGGAACTTCTTTCCACTATCCAACATGTGGGATGGCATAATTGTTTCAGGTATACTAAAATGTTTGTTATCTTAGATCCTGTCATGGGTTGCATCTCTGAAAAGATATGTGGCAGTCTTAATTTCCAGTACCTTGTTTGAATGTGACCTTATTTGGAAATAGCATCTTGGTAGATGCAAGCAGGTTAAGATGCTGTCATTAGGGTTGGCCTTTGATCCAATAGGACTGGTCTCCTTATAAGAAGAGGAGAAGAGACACAAACAAAGATAGAGACACATAGGGAGAATACCATGTGATGAAAGAGGTAGAGATTGGAGTGATATGTCTACGAGCCAAGGAATGTCAAAGAATGTCAACAACATCAGAAACTAAGAGAAAGGCATACAACATATTCTCCCCTGGAGACTTCAGAGAGAGCATGGCACTATAGACGCCTTAATTTTGGACATCTAGCCTCCAGAACTGTAGAAGGATAAATTTTCATTGTTTAAAACCACCCAGTTTGTACTAATTTATTATGGCAGCCCTAGAAGACTAATGTAGATCTCTGTAGTGACTTTGATTAGTTTTGGAAGGAATTTCCAGAAATATGAAGGGGTAAGATGGGACCTACCCATCAGAGAGGAATGTGTGCAGTACTTTGATGTTCCTGGCCCTCCTCCAAATTTTCTTAGCAAAGAACAAAAATGCAGAGAAGAGAACCCAGCTCAGGTCTCTGATTGTGAAGTCTTACTAGTTAACAGTCTCACTGCATACTTTGACCAAGGTATCCAGTGTTCCAAATTTTTATTTCTCCACTTGCTTTGATACTTTGGGCTCCTAGAAATGAAAATAGTAATACTACTAGATAATACTTATGAGAGTTCTTGCTTGTTTTGAATTCTTTTACATTCGTAAAGTCATGACTCACAACAACGCTAAAATGGAGTCATTGATATTACTATATCTATTTTTACATATGAAGAAACTGAAACAGAGATGTTAAATAATCTGTCAATGGTCCCATAGTCAGGAAATGGCAGAGAATAGGATTTGAACTCTGGCAACAATGGCTCCAGTGTCTGTGCTTAACTGATATGCCAGACAGCCACCTTCTCTATTAGGAAGCATGGGAGAGGTAGCAGCAAAAACAGAATTCACCAAGGACTGGATGTCTCAGTAGTCCCACAGCCTACTGACTGTCAGAAATAAATAGGCTGACTTTGTTGGCATAGTGTTTGGATGTCCTCAAAATGGATTGCTCTTTTGGAAGCCCAAGGCCACAATTTCAACCTCCTAATCCAATTCCATTTTCCAAAGTAGCTTATTGAGATCCCATGTCCCTGTACTCCCAGTCCAGCTTCTCCTTGTACAAAGGACTCATCCTCAAAATATAATTTACTTTCTCCCACAGTTAGTTCTCTCCCAAGATTATTTAGAAGATAATAATAAATGTTAGAGAAACATAGTCATTAATTGATATTGATACAGCTATTTCCCATGGAGAAGTTGGAGGCTTCTCCAAGAATTTCTCCACTCAATGTTCTTAGGCTACTACTAGTGCCAGGGGTTTTATGAACAAATTGAAACCTCCATAATACAGCATAGTTGTTCACCAAGTTCCATTTGGCTTCCAGGATGAAACTTGTAGTAGCTTTCTTTCCAAGCCAACAATTTTTGGACTGTTATCCTCACTTCTTCGATAACAACAGCACTGGGATTATGTTTCTGTTGGAGCTTGGGGTAGCTATAGTCCTTATACCAACTTGAGCTCAAGTGTGAATACATGACTTATCTAGCTGACTTTTCCATCAAAATTAATTGTATTGTGACAGCTATTTCTTTCTCCACAACCTACTACAAAGTTTGATGACTGTTAGGTTAGAAAAAGAAGAAGGAAATAAATCCTTGAGATTCCTGAGACATACTTACTTCAGGTCAATTCAATCTTGGGTGCTACATGTGGTTTTTCAGGTACTCCTGCCAATTTTCCCATCCCATAAACAATTCCAACAGTTGATGAGTTTTAAGTAAATTACATCTGTACCCAGAATTCAGTGGAAAAGTCTATGTATCTATTCCCTTCTGTATTCTCAACAAGCCCATTGCAGCCTTGAAAAATAATTGTGTGCTGAGAACCCACTTCTCCTGTCATCTTAGTTTGAAATTTGCAAGGGCTGAATGTTCAGATGTTTCTGAACATTCTTGGTGCAGAACCAGAACAATTTCTTCCATTTCCCTCTGGATGCAATGTCCCATATGTAAAGTGCAATAACAGTCAGGCAAAATGTACTGCTTATCAAAGTGCCTCACTCATTTTCCTTGAAGAGTATAAACACTGGTCTCTTCCCAGAGATGACAGAAGAGTTCACATGGATTTTTGGTTTGGGGCTCAGCCCTTAAACTGAAAACTCAGCCCAAACAGGAACCAACCAGATTGGCCTATTTAATCCAATGTAGCTTGTTTGGATAATCAGTGTAAAACATGTTTTACGCTCGGGGCTGGTGTACTGGGATGAACCAGAGGGATGGGATGGGGAGGTAGGTGGTAGGGGAGTTCAAGATGGGGAACACATGTACACCCGGGGCAGATTCATGTCAATGTATGGCAAAATCAATATAATAATGTAAAAAAAAAAAAAAGATGCAAAGTTTCAAAAAAATAATAAATAAAAGTCAGGCTTATTAAGATATAATTTACATGTAGTAAGCCTTACCCCTTTTAGAAGTACAGTTGCATGAATTTTTACAAACTTACACAGTTGTGGGCTTCCTTGGTGGCTCAGGCAGTAAAGAATCTGCCTGCCATACAGGAGACATGGATTCAATCCCTGGGTGGGGAAAATCCCCTGGATAAGGGAATGGCTATCCACTCCAGTCGGAGAAGGCAATGGCAAGCCACTCCAGTACTCTTGCCTAGAAAATCCCATGGATGGAGGAGCCTGGTAGGCTGCAGTCCGTGGGGTCGCTGAGGGTTGGACATGACTGAGCGACTTCACTTTCACTTTTCACTTTCCCACATTGGAGAAGGAAATGGCAACCCACTCCAGTGTTCTTGCCTGGAGAATCCCAGGGACGGGGGAGCCTGGTGGGCTTCCGTCTATGGGGTCACACAGAGTTGGACACGACTGAAGTGACTTAGCAGCAGCAGCAGCATCCACTCCAGTATTCTTGCCTAGAGAGTTCTATGAACAGAAAAGCCAGGCAGGCTACAGGTGGTCACAAAGAGGTGGACATGACTAACACTTTCACTTTCTTTTTCGTACAGTTGTATAATTACCACCACAATCAAGATACAGAAAATTTCCATATAACAAACATTTCCCTTGTGTCTCTTGGTAATCAACCCCTTTCCTTGCTCCCAGATGCTGGCAACCACTAATTTGTTTTATATCCCCATAGTTTTACCTTTTCCAGAATATAAATAGAATCGCATAGTATGTAACTTTCTGATTCTGATTTCTCTTACTCAGCATAATGCATTTTAGATTCGTCCATGTTATTGTATATATCCAGAGTTCATTCCCTTATATTATTGACAATTATTGTCCTTTTATTGAATGAACATACCAAAGTCAGTATATCCATTTGCCATGAAGGACATTTAGATTGTTTCCAGTTTGAGATTTCTATAAACATTCATGTACAGGTTTTTGTGTGAACATAAATTTTCATTTCTCTAGGGTAAGTATCTACGAGTGGAATTGCAGGGCCATATAGTAAGTGTTGGAGAAGGCAATGGCAACCCACTCCAGTACTCTTGCCTGGAGAATCCCATGGACGGAGGAGCCTGGTAGGCTGCCGTCTATGGGGTCACACAGAGTCAGACACGACTGAAGTGACTTAGCAGTAGCAGCAGTAGTGTACATTTGACTTTATAAGAAACTTAACACCTTTCTATTCTTCCCTAGTATCTGCCCATTCTTCTCTGAAAAGGTAACTACTATCAGTTTGTTGCAGGGTTTCACTATCCCCAAGCCTTTAGTTTACCACCAAAAGATTGTTTTTTAGAAGGTTTCTAGAAAGTAATTGGCATCAACCATTTGTTTTGACTTTATAGTTCTTCTGGTGGTAACAATTGGAAAGTCATACAGTTTTCCATATTTCACATTACTGGGGCCAAGTACTGAATTGGTGGTTTAGTCACTAAGTCATGTCCGACTCTTGTGACATGGACTGTAGCCTGCCAAACTCTTCTATCTGTGAGATTCTCCAGTCAAGAAAACTGTAGTGAGTTGCCATTTCCTTCTCCAGGGGATCTTCCCAACCCAGGAATTGAACCAGGGTATCCTGCATTAGCAGGCAGATTCTTTGCAGTCTGAGTCACCGGGTAAGCCCTCTTTAGGTGGTGGTAGTTTAGTCGCCAAGTCGTGTCTGACTCTTGTGACCCCATAGACTGTAGCCTACCAGGCTCCTCTGTCCGTGGGATTCTCCAGGGAAGAATAGTGTGAACTGCCAAAATTTTTTGAGTGTCTATTGAGATTTCTGGGGTTGGGAAGACTAGGGTTCCATCCTAACTGAATGGAATGGCTATATAGTGTCTAGCCCTTGTGATGATCCCAGAAAGTCTTCTTAGTGATTCTCTTGAGGATCTCTCTCTTGATTCACCATTGCCTTTTAATTGACACAGTCCCACTGTTATGTTGCCCCATATCTAAGCTCACTCCATCAGTGACTTGGAAAACTTTTCAGTTCTTAAGGCACTCTCCCTGGATTTGAAAACCTTCTTGGAGTCACTGAGCTTCAAGGTTTACAGTGATAAATGTCCATTTCATTGTGGATGGATGGCAGAGCAGAGTATGTTTTTTTTTGGGTTGCCCCAGGCTACTCTGTCTCCCCTCCCTCTTGCAGGTTTGCTGGCTGCCTTTCATCATCTTCCTTGTTTGATTCACCTTGACAGATTCATGTGCAGACTTGCCCTCTTAGTGAAGTACAACTGATGGTGCGTGCAACCTAATGAAAGGAGTTTGTTCCTTTCCTTGGCATTCTTCAAATACCTCATCACTTTCAGACAAATTCTTTCCATTTATTTCTTAAAATGGAGTCACTAGTCAATCACTGAGGCTAAGAGTCTTTTACAAAAGCTTCTATTTTGACTTAGTATAATTTATCAATTTTTAGTTTTATGGATCACGTTTTTGGTATAATGTCTAAGAATTCTTCACCAAGCCCTAGGGCCTGAAGATTTTCTCCTGTTTTCTTCTAAGAGTTTCATAGTTTTACATTTAGATCTATGGTTCATTTTGAGTTAATTTTTTGTGTAAGGTTTACAGTTTAGGTAGAGGTTCATTTTTAAAAATTTTTTGACCTGTATTCAATTGCTTCAGCACCATTTGTCGAAAAGACTATTCTTCCTCCATTGGATTGCTTTTACACCTTGGTCAAAGATCAGTTGGCCATTTTTGTGTGAGTCTATTTCAGTGTTCTCAGTTCTATTTCACTGATCATTGATTTTTTATCACTGATCTCTATTTTTTCCCATTGATATGTCTATCTCCCTGCCAATAATACACATTCCTGATTCAGTTCAGTTCAGTTCAGATGCTCAATCGTGTCCGACTCTCCATGACCCCATGAATCACAGCACACCAGGCCATCCTGTCCATCACCAACTTCCGGAGTTCACTCAACCTCATGTCCATCAAGTTGGTGATGCCATCCAGCCATCTCATCCTCTGTCATCCTCTTCTCCTCCTGCCCCCAATCCCTCCCAGCATCAGGGTCTTTTCCAGTGAGTCAACTCGTCGCATGAGGTGGCCAAAGTATTGGAGTTTCAGCTTTAGCATCAGTCCTTCCAATAAACACCCAGGACTGATCTCCTTTAGGATGGACTGGTTGAATCTCCTTGCAATCCAAGGGACTCTCAAGAGTCTTCTCCAGCACCACAGTTCAAAAACATAAATTCTTCAGCACTCAACTTTCTTCACAGTCCAACTCTGACATCCATACATGACCACTGGAAAAACCATAGCCTTGACTAGATGGACTTTTGTTGGCAAAGTAATGTCTCTGCTTTTTAATATGCTATCTAGGTTGGTCATAACTTTCCTTTCAAGGAGTAAATGTCTTTTAATTTCATGGCTGCAGTCACCATCTGCAGTGATTTTGGAGCCCAGAAAAATAAAGTCTGACACTGTTTCCTTATAGCTTTATGATCGTATGTGCTCAGTCACTTCACTCATCTCCAGCTCTTTGTGGCCTGATAGACTGTAGCCTGCCCCTCTCTTTCTAAATAGGTAGAGAGCTGTATCATGTTCATGAGTTGGAAGGTTCAGCATATAATGATGTCAGTTCTCCCTCAAATTTATATATAGCATTATTTAATGAAATTCCTAAGAGGAATAAAGTTAGAGGAATCACACTGCCTGATTTTTAAAATTGTGATTTCTCTAACGTTATTCCTTTATTACAATATTGTTTTAGCTATTCTAGTTCCTATGTCTTTTAATATAAGTTTTAGAATAACCTGGCCTCCATCTGTAAAAAATATCTTGCTGAGAGCTTCATAGAAATTGCATTAAATAAAGCTGTATATAAATTTGAGGGAGAACTGACATTTTTATATGCTGAGTCTTCCAAATCATGAACATGGTACGTCTCTCCACCTATTTAGAAAGAGAGAGCTTTTTCTCTAGGTATCACACATACATAACTTACCATAGTCTGCTGGTATCAACATTTTCCCAGTTTGGATGGAATGTGGAAATCTTACTCAGTTATAATATAATTGTCTTATATAATCTCTGCATACATTGAAAACCACATCAGATGGTACTTTATACTTCAACCATCAAACATAATTTAGAAAGTTCAATTGGAGAAGGAAAAATCTATTTTATATATCCATATTTTTACTCTTTCTATTATGCTTTATCTCCCTCCTGATGTTCCCAGGTTCCTTCTTTTATAATTTCCTTTCTGTTTAGAGAATTTCTTTAAGCCATCCTTTCAGGGTAGGTTTAGTTCAGTAGGTTGGCTGGTGGCAAATTCTCATAGTTTACCTGAGAATACCCTGATTACCCCTTCATTCCTAAAGGATATTTTCACAGAGTTCTCTATTGACAGTTGTTTTCTTCAGCTTTTGAAAAATACTGTCAGTTCCTTCTGACCTCCGTGATTTCTGATGAGAAATCCTCTGTGATTCAAATTGTTTTCCCCTTAAAGGCAAGGCATCATTTCTCTCTTGCAACCTTTTTATTTGTCCTTTGTTTTCAGAAGTTTCAGAATGATAGATCTTGGTATGGATTTCTTTACGTGTATACAGTTTGGGGTTTGTTCAGCTTCTTGAAGTTGTAAGTTTATGTCTTTTGGGAGTTTTTCAGCCATTATGTTTTTGAATACTTTTCCAGTTCTACCTTTTTCCTTCTCTCCTTTCCTAACTTTGATGACACAGATGTTCAGTTATTGCATTTTTTAGTTTTAAATATTCCATTTAGTTCTTTTTTATACATTCTATTTCTTTGATGATATGTTCTTTATTTTTGTCTTATTTATTATTTTTAAAATTTATTTATTTTTAATTGGAAGATAATTGCTTTAAAATGTTGTTGGTTTCTGCCATACATCAACATGAATCAGCCATAGGTATATGTATGTCTGTCCCCTCTTGATCCTCCCTCCCACCTCCCATTCCATCCCACACCTCTAGCCTGTCACAGAGCACTGGATTTGAGCTCCCTGTGTCAGACAGCAAATTTCCATTAGCTATCTAATTTTACACATGTTTATATGTTTCAACGCCATTCTCTCAATTCATCCCATACTCTCCTTCCACTGCTGTGTCCACAAGTCTGTTCTCTGTGTCTGTGTCTCTACTACTGCCCTACAAATCAGTTCATCAGTACCATTTTTCTAGATTTCATATATATGTGTTAATATACGGTATTTGTTTTTCTCTTTCTGACTTACTTCATTCTGTATAACAGGCTCTAGGTTCATCCACCTCACTAGAACTGACTCAGATGTGTTCCTTTTTATGGTCGAGTAATATTCCATTGTATGTATGCACCAACACTTTTTTATCTATTCATCTGTTGATGGACATCTAAGTTGCTTCCATGTCCTAGCTGTTGTAAATAGCCCTGCAATTAATATTGGGGTACATGTGTATTTTAGAATTATGGTTTTCTCAGGGTATAAGACCAGTAGTAGGATTGCTGGGTCATATGGTAGTTTTATTCCTAGTTTTTAAAGAAATCTCCTTACTGTGCTCCATAGTGGCAGTATCTATTTACATTTCCACTAACAGTGAAAGAAGATTGTCTTTTCTCCACATGCTCTCTAGCATTTATTGTTTGTAGGTTTTTTGATGATCCCTATCAAATTACCAATGGCATTTTTCATAGAACTAGAAAAAAAATTCACAATTTGTTTGGAAACACAAAAGACCCTGAATAGCCAAGGTAATCTTGAGAAAGAAGAATGGAGCTGGAGGAATCAACCTTCTTGACTTCAGACTGTACTACAAAGCTGCAGTCATCCAGACAGTATGGTACTGGCACAAAAACAGAAACATAGACCGATGGAACAAGATAGAAAGCCCAGAGGTAAACCCATGCACCTGTGTACAGCTTATCTTTGACAAAGGAGGCAAAAATATACAATGGAGAAAAGATAATCTCTTCAATATGTGGTGCTTGGAAAACTGGACAGCCACATGTAAAAGAATGAAATTAGAGTACTTCCTAACACCATACACAAAGATAAACTCAAAATGGATTAAGACCTAAATGTAAGACCAGAAACTATAAAATTCTTAGAGGAAAACATAGGAAGAACACTCTATGACATAAGTCACACCAAGATCCTCTATGATCCACCTCCTAGAGTAATGGAAATAAATATAAAAATAAACAAATGGGGTCTAATTAGACTTAAAAGCTTCTGCACAGCAAAGGAAACCATAGACAAGATGAAAAGATAGCCCTCAGAATGGGAGAAAATAATAGCAAATGAAGCGACTGACAAAGGATTAATCTCCAAAACATACAAGCAGCTTGTGTGTGTGTTAGTTGCTCAGTCGTGTCCAACCCTTTGCAAACCATGGACTGGAGCCCATGAGGCTCCTCTGTCCATGGGATTTTCCAGGCAAGAACACTTGAGTGGGTTGCCATTTCCTCCTCCAGGGGATCTTCCCAACCCTGTCTCCTGTGTCTCTTACATTGCAGGCGGATTCTTTACCCGCTGAGCCATTAAAGGAATGACAGGTTAGGCAGCTCAATATCAGAAAAACAAACAACCCAATCAAAAATGGGCAGAAGACATAAATAGTTATTTCTTCAAAGAAGACATACAAATGGCCAATAAACACAAGAAAAAATGCTCAGCATTGCTTGTTATTATTATTATCATAGAGAAATGCAAATCAAAATTACAATGTGGTATCACAAGGAAAGATATAAGCATCTGAATGCAGAGTTCCAAAGAATAGCAAGGAGAGATAAGAAAGCCTTCCTCAGTGATCAGTGCAAAGAAATAGAGGAAAACAACAGAATAGGAAAAACAAGAGATCTCTTCAAGAAAATTAGAGATACCAAGGGAATATTTCATGCAAAGATGGGCTCAATAAAGGACAGAAATGGTATGGAACTAACAGAAGCAGAAGATAGTAAGAAGAGGTGGCAAGAATACACAGAAGAACTGTACAAACAAGATCTTCACGACCAAGATAATCACAATGGCGTGATCACTCACCTGGAGCCAGACATCTTGGAATGTGAAGTCAAGTGGGCCTTAGAGAGCATCACTACAAACAAAGCTAGTGGAGGTGATGGAATTCCAATTGAGCTATTTCAAATCCTGAAAGATGATGCTGTGAAAGTGCTGCACTCAATATGCCAGCACATTTGGAAAACTCAGCAGTGGCCACAGGACTGGAAAATGTCAGTCTTCATTCCAATCCCAAAGAAAGGCAATGCCAAAGAATGCTCAAACTACTGCACAATTGCACTCATCTCACATGCTAGTAAAGTCATGCTCAAAATTCTCCAAGCCAGGCTTCAGCAATATGTAAACCATGAACTTCCAGATGTTCAAGCAGGTTTTAGAAAAGGCAGAGGAACCAGAGATCAAATTGCCAACATCCGCTGGATCATGGAGAAAGCAAGAGAGTTCCAGAAAAACATCTATTTCTGCTTCATTGACTATGCCAAAGCCTTTGACTGTGTGGATCACAATAAACTGTGGAACATTCTGAAAGAGATGGGAATCCCAGACCACCTGACCTGCCTCTTGAGAAACCTGTATGCAGGTCAGGAAGCAATAGTTAGAACTGGACATGGAACAACAGACTGGCTCCAAATAGGAAAAGGAGTACATCAAGGTTGTATATTGTCACCCTGCTTATTTAACTTCTATGCAGAGTACATCATGAGGAACACTGGGCTGGAAGAAGCACAAGCTGGAATCAAGATTGCCGGGAGAAATATCAATAACCTCAGATATGCAGATGACACCACCCTTATGGCAGAAAGTGAGAGGAAGTAAAAAGCCTCTTGATGAAAGTGAAAGAGGAGAGTGAAAAGGTTGGCTTGAAGCTCAACATTCAGAAAACAAAGATCATGGCATCTGGTCCCATCACTTCATAGGAAATAGATGGGTAAACAGTGGAAGCAGTGTCAGACTTTATTTTTTTGGGGTCCAAAATCACTGCAGATGCTGATTGCAGCTGTGAAATTAAAAGACACTTACTCCTTGGAAGGAAAGTTATGACCAACCTAGATAGCATATTAAAAAGTAGAGACATTACTTTGCCAACCAAGTTCCGTCTAGTCAAAGCTATGGTTTTTCCCATGGTCATGTATGGATGTGAGAGTTGGACTGTGAAGAAAGCTGATCACCGAAGAATTGATGCTTCTGAACTGTGGTGCTGGAGAAGACTCTTGAGAGTCCCTTGGACTGCAAGGAGATCCAACCAGTCCATTCTAGAGGAGATCAATCCTGGGTGTTCAGTGGAAGGACTGATGCTAAAGCTGAAACTCCAATACTTTGGCTACCTCATGCGATGAGTTGACTCACTGGAAAAGAGTCTGATGCTGGGAGGGATTGGGGGCGGGAGGAGACGGGGACGACAGAGAATGAGATGGCTGGATGGCATCACTGACTCGATGGACATGAGTTTGAGTGAACTCCAGGAGTTGGTGATGGACAGGGAGGCCTGGCGTGCTGTGATTCATGGGGTCGCAAAGAGTCGGACACGACTGAGCGACTGAACTCACACTGGTCAGAATGGAGACTTTCTTTTAAAAATTTGTTTCTATTATGTTTGTAATTGCTTATTGGAGCATCTTAATAAACATCTATGTCACATTGCTTGTAAGTTTTAGTTGTCATTTCTCATCAAGTGGAGATTTTCCCCGTTTTTGATATTATGAGTGATTTTTGATTGAAACCTGTACATTTTGGGTATTATGTTAATGAGACTCTGAATAGTATTTAAATATTTTGCTTTTATCATGCTTCTGACACTGCTCTGACAGGAGAAGGGGAATGCCACTTCATTGATGCCAATTGGAGTGGAATCCTGGTTCCTCATTTAGCCTCCATTGACACCTAGGGGTGAGGGTATCCTCACCCCCATCGGCAAGGTGGGAGTTCTGGCTCTCCCCTATGCCTCTGCTGATACCACCCTTGCTGAGAGGAGAAGAAATGCCTCGCTATAGTTCTCATGACTGCCAGCAGCACCAAACTAGGGGAAGGATGCTAGTTTCTGCTGCTGCTGCTAAGTCACTTCAGTCGTGTCCGACTCTGTGTGACCCCATAGACGGAAGCCCACCAGGTTCCCCCGTCCCTGGGATTCTCCAGGCAAGAACACTGGAGTTGGTTGCCATTTCCTTCTCCAATGTGGGAAAGTGAAAAGTGAAAGTGAAGTCGCTCAGTCATGTCTGACTTTCAGCGACCCCACGGACTGCAGCCTACCAGGCTCCTCCATCCATGGGATTTTCTAGGCAATAGTACTGGAGTGGCTTGCCATTGCCTTCTCCGAGTTTCTGCTAGATTGTAGTAAAAGTGCCAATTCTCTGCTGGGACTCCTCTGATACCACCCCAGTGGGTAGGAGAGGAAGGGCCCCTTGTTATCACCAGGTGGGCATGAATCCTGTCTTTCCATGTAGTCTCTACTGACACTGCATCAAAGGGGCCTTGTTATTGCCCAATAGGAATGAAAGTTCAGTCTCCCAACTTGTCTTTCTCTGAAATCACCGTAGCATATTACAGCCTGCCGAGGGTGTAAGTTTAACTTCCCCACTTGGCCTTTGTTGGCATGGATAGTTCCTTAATATTTTCTGGGGAATTTTC
The DNA here is from genome assembly GCF_049115385.1 of Moschus berezovskii. Lineage (NCBI taxonomy): Eukaryota > Metazoa > Chordata > Mammalia > Artiodactyla > Moschidae > Moschus > Moschus berezovskii. Next base: position 54,199,158 of record NC_142488.1, on the reverse strand, counting down.
CTGGAGCAGAGTGGTTATTATCTAAAACTTTTCTATCTTGCAAGGTTGGCCCTTTTGGCCTTTCCTGGTCCTCTGCCTAGAGAGAGCAGGTGTTTTTTCTTTTTCTTTTGCTTATTCCCATTGATGCTTCCAGGTTTTCAGCTTCTCTAGCACCCAATCTAGGATAGATGAAGCAAAACAAAATAAAACAAAACCTCAGGGAACTCACTGCTTTGTTATTCCTTGGGCTCTGAGGTCAATAGTCGGCCTTCTTTTGTCTACTTTTCAGACTATTCTTATGTTTGTTTTGTAACCAATGTCAAAGGTTTTAAACTGTACTTAGCATTAGAAATAGGGAGAAGTACACCTACCACATCTTTCTAGATGCAGAGGTAGCACTTCGTTTGTTTTCACACTTTATTTTATTATGGAAAAACTTGAACACACAGAAATAGAGAAATGAGTAGAACGAACCCCCCTTTAGTCAGCTTCAACAATTTTCAACGTTTTGCCAATCATGTTTTATTTCTCCCCACTCCAAGATCTGTTGCAGTTTTTAAACTCAAATCCTAGATATAATATTATCTCATTCAATGTGAGTGTGCATCTCTAAGAACAAATGCTTTTTTTAACATAATCACAATGTCATTATCCTAATTTACTAATTAATAATTCCTTAATGTAAGCAAATGCTAAATAATATTCAAATTTCTGTGATTGTTTCAAGAAGTATTATTAAATCTGATTTTTTTCAAAATAGGACACAAACCAAATGCAATGATGCATTTGTTGTTAGTTCTCTTAAGTCTCTTTTAAAAAATCCTTAAATTTCCTAAGTTAGGCACAGAAAGACAAATATTGCATGATGTCACTTATATGTGGAATCTAAAAAGTCCAACTCATATAGCTGAGAGTAGAACATTGCTCCTAGGAATTGGAGACTGGGGGAAATGGGGACATGTTAGACAAAGGGTACAAAGTTTTAGTTATGTAGGATGAATAAGTTCTGGAGATCTAATGCACAGCATGGCCACTAAAGTCAGTAATACTGCACTGTATACCTGAAATTTACTAACAGAGTAGATCTTAACTGTTGTCATGATTTAGTGATGAATGTGTTGATTACCTTAATGTGGTCATTTCACAATATATACATATATCAAAATATCACATTGTATACCTTAAATATATACAATTTTTACTTGTAAATTATACCTCAATAAAGCTAGAAAAGAATGTGGAAGTCTCCCATCTTTCTTTCTCTCATTCTTGCTATTTCACTTAGAAATAGACTTTAACCAGCACAGTACCAGAGTAGAAAGAAAATAAAAAAGAAGCAAAACATACAAAGTCCAGGAACACATCAAATATTCAACAAAGATGGGATTTCAAATTAATGAAGAAATAATTATTATAACAAATGGCATTGGGATAACTAGCTATCAATTTTAGGAAATGTAACACAGTTAAATCACTATGCCAAAACTTTAAATAAGTTCTAAATGAATCGATAATTTAAATGAAACAATAAAAGTATCTGAAGAAAAACTAGATTTAACTTTTAGAGCAGTTTTAGGTTTACAACAAAACTGAGTGAAAGGTACAGAAAATTACCATATATGCTTTGCCCTCACACATGCATAACCTCCATTATCAACATCCCCCACCAGAGTGGTACGTTTTTTTACAGTTAATGAACTTACATTGACACATCACGATCACCTAACATTAAGATTCATTCTTGGTGTTGTACACACTTTGGGTTTAGATAAGTTTATAATGACATGTATCAACCATTATGGGGGCTTCCCAGGTGGCACAGTGGTAAAGAATCAGCCTGCCAATGCAGGAGACACAGGAGACATGGATTCGATCCCTGGGTTGGGAAGATCCCCTGGAGAAGGAAATGGCCACCCGCTCCAGCATTCTTGCCTGGAAAACTCCATGTGCAGAGGAACGTGGTGGGTTACAGTCCATGGGGTCGCAAAGACTCAGACATTACTGAGTGACTGAGTGCACACACACACACACACATCCACCATTATAGTTTTATACAGAGTAGTTTCAATGCCCTAAAATCCTCTATGCTCAGTCTATTCATTCTTCATTCTCCATAATCCCTGGCAACCACTCATCTTTTTACTGTCACCATAGTTTTTCATTTTCCAGAATGTCATATAGTGGAATCATACAGTATTAGCTTACTTTGTTGCTGCTGTTGTTTTATTTAAACATTTATTGTTTTCCTCATCTTCTTTTAAATGGCATTTATAACTTTAAAAAATGGGTTATTTTTCCTAAAAATTCCATTCTGGATTTGGCTGATTGTTTCTTAGTGGTGACACTGAACTTGTTCTTTTATTTCCCATATCACCATTAACTGGGAATTAGAGCTCCATACCTGATTAGATTTAGGTTCAGTTCTTTTTTTTTAATTTTTGGAATCAATATATCATAGGGGATATATGATTCCAACTGCATCACATCAGAAGGTACATAATATTAGCTGTTCTATTCTTAGTGATGCTAAAATTGATCAATGGGTTCAGGTGGTATCAATCTGATCCCTCCATTGTAAAACTCCCCATCATCCTTTGCTTAATCTTTTTTTTTTCTATTCATGATCATTGCCCTAGATTAGTGGTTCTCAAGCAGAGATGATTTCGTCCCTCAGGGGACATGTAACAATGTCTGAAGACATTTTTGATTGGCAAAACTGGGGTACAGTACTAACGGCATCTAGTGAGTAGGCACCAGAGATGATGCTAAAAATTCTGTTAATACAGTGCATAGATAGTCCCCAAATAAAGAATGATCTGGCCCCAAATGTCAATAGTGTTGGTGTTGAGAAACCATGGTCTAGATTTATTATTTCACTAGAGATTATAACCTCAGATATGCAGATAACACCACCCTTATGGCAGCAAGTGAAGAAGAACCTCTTGATGAAAGTGAAAGAGGAGAGTGAAAAAGTTGGCTTAAAACTCAACATTCAGAAAACTAAGATCATGGCAACCGGTCCCATCACTTCATGGCATATAGATGGGGAAAGAGTGGAAACAGTGGCTGACTATTTTTTGGGGCTCCAAAAATCACTGCAGATGGTGATTGCAGCCATGAAATTAAAAGATGCTTGCTCCTTGGAAGAAAAGTTATGACCAGTCTAGACAGCATATTAAAAAGCAGAGACATTACTTTGCTGACAAAGGTCCGTCTAGTCAAGGCTATGGTTTTTCCAGTACTCATGTATGGATGTGAGAGTTGGACTATAAAGAAAGCTGAGTACTAAAGAATTGATGGTTTTTAACTGTGGTGTTGGAGAAGACTCTTGGGAGTCCCTTGGACTGCAAGGAGGTCCAACCAGTCCATCCTAAAGGAGATCAGTCCTGGGTGTTCATTGGAAGGACTGATGCTAAAGCTGAAACTCCAATACTTTGGCCACCTGATGCGAAAAGCTGACTCATTTGAAAAGACCCTGATGCTGGGAAAGATTGAAGGCAGGAGAAGGGGACGACAGAGGATGAGATGGTTGGATGGCATCACCGACTCAATGGACATGAGTTTGAGTAGACTCCGGGAGTTGGTGATGGACAGGGAGGCCTGGCATGCTGCAATCCATGGGGTTGCAAAGAGTCGGACACGACTGAGTGACTGAACTGAACTGAACTGAGAGGTTATAAACAGTGACATAATTATATCACTCCTTCTGCATTTGCTATCTGCAATTACTACATAAAGAAGAGTATCATTTACTATGGGAAAGATGTGATAATTCTTGGTTTTTATTTTTATTAATTTTTACAACAATAATTTGGTGCTCTACAACCATCCAGGGGTGACCAACAATTTTTAATATCATTATGAACTCATATTTTATACATTTTATGCTTGATTAATTGCAGATTTTTTGATGCTCTAATTGTCCCAATATAGGCAAATGGGAACTCCCCTTCATCTTGGATCCTGTGTTCTTTTGACATGACTATATGAGTCTTTGATATCACCCTTGTTTTTTGACAAAAAAGATGTCCCAGGATAATTTTGTACAATTTCCTGTTATATACGTGTAAATAATTATTTCTTCAAGGAAGATTGATTCCTTTTGGTACAAAATTATATTTATAGACCACAGTCCAGGCATTAAACATACTCATCGCTAGTAGGTTGTCATTGCTGCTATGTCTTTTCAGTGGACAGAGCTAGGAAATACTTTTAGAAAGAGAAAAATAAATAAACCATAAGTTCATATTGTTTCTGTAAATATTTATATTTCCTCAACTTTCTTACATAAAATGTAGCATACTATCTATGCTTTATGGTAAAGGCTTTTGAGTCCATGTTATGAAGCAGAGAGGTAAGGAATCAAAAGTATGTCATTGTAGTAACATAGATGGATTAGAGATTATCATACTAAGTGCAGTAAGTCAGATGAAGACAAATATCACAGGATATCACTTACATGTGGAATCTTTAAAACATGATACAAATGAACGTATTTAAAAAACAGAAACAGACTCACAGACATAGAAAACAGACTTACAGTTTCCAGAGGGGAATGGTGGGGGAGAAGGATAAATTAGGAGTTTGGGATTAGCAGATACAAACTGATATAAATTACTACATATAAAAAAGATAAACAACAAGGAAATACTGTGTAGCACAGGGAACTATTCAACACTTTGTATATATATATATAATCACTTTGCTCTACACCTGGAGCTAACACAACCTTGTATATATGCTGTAACTCAGTAACTAAAACAAGAAAGGAAAAAGTATAAGTCAAATGGGGCAGCAGTCTGAAGGGGTATAGCTAGAGTTGCCGAAGACTGATGGAAGCTAAGAAACAGACAACTGGAATCACTATGTTGTGAAAACTGGGAAAATGGCTGGTTAGGATATGATGCAGTAAAATCTCTATCTTTGCTGTCATCTGTCACTAGCCTGACTTTCGCTCTCTCTGTCAGTCTTTCCTTTCTTTCAGCCAGAAAAGGGCCTGGGCTATTGGAATCACAGGGGCGCAGGCTACTCAGGGTTAGACGTGTGCTTGAAGAATACCTTGACTTCCATTCTCTGCCCCCTTCCACACCACTAGCCTACTGCTTCCTTCTATAGGGCTTGCATCTTCTGGAAGCCTGTGGGGGAGCCTGATGAGCCTCCGGTTCAGTTCCCTGGTTACTAGTATGGCTCTGGGGATGCAGGCAGTGTCTTTGTCCTGCTGCAATGATAAACAGGGCTGCTGAGCTGGCTACCTTGGTCATCATGACCAGGCCAGGAGACCGGCTATTCCTGAGCTTAGGACGGCTTGGCATGATCCAAATGGGATGGGAAGAACCCACCTGACCAGCTTCTAGATCTAAGGGCTTAGTGCTGAGTGAACTTGCCATTCCCCCCCCGCTTTTTTTTAGCCCAGTGAAGACTCACAGACCATTGACGGCTAGAAAAAGTAGGTGTCAGATCTCATTGTTGATAGTACGTATATTCTAAATGGGAACAATATAGAAGCAGAGAGAAAGCATAAGCAAATTCGAGGCATTTGTTGTTTCTGTGCCTGCCTCAGTTTCATTTGTATAGTGAGAATAATATTGGGACTTACCTCATCAGGGTATTATGAGGTTTAAATAACTTTGCTGTTGTTCAGTTGCTAAGTCATGTCCAACTCTTTGTGACCCCACAGACTGTAGCCTGCCAAGCTCCTCTGTCCGTGGGATTTCCCAGGCAAGAATACTGGAGTGGGTTGCCATTTCCTTCTCCACAGGATCTTCCTACCCAGGGGTCGAACCTGTGTCTCCTGAATTGCAGGCTGTCTCCTGCATTACTGGTGGATTCTTTACTGCTGAGCCACCAGGGAAGCCCTACTTTTACTATCATTTGAGTATAATCATTGTATGAAAATAATAAATTATATCATGTCATTCCCTTGCTAACACCCTCAAAGATTCCCATCATAACTGACATAATATTTAAATCCTATATAATGGTCTATAAGGTTCCAGGTGATCTTGTTCCTGCCTACATCTCTATCTTGGTCATCTTGTACCACTCTCCTTCTTCTTGGTCACCAAATTCAAGCCATTCTGGACATATTTTCATTTCTTAAAATCATCAAACTCTTTTTTATCTCAGGACCTCTGCACTTGCTCTACATGTTTACAATCAGAAAAGCAAAAAACCTGAGAAACCAAAATCCAGAATCCATAAAAAAAAGTTTGTGAATCTTGACTATATAATAATGTTAAGCAAACTCCGGGAGATGGTGACGGATAGGGAAGCCTGGTGTGCTGCAGTCTGTGGGGTCACAAAGAATCAGACATGACTTAGCAAATGAACAACAAACATCATATGGTTAAAAAAATGAAATAAAATACAATAGTTAAATGATGAATGGGAAAATAAACATATACTTGAACATGACAGCCAAAGGACTAATACCTTAGTAGTTAGGAGTCCAAAGTCTAGATTCTAACTGCTGGGTTTGAATCCCAGATCCATCATTTACTAGCTGTGTGACCTTGGGTTTCACTTAATCTCTTTATGCCTCAGTTGCCTCAACTGTAAAATGGGGATTATAACAACATCTACTACTTAATATTGTAGAAGGTTAAGCAATTTAATAGACTGACTCTTGGGATACTCAAGCACTATGTAAATTTTACTTATTATCACAGTTACTAAGAAGCCAAAAGAAAACTAGGCAAAGTATGTAAACAGGCAGTTCACAAAAACGTAATATGAAATAAGCAATAAACATGAAAATATGGTTGACTGGTGGCTCAGAAGGTAAAGAATATGCCTGCAATGCAGGGGACCCATGTTTGATCCCTGGGTTGGGAAGATCCCTTGGAGAAGGAAATGGCAACTCCAGTATTCTTGCCTGGAGAATCCAATGGACAGAGGAGTCTGCCGGGCTAAAGTCCATGGGGTCACAAAGAGTCGGACATGACTGAGTGACTGACACATATGGTTGACTTAACTCATGATGAAAAGCATTAATTTATTTCACATATATTTACATATGTATTAAATGCCAAAGGGGCACTGGGCATAGAATGGTGAACATCTTACTTTCATGGAGTTTACACTGTGTGTGTGTGTGTAATATTTCATACATCATGTAGTAATAGTGTTTTAAATAAAAAAGAAGCAGGAATGGGGTGTCATTTTATAAAAGTTCAAGAACTCTGAGATAAGGTGATAGTTAAGCAGTGATCTGAAAAAGTGAGGGAAAAAGTCATGAGGATTTCCAGGGGAACAGCTTTCCAAGAAGAGGGAACAATAAGGGCACAGGCTTGGAAGCAGGAGCCAGCTTAGCTTATTCAAGGAACAGCAGTAAATCTAGTTTGTTCGAGGCAAGGCTGAGTTGACAGAGGTCTAAGAGACAGAGGCCAGATTCTACAGGACTTTAAAGGCCAGGATAAAGACTTGGAACTTTGCTAGGAGTGAAATGAAAAGCCTGCTATCACTTGGGAATTGTATTCAGCTACGCATAACAGGGATCCAAATAACAAAGGCTTAAATAGGATGGTGCTTTGAGTATTATATTGATTCTAGGACACACTATTATTTTATGTACCATGAAAGAGGAAATAAATGCTGGCAAATATAATCCAGAAGCTGTCATTCAAAGATTTCAGAGATATTGAAGCATAAAGAGAGATGTACCTTTCAGTGTTGGTAGCATAATATGCTATTTTTTTTCTCATGTAAGATTAGGTCCTGAGGTAATCAGTTTTTGATTGCAAGATGGCTACTCAGCTATAGCCATTAAAGCCTCATTTCAGAGAGGAAGGAGAAATGAAGAAGGAGGAAATGCCTTTTATTCCTCCATATTAATTTTATAAAAATTTCCTCCAAAAAATTTACTGACATTTTTATTGCCATTGCATTCGTTGTGCACATCAACTTAGCACTGCCTGATGTCTAGCATAGAATGCTAAGTTGTTGATCCATATGTATATTACAGCCTCATTTATTTTTCATAAAAAGGATAACTGTATGGAACATGCTTGTATTGGCACAGAAAATTTCTCAAAGGATACATGAGAAATTGTTAACAAGTGGTTGTTTGGGGGGAATAAAACTGGGTTTGATTGGCAGGGGAGGGGCTTTAACTTTTCATGTTATGCCTTCTTTCATCTCTCTTTTTATAAAAATACAAATATTGTATATATTGCTTTTATAATAATATAAACCAGTAACCTTAAAAGTGGAGTGTGCATTACCCTGGGGGTATAGGGAGACTTTCCAAGGGGTAAATATACACTTAGAGTTTGAAGGGGATCAATTTCTACATCCTCAAATTTCATTTTCATATTTCCTAAAATTGATCTGCTAGAGAACACACTAGTAGTGAAAAAATTAAGCCGGTTCTCTTTTTCCATCTCCCTTTTCACAAATAGTTCTCTTTGCACTTTAAAAAAGAAAAACATATCTTTGATCCATCCCAAATCTTACCTGGGTGCACTGCCCCACAGTGTAAAATCCTCAGGGTACCAGAGAGACAGTTCCAAACACTACTGCCAATGGTGAAGAAACAAACTGGTCTAACAAATGAATATATTGGTATCAAATCGTGTTTCAACTCGGCTGGTTTCCAGTAAAATTGAAGGCAAACCCAATTGAGCTGTCAGCTGACAAATCATGAGAAATAATTTTGAAGATAAATCACTGTGTAACTTTCCCCCATATGTCTTCAAAGGAATTCAAATACTTGAGTGATATTTCTAAAACAAAATGTCCATTCTATTTACTTATTTATATAAACAAGGTTTCTATGTGTGTTTTAATCAAACAAAAAGTTGTAAGAGAACTGATGCTGAATCCTGCCTCATTCTAAAATAAGCAATATTTATCTATTAATGCATTCACCACCTTTTTTAAAAAAACAACTTATATCACTAGTAAATTTTTGTTTAATAATTACACATCAAAATTTGTAATATGTTTATAATTTTTTGATCCATTCTATTCCAATTCTAATTGTCATGATAACACAAGCAAGACTAAATTGTGAACAACACTTACAGCTTTAGGATCACAGGAAATTTTAAAAAGCATTTAAATAGCAAGATATACACATTTTTGCTACAGAGAAATCTGGTAGGATAATCAATAAAACCATTTCAAGTGTAAAAAATATGTATTATTGGGATAAAATTCTGTTATAAGAATAAGATGGAATTGAGAACTCAGGGAGAAAAGGGAAAATTTACACCTCTCAAACTGTCAAAGAAGAGCTCATTTATGAATTTTTAAAACTGATGATGGTGGCTCTCAAATCACGCATTTAGGTTTCACTGCTTTCACGTAAAACCATGATGTTTTGTTTGTGAATGTTAATATTTGCCAGAAATCACATTATTTGCAGCTTGACATTTTGGATGCAAAATTTGAGACGTCAACCTAAATAAGTGTGAAGGAGCACAACGTTAAAAATATTTTTAGAGAGCATGGTTATAAACCAATAGTTTTATATAAACATACAAAATAAATATTGGAGGGAACGTCATATACTCATTTGCCACCTTGTGGCCAGAGTTGTATGCAACTCCAGGCAAGGTGCTGCAATGAGGAAGGGGTCTCTCTTTAGGTCAGCCCCTTCAGCTACACTTCCATCAGATCTTTGTGAAGCTGAGAAGGTAGCATTCACCTGGGACTGAATCCAGACTCAAACAAGAAGTATCTAAAGGATTGTGCTGACACCTGCCCCTCTCCATGTGATTCAGAGCAAAAGCAACACGCAATCAGGAAAGGAATGTAAGAAGTGTAACAAAATTCTGACTTTTCCCATGAGGACTGCTTAAAAAAAAACAAAAAACTATTTCTGATATTTTTTTCTTGATTCTTCTGTTTTTGGTGTCTCTTCTCTACTGGTGCCCTAGACACTTCCTCAGTCTGCCTTTTGGGGAACCCACTCCTGTTTCTGGCCCCTGGGGCAAGTTTGGTTCAGTGCTGGTTTCACAGCTCCTAATGCAACACCTGGTCTGGGCTGGTGCTGAATAGACATTTGTTGAGTGAGTGGATGGCAGAGTGCACACCCCGCCCAACCCCCCCCACACACACCACCCCCCCCATCGCCCTGGCCTCTGCTTCTTCCTTGACATGCTGGACATGTGGGCTTCTGCAGGAAGATGATCAGTAAAGCTGTCAGGTTGCCATGGTTAGTCACCAGTGGGAGATAGCCTTGGGTACACTGAGATTTTTAGGTCACTTTGATGTCTGTTACCCTGTGGAGGTGGGATGAGAGTATTTCTTGTGCCTCCCCACCCCCACCCTTATAGGAGCAGGATTCCTTCAGTGGGTGTTCTAGTTGTAGTTCCTCCTGTTGCAGGCCAAAATGGGCAGGCATTTATTGCAAGGATACTGGGATGCTTCAAGGGATGGGAACAAAAGTTGGCTTAGGAAGGGGAGGCACCAGGGCAGTTCTGGGGACCTCAGGTATATGGGAACCAGCATTCTATCCTCTTTAAAGAAAGTGAAAGTCGGGTGGTGTCCGACTCTTTGTGACCCCATGGACTATACAGTTCATGGAATTCTCCAGGTCAGAATGCTGGATTGGGTAGCTTTTCCCTTCTCCAGGCGATCTTCCCAACCCAGGGATCGAACCCAGGTCTCCCACATTGCAGGTGGATTCTTTACCAGCTGAGCCACAAGGGAAGTCCTCTATCCTCCTTAAGGGCTCGTGATTCCTGACAGCCAACTCCTGTTGCTGACCCTGGGAGTCCTAGGCACTGCCCCCTACCTGGAGGAGGGGGCCAGGTAGAGGGGTGATGTCCACACTAACCAGGGAGAACTCGGCCACAATGTAATAGGGCAGCACAGCCCTACAGGCCGGGCAGTGTGTAATGGGCCAAGGGCTGCCATCACTGGGGCTCAGGCACCAGACTCTTCCTGGAACACACTGTCCCGGACACTCTGCTCCTCGTGCGCCGCATCCTGACACCTGCCCTGGGCTGCACTCCCCGGGACCAGCACCTGCAGCTGCCTCCCAGCATCCCCAAGTTGCCCAAGACCCAAGCCACTTGCTCTGGGCTCAGTCTTCGTGAGCCCCTTGGTGCTGCTCCCCATGGCTCCCAGCTCAGCACAGTGCGGCCCTGAAGATGCATGGCCGGCCCCTCCCCATGACTGGCAGCTCCACAAATGGAAGCTGGTTCCCTGCCACTCCCACCTGCTGATTGCGCCGGGCCTCTGCTGGACTTGAGGGTCTTGGGACAGTGTCCTGTAATTCAGGCCCCTCTCTCAGCTGTAGGGGAGATGCCAGCAGTAGGCCTGGCCTTGTTGTGCCTTATCCATCCCGCCACCCCCGGGGCGGCTGGCTCAGCGTCTCCTGGGCCAGAAGGCTGGCTGCCAAAACATCAGCCCACCCGTGGCCTTGGGAGCCCAAGGGAAAGGTGCAGAGGAGGCGAGGAGCAGGCACGGACTCTGCAGAGCACCGATAAGATGGGCATGGGATGTGCCTCTTGGGGCCCAATGGCCTTGGGAACTCTGCCCCTCAGTATCCGGGGTCCAGGCCTGCCCCAGAATGGAGCTTCGTTCTTATGGGGCAGGGCAGAACCTGGGGTGGGCGGGGAGCCTCAGACAGGGATGGGAACCTGCTCAGCCTCAGAGATGCTGGCTTATCACCGCTTTGCCAGCGCTCCTCGCGACCCCGCCTCTGGGGGGATGTTTCCCAGCCCCAGGGACGTTTCTGGACTAGAATACCCCTCTATCCCTGGCCCCGCAGTGCTGGGGGAGGCTGCATGGACGCAGGGAAGGACGGAAAGAGGGGAGGAGACGATGAAAGGGGTCAGAGCAGCGATTGGAGCCGAGAACTGGAAGCGCCTTAAAGAGACTGCGCGGTCCCCGCCCCCCTTCCCGCCAGCCTCAATGAATTAGAGCTGTGTTTCTCAAACTTGCCTGCTCATAAGAATCTTCTCGGGCCCTAGTTAAAGATACAGGTTCCGGAGCATGTTCCTTCGGGATTCTGATTCAGTGGGGCTGCGGGTGGAGCCGAGGAATCTGTAATTTTAACACGCTCCCCCACGTGATTCTCGTGAACAAGCAAGTTTGGAAAATATTGAATTAAAGGAAACCGGGCCTGGCTGCAGAGCGGCCTCCGCTAGGCGGCTACGGCAGGAGGATTCCCGGGGGCGTCGCCTGCTTCCGCCGCCGCCTCCTTCAGTGAAAGTCCCTTTTGGGTCCAGCTGCCACAGCCACCGCGCTCCCTCAGGCCGGACGGGGGACACCCCTGGTCTGCGTGGCCCCCGCGCCGCCACGCCCAGTGGCCGCCCCAGCCCTGCGATTAGGGGGAGGAGCCGCTGCCAGTGGAGGCGGAGGAGCAGAGGAGGCGGAGACGGCAGAGACGGCGGAGCAGGCGGAGAGGAAGGTGGAGGCGGAGGCGAAGGTGGAAAGGAAGGTAGAGGCGGCGGGGAAGGTGGAGGCGGCGGGGAAGGTGGACGCCACCGGGAAGGTGGAGACCGTGGAGGGTCCGGGACGCCGGGTAGATCTCAAGCTGGAGCCCGATCCTGAACCCGAGCCGGCACGGGAGGTGGAGCAGGAGCCGAAGGGGGAGCCGAAGCAGGAGCCTGAGGATGAGAACCCGGCGCGGAGTGGCGGTGGCGGCGGCAGCGACGAGGTTCCTCTCCCCACCCTCCCCTCCGACCCCCCGCGGCCCCCCGATCCTTCCCCGCGGCGCAGCCGTGCCCCCCGCCGCCGACCCCGGCCGCGGCCGCAGACCCGGCTCCGTACCCCGCCGCAGCCTAGGCCACGGCCCCCGCCCCGGCCCCGGCCCCGGCGCGGCCCTGGGGGCGGGTGCCTGGATGTGGATTTCGCGGTGGGTCCACCGGGCTGTTCCCACGTGAACAGCTTTAAGGTGGGAGAGAACTGGAGGCAGGAACTGCGGGTGATCTACCAGTGCTTCGTGTGGTGTGGAACCCCAGAGACCAGGAAAAGCAAGGCAAAGTCGTGTATCTGCCATGTGTGCGGCACCCATTTGAACAGACTCCACTCTTGCCTTTCCTGTGTCTTCTTTGGCTGCTTCACAGAGAAGCACATTCATGAGCATGCCGAGACGAAACAACACAACTTAGCAGTAGACCTTTATTACGGAGGTATATACTGCTTTATGTGTAAGGACTATGTGTATGACAGAGACATTGAGCAAATTGCCAAAGAAGAGCAAGGGGAAGCTTTGAAATTACAAGCCTCCACCTCGACCGAGGTTTCTCACCAGCAGTATTCAATGCCAGGCCTCGGTGAGAAGTATCCAACCTGGGAGACAACCAAACCTGAGTTAGAACTCCTGGGCTATAACCCAAGGAGAAGAAGAATCGCCTCCAGCTTTACCATCGGTTTAAGAGGACTGATCAATCTTGGCAACACGTGCTTTATGAACTGCATCGTCCAGGCCCTGACCCACACACCGATCCTGAGAGATTTCTTCCTCTCTGACAGGCACAGATGTGAAATGCCGAGTCCGGAGTTGTGTCTGGTCTGTGAGATGTCTTCGCTTTTTCGAGAGTTGTATTCTGGAAACCCATCTCCTCATGTTCCCTATAAGTTACTGCACCTGGTATGGATACACGCACGGCATTTAGCAGGGTACAGGCAACAGGATGCACATGAGTTTCTCATCGCAGCGTTAGATGTCCTGCACAGGCACTGCAAAGGTGATGATGCTGGGAAGGCGGCCAGCAATCCCAACCACTGTAACTGCATCATTGACCAAATTTTCACAGGTGGCCTGCAATCTGATGTCACCTGTCAAGCCTGTCATGGTGTCTCCACCACAATAGACCCATGCTGGGACATCAGTTTGGACTTGCCTGGCTCTTGTACCTCCTTCTGGCCGATGAGCCCAGGGAGGGAGAGCAGTGTTAACGGGGAAAGCCACATACCAGGAATCACTACCCTCACGGACTGCCTGCGAAGGTTTACGAGGCCAGAGCACTTAGGAAGCAGTGCCAAAATCAAGTGTGGTAGTTGCCAAAGCTACCAGGAATCTACCAAACAGCTCACAATGAATAAATTACCTGTTGTTGCCTGTTTTCATTTCAAACGGTTTGAACACTCAGCCAAACAGAGGCGCAAGATCACTACATACATATCCTTTCCTCTGGAGCTGGATATGACACCGTTCATGGCCTCGAGTAAAGAGAGCAGGATGAATGGACAGTTGCAGCTGCCAACCAATAGTGGAAACGATGAGAATAAGTATTCCTTGTTTGCTGTGGTTAATCACCAAGGAACCTTGGAGAGTGGCCACTACACCAGCTTCATCCGGCACCACAAGGACCAGTGGTTCAAGTGTGATGATGCCGTCATCACCAAGGCCAGTATTAAGGACGTGCTGGACAGTGAAGGGTATTTACTGTTCTATCACAAACAGGTCCTGGAACATGAATCAGAAAAAGTGAAAGAAGTGAATACACAAGCCTACTGAAGAGACACACAGACCTACCTACCTGGAGTGGAAGATGACAGTACCCATACTACAACTGGCATCAAGATTTAAAGGACCTACTTGCATGGCCCATGGGCCTGACAGAGTAAGAATTGAACAGTTTCCAGTGTCTAAAAGGTCCTGATTGGAAGAGGAATAGAAGGGGTGGGAGAAGAGGCTCTAGTCTAAGCAGTCACTTAAAGGAAGACTAAATGGCAGGATGCTCTGGGCGGGGCAGGCAGGAGCAGGAAAATCAGACACTGGTCCGTATCCTATATTCCTCCAAAAGATTGTGTGGGAAAGTGTGGGGTGGGAGGGGGGTGGTGTGGGGGGGATGTGTGCCCTTGTAACTGTAAAACATCTTTCTCCGTGGGTGTTTCAGCTTCAACTGACCAATCACATAACAGTTATATGTTTGGGGGAGAAAAAAGAAAAGTTTATACAAATGTAGCCCATTACATATATGGGTAGGAAAGTGGAAAAGCGGAGGAAGCAGGGATATTTCATTGACAAACACCTTTGCCAGTTTCTTTGTATTTGTGATTTTTTTGTGCTATTAAATGCAGTATTAAACAAAGAAAAGCCCATGTGGGCCTGTGAAACAAGAAAAGGGGGCTTTTGTATAAGGGGAGCAATTGCTCCAAAGGTAGAGAAGACAAGAAACACTGTAAGATAAACAACACAGACAGGCCTCAGCTAAGAGTTTAGTGTGTGTGTGTTTAAAAAAAAAAAAAATTGCTGTATGATATACTTGAGCAAATCAATGAACCTCTTTGCGATTGTTTTCTCATCTGTACAATGCAGATAATTCCTACCTTAATGGGTTATTGTTAAAGATTAAGTGATATAAAATGTGTCAAAGTATTAATTAAAAAGGCTTGGGACTTTGTATGGGCTCAGTGAACATTTGTTGGATCTCAAACTTCTTTGGTCCAGGATCAGAATGCATTAGAGGTGAGGGTCAGCCCTACCTGAGACCCATGGACAAAAATGACACACACTGTGTCAGATGCAGTCACACATACACACTTATAACTTCCTCCCCAGTACTGTGTTTTTTTTTTTTTTTGAGCCCCAAGGAGGCGGATTCCACTATTGTCCCTTGGGTACAGGGCATTACAGTCAGTGCCACATTCAGGGCTGGGTGGGGGGAGAATCACAGGTGTCCCCACTCAAAGTCATTATTCTGTCAAATTGGAAGACTTTCATGTTGTTATCATGACTCAGCACCCCAGGGATGGGACTTGGGGCCAGTAGGCTTCTAGGCTTCCACGTGAGGGTGTTGGTGGTCTTTGCCCTCCACAAGTGTTATGGACATGGCTGCATCCACCTGCAGGCATAGATCATGAAAAGCCTTACAAAGCTTACTGGTCTACCAGCCCAGGGATAGCGGGGGAGTGGCATGTTGGCCCCCTCCCTGATTCTCATAGAGGGCTAAGCCCAAACAAATGGGATGTGCCCAGGACGGGTTAAGCCCTGGTGGTAGTTCCTTCTTTTATCCTCTTCATCAGATACAAAAGGACATATTACTTAGAAAATATGAGGGGGAGGGGAACTAAACATTTCAGACCCACGGGACTTGCACCCACTGGCTCTGGTAAAAGGCTGGGCTCCTCCCACGGCTCCCCAAGTCTACTTCATGGTCAGCTCATTTGGTAATATATGTTTATTTGTATGGTTGTGGCTGCATCCCCAACTAGCTCACAGGCATTTTTAGGACAGGGATTGTGTCTCCTCTTGTACCCTGGGCTGCATTCTCAGCCCCTAGAACAGCCCCTCGGACATAGTATTTGAAACATTTTCTGGATGGATGAATGAACCCAAACACTTTCCTTTCATAACCGAATTTTCCTCACTCCCCACCCCCAGGGCTCATTATCCTCAGGAGAAAATGTAAAAAGTGTTATTTTTGATATCTTGTAGGCTGGGGGAGAGCAAGAGGTAAGTGGCCTTCGATGCCACTTGGCACCTTCATGCAGGTATCTGACTTCCCTTTGGGATGTGTGGGAGCCCTGCCTGGGAAGACAGCCACGTCCTCCTTCCTCATCCCTCCGACAGGAAGAGTTCAGTCGGGCATGTCCACCAGATCCTGACTGCTTGCATAGACACTTTCACATTTGTAAAATGCTTTTATTTGAAGTGATTTCTATTTTATAGGAAACTTAAAAAAAAAACCCAGATAGTATAAAGAACATCTATATACCCTTTACCAGATTTACCTATTGCTAAAATTTTACCCCATTTGCATCTATGCACTCGTGTGTGTGTGTGTGAGAGAGAGAGAGAGTGTGTTTGGACCAACTGAGGGTAAATTACATCATGGCCCTTTATGCCCAAGTACCTCAGTGTGCACTTCCTACAATTAGGCATGTTCCCTACATCACAGTATAGTTAACAGCTTCAGTAAATTTAACGTTGATATAATACTATTATCTACACTTGTACTCCAGTTTTGTCTGGTGACCCAGTCCTTTATAGCATTTTCCCTCTTCGTCACAGCATCTGGTCCAGGATGAGGTGTTGCTTTTAGCTGTCATGTCTCTTTAGCCTCCTTTAATCAGAAATATTTCCACAGCCTTTCTGCATCTTGTATGGCATTAGCATTTTTAATAGAACATTCCTCACTTTGGGTTCATCTGATACAGAAAATATATACTCAGGAATAGTTCTAAGAGGTATGAATGGCATTGAGACTGAAACTGACCTCCCTGTCCCCACTGGTGGAAGGCATAGACCACCAGAGGGAGCAGCTGTACTTGGTACTTCCTGATGGAAACATTCACCTCCTCTGTCTGGAAAACACCACTGTCCCTCAGCAACAGGAGAGCCATTCGAGCCCAGCCCTATGCCCTCCCCATCACCAACCCCCAGACTGAACCATGTGTAACAGCAGCAGGGCCTGCTTTCAGATCACATCACTGTGGAGCCCAGGGCATCGTGTGCTGTGCAGGTATGTGTTACCTTGAGCTCAAATGCAATTCAGGCATGTTTGAGCATGTCTGACCTGTGAGCACCTCCATGGTTGGGGCCTTTAGGGGGTCAGGAGGTAGCACCCTTGGCACCTTCATCAACGTTCCCATGGTGGGAACAGCAGCAGTGGGGTGGCAGGGGAGGGGTAAGTAATTCTGAAGCAGCTTCATAGGCAAAGCACACAAAAATGGGGCACAGACTTAAGTAAGGAGGAACATGGGAGAGGCCCAAAACAGATACTGGCAAGAGCTGGTGAAATTTAAGGTAGTTCTTCAACTGAGACTCTCTACTTCCACAAGCTGGTAAGGCCAGGGAATTTCAGTTCATACGTGGATTTATGATCTGGGCCCAGAAGGATACAGGCAAAAGATGGGTGCTCGCAACTGGGAGCTTATCCACCCACAAAGCTCAGGATGAGGGACCAAACAATGGGGGGCTTACCTTTCATCCATTGTACATGCTTCCTATGGGTTCTTAGCCTGATCTAGTTGGAAATCCAGAACCCTATCACTTCCCATTTCCTGGAGTAACCAGGTGCTGAAACTTATTCTGGTTTACAGGTCACATTAGGT
This sequence comes from Moschus berezovskii, assembly GCF_049115385.1. Taxonomy (NCBI): domain Eukaryota; kingdom Metazoa; phylum Chordata; class Mammalia; order Artiodactyla; family Moschidae; genus Moschus; species Moschus berezovskii. The sequence continues at coordinate 54,181,218 of NC_142488.1, read as the reverse complement.
AACTGCCTCACTTCTTCCCCTTCCACTGGGAATCCTGATCAGGGATGCCATCAACCAAGAGGTCTTTTCCAATCAAGACACAGAGTGGCCTCCATACTATTCATTGCCATACTACAATAGACCTGGTGCTAGGAGCCTATGTTTGCATCAAATGTATATTTCATATCCAGAAGCAAAGGCCCCCATCCTCTGAGAGTATGTAGCCCAGCACCCACCACAGCAGTGTGTCATTTACACACTGACCTAATGCTATGTTTAAATTCTTGCATCAAAGCATGTCCGATATACAGGAAATGCACATATCATCAGGGTGCAACTTCATGAATTTTTGTAAAATGAGCACATCTCTGTGAACAGCACTCAGATCAAGAAATAGAACATTACCCATAAGTTAGGCCCCCTTCCTGCTTCCTTCAAGTCAATAACCTCAAAGGCTAATCCCTATCTTGACTTCTTTCACTGTAGATTAGTGTGGCCTTTTAAAATGCCATCTATAAACGGAAATGTTCAGTATGTAGAGTTTTGTGTCTGGCTTCTTTTGCTCAACATTATTTTGTGAGCTTCAGATCTGAAGTCTTGTTGTCAAGCAAAATTATGTGGAATGTCATTATTTCTGTCTAATGAACTGAAAATAAGGATTCCCTACTCTTCCTAGTGACGTCTCACTTACTGAACCAATTCAAAGGGACCCAGGTCATTGCAAAGTTGGACCTTGTGAGGGTCTATAATTGCCTTCATGCACAAGAAAACAGTGGATGGAAAACAACCTGCCAGATATGTTTGGGCTTATCTGGCCTGCCAGAAATGTTCATCTTGGGCAGTACTCCAGCCTTGTTCCAATAGCTCCTGGATGGGATGCTCTATTGTAGTAAGGCCTCACACATAAACGTGCATCAGAGTCACCTAGAGGGCTTGTTAACACACAGTTGCTGGGTCCTGCCCCCAGAGCTTCTGATTTCAGTAGATCTGGGATGGGGCCGGTGGGGCAGGGGTTGAGAATTTGCATTTGTAACACATTCCCAGGTGATGCTCATGCTTCTGACTCTGGGACCACACTTTGACAACCACTGATCTATTCAATTTGTTTTCACACTGTGGTACTTGGAGCCAGAAGAGTCTATGAAGATGGCCTTGGGGAACAAGAGGAGGGGCAAATTACTGAGGATCAGGAACTCTGAAATATAAAATCATTAAGAGGGAGTTATTGATTTTGTATTTGGGACTTCCAAGTAATATTTGAAGAAAGAGTTCTGCTACTAAAATGTTTTAAAGTTGAAAATCACTCTGCTAAGGAACTTTAGACCCCAAGGGAGTGATGTATTTAAACTATGTAGATGGTATATCTGGAGAATGATGCAACATGCTGCAAAGACCTGGCCTCATATGTTCCCTTAATCTAGATGATCCCGATGTGGATTAATTTCCTTGGAACTCAGAGAAGTTCATATTTACGAGGATGGATGTGATAAGAGAAAATCTTAAAGTATAAACACAGCACAAAATCATATATATAAATATGATTTTCTTCTGGCCACACAGCACACTAAGATGACATGAATAGCACCCCCCACAAATACAAACATATATTAACATGAGATAAACTAACAAAAATTTTAACTTATAGTCGAACGTAAAAAAATAAAAAGTAAAATCTTCAGAGAAAAAGAAAAAAGCAAGTCTAGTAATTGTAAATGGACACTGCAATAGCCTATTGTAGTTATTGGTTCTGGATATTAGGCCCCTAGGGGCTAGGGGCTCTGAGCCGGGAATCTAGTGCCCAGGCAAGTACTGGCAATACAGCCTCAGAGAAACTGTCACTGAAACCTCTGGATAAAGCCTTTAGTAGCTTCTCTGTTCATTAGAAAGGGATTTGGAAAGTAAGCCATGAAAAATCTTATGCTCTCTCTGGAGCCATGAGCAGAAATAAAAACCCCAGGCCTATGTCATATGTGGTTGGGGGGAAGGTCTACATTTACCTTATTGCGTGTTATGGGAATCATACACTGAAAAATGAAAACAAATATTGGAGCAGAATCACTGAAACTTCTAGAACCTCAGTGAAAGCAAAAATATTTTTATAATACACATCACATAGAAGCCCACAAAAAAAGACAATATCTGCTGAACATGTGCTCAGAAACAATAAAAATATTGTACTTGCAAAGAAATGAGACGCCATGAAGGTGAGTCACCAGTTTCCACAAGGAAGAGAATTAGTACCCCCAAGAAATATTGATGAGATGAACTTCTACTGTTTTTTTTTTTGAGAGTAGAATAAGGACCTAAGAAAATTTAGCAATAATAGACTCTTACTAAAATAACTACTGGAAGATATACTTCAGGAAGAAGGAAATTGAAACTGAAGAGAAGGAATGAGTAGGAGGCAAGGAACAGTGAACAAAAATTGGTAAATGTAAGGCAATCTAAATAAGCATATAAAACAATGATAATGTTGAATCATATGGAGGTATAAAAACAAACTGGCACTAAAAACACTGGAGCACAAAAGCACGCAAAACAGAAGGAAACTATTACTATTTAAAGCATTCTAAGGCTGTCGTTTGGGAGGAGGGTAGGGATACTGCCTGCATTCGGACCTTGTTAAGTCAAATATGAGTGTTTAAACATTTAAGAGTGTGAACTTCTATTGAATAGTTTCTGGCAATGGCAGGCTTGGTTATTTGATTCAACTTTCCTATTGAAGTATTTAAATATACTGGATAAAAATTTCAAAAAAAGCACTGAAGAGCTGAGAGAGGACAGAGGGAAATGTTCAGGCCAATTTTTGGATGAAAGCTTGTAATCAGGCAGGTAAGCAGAGTATTGACACACCAAAGACAATTGGGTTTGAGGGTGTTTGCCTACATTACCCACCTGAGCTTTGAATCAGTGGCCATAAAAGGCTGGAGGGAGAGAAGTTAAGGCTTAGGGCCAGGACAAGTTAGGGGTTTAATAGGAGACCCTCTCTACCTTAAAATGAGATCCCAAAGAGCTGCACCAGCTGCATAAGGTTCTGCATCCCAACCAGAACTAAATCTGCTCTGTTTCCAACAATCCCAGATAACTATACAAAAGGCTGCCTTAGCACCAAGAAGAGCTCTGTTCCTAAAATAAAGGGTATAAAAGGGGGGAGTGGGATGGAGAACCATATGGAGGTTCCTTAAAAAAACAAAAATAGAGTTACTATATAATTTATGATCCCACTCCTGGGCATATATCTGGAGATAGCTCTAATTTGAAAAGATATATGCACCCCATGTTCATAATGGAGGAGGAAATAGCAACCCACTCCAGTATTCTTGCTGGGAAAATCCCATGGACAGAGGAGTCTGGCAGGCTACAGTTCATTTGGTTGCAAAAAAGCCAGACATAACTGAGTACTGAGCACATGTTCATAGCAGCACTATTTACAATAGGCAAGACATGGATGCAACCTAAATACCCATTGACAGGTGAATGTTTAAAGAATATATAATACATATACACAATGGAATATTACTCAACCATAAAAAGAATGAAATAATGCCATTTGAAGTAAAATGGATGGGTCTAGAAATTATCATACTAAGTAAAATAAGTCAGACAAAGACAAATATATAATATAGCTTGTATGTGGAATCTTAAAAAATGATACAAGTGAATTTATTTACAAAATAGAAATAGACCTATAGATATAGAAAACAAACTTATGGTTATCAAAGGGGGAAGGGGGGAGGAATGAATTAGGAGTTTGGGATTAAAATATACACACTACTAATATGAAATAGCTGACAAAGACCTACTGTATAGCACAAGGAATTATACTCAGTATCTTGCAATAACCTATAATTGAAAAGCATCTAAAAAAGTATATATATATATATATTATATATATATACACACATATATAATATATATTCATAAGTGAATCACTTTGCTATACACCTGAAACTGCCACAACATTGTAAACAACTAAATTTCAATAAAAGTTAAAATAAATAGGGACTGCCCTGGTAGTCCCAGAGAAGGCAATGGCACCCCACTCCAGTACTCTTGCGTGGAAAATCCCATGGATGGAGGAGCCTGGTAGGCTGCAGTCCATGGGGTCGGGAAGAGTTGGACATGACTGAGCTACTTCGCTTTCACTTTTCACTTTCATGCATTGGAGAAGGAAATGGCAACCCACTCCAGTATTCTTGCCTGGAGAATCCCGAGGACGGAGCCTGGTGGGCTGCCGTCTGTGGGGTCGCACAGAGTCGGACACGACTGAAGCAACTTAACAGTAGCAGTAGCCCTGGTGGTCCAGTGGCTGAGACTCTGCACTCCCAATGCAGGAGGCCCAGAATCAATTCCTGGTCAGGAAAGTAGAGCCTACATGTTGCAACTAAGAGTTTGCATGTTACAACTAAAGATCCTGAGTGCTGCCACTAAGACTGAAGATCCGGTGTGCCACAAGTAAAACCCAATGTAACCAAACAAATATTTTTTACGAATAAATAGATTGAGGAGTAGGTTAAAAATTCATCCCTGAGAAAAAGATGCCACACTCCAGGCCTCAAATAGATTTGTACCCCATTACCCATGGACTGAATCAGCCAGGGAACTTTAAGCTGTGACCTTGGATTTAAGTGGCTTCCAGACAAGTAGTACTCCACGGTACTCAGTAAAAACAAACACAAATACAAAGCCTCTGAAGGAGAATCTATCCATTCCAGGTTTTAGGGAACCCCTACAAATAAGTTTTCAAGGGCACAATGACCAGAGAGCAGACTAAATTTGTCATATCAGGAACCAAGGGAACTCGAGTTAAAAACAGCAGGAATAGGAGACAACAGAAACAGACTCACACAGATTTCAGATAAGAGAATTACCAGACACATATCTTAAAACAACTAAGTGTACATGTTTAGAGAAACAAATTATTAATTTAAAAATATCCACAAGGAAGAGAAATCTATAAAAAAAGTGACAACGCATCTTGTGAAAAAAATGAAAAATAACTTCTAGAAGTGAAAAATACTGACTCAGTGAATGTATCTGGCAGAAAGGTGGACATAAGTGAAGAGAGCATTAATAATCTGAAGACATGATCAAGAATGCAGTATGGAGAGAGGAAAAAATAGAAAATACAGGAGAGTAACAGACAGGGAGGCTACAATGAGAAAATCTAGCACACATCTGATTATAATGTGAGAGAAAGAGAATATTAATGTTGATGGATCAGAGTCAATATTTGAAGAGATAATAGCTGGTAAAGTTTCTTGACTTAATGAAAAGAAGTTAACTTACCCATTCAAGAAGCCCAACAAATCCTGGGTAGGATAAATAAAGAGGTCTATCCCAGACACTGAAAAAAACCAAAGAGAGAGAAAATGAAGTCAGAGAAAGATGACAGATAATGTCATAGGAACAGCAATTAGATAGATAGCTGACGCCTCAACAATCAGAAGATAGTGGAATGATCTTCAATTTGTTGATTGTTAACTTAGTATTCTAAAATCAGTAAAATAAAAAATTAAAGAATTAGAGTGAAATATAGACATTTTCACACAAACACTAAGAGAGTTCTTCACCAGCAGATCCTCATTAAAAAAAAATCCAAAAGAGTGTACTGTAAGTAAAAAGTAGAAGGAAAATTATCCCAAGGATGGGATGACTTGGGAGATTAGGACTGACATATATACACTATTGATACTATGTATAAAATAGATAACTAATGAAAACCTACTCTATAGCACAGGGAACTCTACTGTGCTCTGCGGTGACCCAAATGGGAAGGAAATCTAAAGAGGGAATATATGTATACATATAGCTGATTCACCCTGTCCGTGGGGTTCTCCAGGCAAGAATACTGGAGTGGGTTGCCATTTCCTCCTCCAGTGGACCATGTTTTGTCAGAACTCTTCATTATGACCTGTCCATCTTGGGTGGCCCTGCACAGCATGACTCCTAGGTTCACTGAGTTATGCAAGGCCCTTTGCCACCACAAGGCTGTGATCTATGAAGGGGCAACCTACTCCAGTATTGTTGCCTAGGCAACCCTATGGGTAGTAAGAAAAGGCTAAAAAATATGACTGCCGAAGACCCCCCAGGTTGGAGGGTGTCCAATAGGCTACTGGGGAAGAGGAGAGAGCAAATACAATAATACCTCCACTAAGAATGAAGTGGCTGGGCCAAAACAGGAATGATGCTTAGGTGTGAATGTGTCTGGTGGTGGAAGTAAAGTCCGATGCTGTAAAGAACAATATTGCATAGGAACCTGGAATGTTAGGTCCATGAATCCAGGTATATTGGATGTGGTCAAGCAGGAGATGGCAAAATTGAACTTCGACGTCTTAGGAATCAGTGAACTAAAATGGACCGGAATAGGTGAATTTAATTCAGATGACACTTACATCTTCTACTGTGGGCAAGAATCCCTTAGAAGAAATGGAGTAGCCCTCACAATCAACAAAAGAGTCTGAAATGCATTACTTGGGTGCAATCTCAAAAATGACAGGCTAATCTCAGTTTGTTTTCAAGGCAAACCCAACCACTCTGGCCCAACCACTGATGCTGAATAAGCTGAAGTTGAATGGCTCTGTGAAGACCTACAAGACCAACTAGAGCTAACACCAAAAAAAAAAAAAATAATGTCCTTTTCAGCCTAGGGTAATGAAATGCAAAATAGGAAGTTAAGAGATAACTGGAATAACAGGCAAGTTTGCCCTTGAAGTGCTAAATGAAGCAGGGCAAAGGCTAACAGAGTTTTGTCAAGTGAACATGCTGATCATAGCAAACACCCTTTTCCAACAACACAAGAGATGACTCTACACATGGACATCACCAGATAGTCAACACTGAAATCAGGTTGATTATATTCTTTGCAACCAAAGATGGAGAAGCTCTATACAGTCAGCAAAAACAAGACCGGGAGCTGACTGTGGCTCAGATCATGAGCTTCTTATTGCCAAATTCACACTTAAATTGAAGAAAGTAGGGAAAACCACTAGGCCATTCAAGTATGACCTCAATCAAAGCCTTTATGGTTATACAGTAGAGGTGACAAATAGATTCAAGGGATTAGATTTGGTAGACAGAGTGCCTGAAGAAATATGGATGGAAGTTTGCAACACTGTACAGGAGGCAGTGACCAAAACCATCTGAAAGAAAAAAAAGTTCAAGAAGGCAAAGCAGTTGTCTGAGGAGGCCTTACAAATAGCTGAGAAAAGAAGAGAAGTGAAAGGCAAAAGAGAAAGGGAAAGATATACCAATCTGAATGCAGAGTTCCAGGGAATAGCAAGGAGAAATAAGAAGGCCTTTTTAAATGAATGATCCAAAAGAAAACAATAGAATGGGAAAGACTAAGATCTCTTCAAGAAAATTGGAGATATCAAGGGAACATTTCATGCAAGGATGGGCACAATAAAGGACAGAAATGGTAAATATCTAATAGAAGCAAAGAGATGAAGAAGAAGTAGCAAGAATATACAGAAGAACTATACAAAAAAGATCTTAATGACCTGGAAAACACCTAGAGCCAGACATTTTGAAGTGTGAAGTCAAGTGGGCCTTAGGAAACAATACTATGAAGAAAGCTAGTGGAGGTGATGGAATTCAAGGAATCTATTTAAAATAATAAAAGATGATGTTGTTAAAGTGCTGCACTCAGTAAGTCAGCAAATTTGGAAAACTCAGCAGTGACAACAAGACTGGAAAAGGTGAGTTTTCATTCTAATCCCAAAGAAGGATAATGCCAATGAATGTTTAAACTACCATACAATTGTATTCATTTCACATGCTAGCAAGGTTATGCTCAAAATCCTTAAAGCTAGGCTTCTATAGTACCTGAAACAAGAACTTCCAGATGTATTAGTCAGGTTTAGAAAATGCAGAGGAACCAGAGATCAAATTGCCAACACCCGTTGGATCATGGAGAAAATAAGGGAATTCCAGAAAAACATCTATTTCTGCTTCATTGACTACATTAAAGCCTTTGACTGTGTGAATCACAACGAACTGTGGAAAATTCTTTAAGATATGGGAGTGTCAGACCACCTAATCATCTTCTGAGAAACATGTATGCAGCTCAAGAAACAACAGTTAAGACTGGACATGGAACAATGGACTGGTTCAAAATTGGGAAAGGAGTATGACAAGGCTCTGTATTGTCACCCTGCTCATTTAACTTCTGTGCAGAGTACATCACATGAAATGCCTGGCTGGATGAAGCACAAGCTGGAGTCAAGACTGTGAGGAGAAATATGAACAACCTCAGACATGCAGATGACACCACCCTTATGGCACATAGTGAAGACGAACTAAAGAGTCTTTTGATGAGGGTGAAAGAGGAGAGTGAAAAAGCTGGCTTGAAACTCAACATTCAAAAAACTAAGATCATGGCATCCAGTCCCATCAATTCACATGGCAAATAGAAGGGGGAAAAGTGGAAGCAGTGACAAATTTTATTTTTTTGGGCTCCAAAATAACTGTGGACACTGACTGTAGCCATGAAATTAAAAGATGCTTACTCCTAGATAGCATATTAAAAAGCAGAGACATCACTTTGCTGATGAAGGTCTGTCTAGTCAAAGGTATGATTTTTCCAGAGGTCATGTACAGATGTGAGAGGACCGTAAAGAAGGCTGAGCACCCAAGAATTGATGCTTTTGAACTGTGGTGTCGGAGAACACTCTTGAGGGTCTCTTGGAGAGCGAGGAGATCAACCAGTCAATCCCAAAGGAAATCAACCCTGAATATTTATTGGAAGGACTGATGCTGAAGCTGAAGCTCCAGTACTTTGGCCACCTGGTGGGAAAAGCCAACTCTTTGGAAAAAACCCTGATGCTGGAAAAGACTGAAGGCAAAAGGAGAAGGGCACAGCAGAGGATGAGATGGTTACATAGCATCACTGACTGAAGGGACATGAATTTCAGCAAACTCCAGGAGATGGTGAAGGAAAGGGAAGCCTGGCATGCTATAGTCCATGGGGTCAGAAAGAGTCAGACATGACTCAGTGACTGAACAACAATAACAACAAAGCAGTGATAATGAAAGGGAGGTCCAGTGACCACTCAGGTCCCCAAGTTCCTTTTAGGGGTCCACAAAGTCAAAAGTATTTTCATGAGAATACTGAGATTATCTTTGCATTTATCACACTCTCCATCAAGTGTTCAGTATTTTTCCAGAAGCTACATGACCTATGTTATTGCAACAGATTGATGCAGAAGCCAATATGAGAGTCCAGCTGTCTTCTATTCAGCCAGACATGAAAGAGATTTGCAAAGATGTAAAACAATGGGATTATTTTTTTGCATATTTTGGAATACATACGTACCTTTCATTGCAAGTATGTTATATGTAACATGTAATGATTTTTCTACTATTACTGTTTTAAATTCAGTTCAGTTCAGTTCAGTTACTCAGTCATGTCCAACTCTATGTGACCCCATGGACTGCAGCATGCCAGACTTCCCTGTCCATCACCAACTCCTGGAGCTTGCTCAAACTCATGTCCATCAAGTTGGTGATGCCATCCAACCATCTCATCCTCTGTCATCCCCTTCTCTTCCTGCCTTCAATTTTTCCCAGCATCAGGGTCTTTTCCAGTGAATCAGTTCTTCTCATCAGTTGGCCAAAGTATTGGAGTTTCAACTTCAGCATCACTCCTTCCAATGAATATTCAGGACTGATTTCCTTTAGGATGGATTGGCTGGATCTCCTTGCAGTCCAAGGGACTCTCAAGAGTCTTCTCCAACACCACAGTTCAAAAGCATCAATTCTTTGTCTCTCAGCTTTCTTTATGGTCCAACTGTCACATCCATACATGACTACTGGAAAAACCATAGCTTTGACTAGACAGACCTTTGTTGGCAAAATAATGTCTCTGCTTTTTCATATGATGTCTAGGTTGGTCATAGCTTTTCTTCCAAGGAGAAGGTGTCTTTAATTTCATGGCTGCAGTGATTTTGGAGCCCCCCAAAATAAACTCTCTCACTGTTTCCACTCTTTCCCCATCTATTTTCCATGAGGTAGTGAGGAGAAGGGGATGGCAGAGAATGAGGTGGCTGGATGGCATCACCGACTCGATGGACATGAGTTTGCGTGAACTCCGGGAGTTGGTGATGGACAGGGAGGCCTTGCTTGCTGCGATTCATGGGTTCGCAAAGAGTCGGACACGACTGAGTGACTGAACTGAACTGAACTGAATGGCACTGGCCCCACCCATCAACAGAAAATTGGATTAAAGATTTATGGAGCATGGCCCCACCCATTAGAACAAGACCCAGTTTCCCCCTCAGTCTCTGCCATCAAGAAGCTTCCGTAAGCCTCTTATACTTATCCATCAGAGGGTTTATAGAATGAAAACCACAATCACAGAAAACTAATCAAACTGATCACATGGACCACAGCCTTGTCTGACTCAATGAAACTATGAGCCATGCCGTGTAGGGCCACCCAAGACGGATGGGTCATGGTGGAGAGTTATGACAAAACGTGGTCCACTGGAGAAGGGAACAGCAAACCACTTCAGTATTCTTGCCTTGAGAATCCCATGGACAGTATGAAAAGGCAAAAGGAAGAAAAGCTATGACCAACCTAGACAGCATATTAAAAAGCAGAGACATTACTTTGTCAACAAAGGTCCGTCTAGTCAAAGCTATGGTTTTTCCATTAGTTACGTATGGATATGAGAGTTGGACCTCACATGTGAAAGCTGAGAGCTGAAGAATTGATGCTTTTGAATTGTGTGATGTTGGAGAAGACTCTTGAGAGTCCCTTGGGCTGCAAGGAGACCCAACCAGTCCATCCTAAAGGAAATCAGTCCTGAATATTCATTGGAAGGACTGATGCTGAAGCTGAAACTCCAGCACTTTGGCCACCTGATGTGAAGAACTGATTCATTGGAAAAGATCCTGATGCTGGGAAAGTTTGAAGGTGGGAGGACAAGGGGATGACAGAGGATGAGATGGTTGGATGGCATCACCGACTTGATGAACATGAGTTTGAGTAAGCTCTGGGAGTTGGTGATAGACAGGGAAGTGTGGCTCGCTGCAGTCCATGGGGTCACAGAGTTGGACATGACTGAGCGACTGAACTGAACTGATGGGACTGGATGCTGTGATGTTCGTTTTCTGAATGTTTCATTTTAAGCCAAATTTTTCAGTTTCCTCTTTTACTTTCATCAAGAGACTCTTTAGTTCTTCTTCACTTTCTGCCATAAGGGTGGTGTCATATGTGTATCTGAGGTTATTGATATTTCTCCTGGCAATCTTGATTCCAGTTTTTGCTTCATTCAGACCGGCATTTCGCATGATTTGCTCTGCAACTAATATTTAATTTTAAGTGATTTGTAACTTTTATAATGGAAAATATTGATAGATAAAATCCACCTAAACAAAAGCTCTTTAGAAATTTCAATACTTTTTAATTAAAATGAGCATATAGTAAAATTGATTTTGTTGGCATAAAGTTTGATGAATTTTAACGGTTGTATAGGCTCATGCAACCATCACCACAAACAGAATAATTAAAAAAAGTTCCATTAACTCAAAATAAAAAATAGATTAATATGTAAAGCAAAAAACTATGAAACTTTTAACAGAAAATACACGAAAAATAGCTTCATGACCTCGGGTTAGGTAAACTCCAGGCGATGTCCTTTTGTTATACCATATTCCCACCCCTAAGCCTTGACAACCACATATTTGTTCTCTGTCACTATAGTTACATCTTTTTGATAATGTCATATAAATGAATCATACAATATGTAACCTTTTGAGACTTGCTTCTTTTCTTCAGCATAACACCTTTGATATCCATTCAAGTTGTTGGGCAAATCAATAGTTCACTCCTTTTTATTACTGAGTAGTACCACAATTTGTTTATCCATTCACTCATTGAAGAGTGAATTTGGGGCTGTTATAAATAAAACTGGGCTTCCCAAGTGGTGCTAGTGGTAAAGAACCTGCCTGCCAATGCAGAAGATGTAAAGAGATTGCAGGTTCGATCCCTGGGTTGGGACGATCCCTTGGAAGAGAGCATGACAATCCACTCCAGTGGATTCTTGCCTGGAGAATTCTGTGGACAAAGGAACTGCAGTCCATAGGGTCACAAAGAGTCAGACACGACTAAAGTGACTTAGCATACATATACAAATATAGCTACCATGATCATCCATGTACAGGTTTCATGTGAACATTTCTCTAAGGTAAATACTCAGGAATGGGATTGCTGGTAAGTGTATGGTTAACTTTATAACAAACTCCTGTTTTCCAAAGTGGTTGTAACATTTTGCATTTATTATTATGTTTTTTACATTTTGTATTTAGAATAGCAATGTAAGAGTTCCAGTTGCTCTGCATCTTTGCTAGCAATTGGTTTTGTCAGTATGTTTTATTTTAGCCTTTCTAATAGATATGTAATGGCTTTAATGTATATTTTCCTAGTGGTTAATGATGTTGAAAAATCTTTTCATGTGTTTATTTTTTATCCCTATATCCTCTTTGTTCACGTGAATATTCAAGCTGTTTGGCCATTTTTTAATAATATTTTAATTTTCTAACTCTTGGATTATGTGAGTTCTTTATGTGTGCTGGATACAATTCCTTTGTCAGATGTGGGAATTGCAAATATTCTTTCCCAGTGTGTAGCTCCTTTTATCATTTTCCTAATGTGTCTTTCACAGAATAAAAAGTTTCCATTTTGATCAAGTCCAGTTTATCATTCTTTCCTTTTATGTTTCATGCTCATGGTGTCTTGTGAAGAAAAACCTCTTTACCTAACCCTAGGTCATGAAGCTATTTTTCCTGTTTTCTGTTAAAAGTTTCATAGTTTTGTGTTTTACACATAAATCTATTTTTGATTTTGAGTTAATTTTTGTGTAAGGTATGAGGTTAAGATTGAAATTCATTTTTTTGTGCATCTAAGTCCAGTTGTTCCAATGTCATTTATTGAAAAGATTATCCTTTCTCCATTGAATTGCCTTTGCACTTTTATAAAAAATCATTTGGTTGTATTGGTGTGGTTCTACTTCTGGACTCTATCTTGAATTGATCTATGTGTGTGTCCCTTCACCAAATACCACACTGTCTTGATTTCTGTAAGTTCAAAGTAAAGTTCATAGTCTTAAAATCAGGTACTGTGATTACTTTGACTTTATTCTTTTCTAAATTGCTTTAACTATTTTCATTCCTTTGTCTTTTCATATAAATTTTGTATCAACTTGTCAATATTGACAAAAAATATTATATTCCTTGGACTTTGATTGGAATACATTAAATGTATAGATTAATTTGGGGAGAACTGGAATCTTTACTATGTTGAGTCTTCCAATCCATAAGCATGCTATGTCCCTCCATATTTAGACTTTTACTGATTTCTTCCATTAGCATTTTGTCATTTTTAGCATACACTTTTGGACTTCTGTGAGTCCACACCAGGTTATACCAGAAGAAATAAAATAGTAAACTTACTGATAATTCAGTGATGCTACAAAATCTAGTCTTCCCCAATGTACTCTGTTATTTACTTTCAGAGTACTCAAATAGCTGTTCCATGCATTCTGTCCAGGTTTCACAGCTATATTTAGTGTGAGAGACAGTTTGGAGTTTGTTTACTCTAACTCAGCAAAACAAAACAATAATCTTTAAAGTGTAAATAGATTCTGAGATGAAAAAGTTTGAGAAATGCTGCATTGTAGGTACCGGAGTTAGAATACTGTCCCAGAGATGGAAGATGAGGCCATAAAGCAGGAAATGAATTTCATCCATTAAGCCCACACAGGGGCACTGGTAAAATTTCACCTGCAGGGTCAGAAATACAGCAAGGGAACTCATCATTTGTCCAGCAAAATAGGTGGGAAATGGTCACCCCTAAAAGAAAGGGCATGCAATAAATAACTTCAAAATCATTAGAAAATTTTTGAAAAGTTATTAAGAGAGGCAGGAAGGGAGGGGGAACAAACAGAAACTATGATTCAAAGGTAACACAAGGACTGTCTCTTCCAATCATGGTGGAGGAAAAGGAATTGGGTTTACCTACTTGCCTTAAACAATGAAAAGGAATTAATAAATTATATAAAACAATGGTTTTCAGACATTAAACATCAGGCAGCAAAGGACACTGATCATTGAGAGAAAGGAAACAAACAAAGTGAGCCTTATGATTACCTCAACTTTCTGCCTGGAGAGTTTTCAGGTCTCAACATGGGCAGGGGGAACCTAAACAGAGCTTGGCAGTCTCCCTGAGTCAAGAAGACTGAGCTGAAAATTCAAGGAGAACAAGGCAATTAGATTCACAGGACATGGTATTGACATGGGGAGCTGGGGAAAAGGAGAGAGACCAGACCAGAGCAAGAGAGAGAGCATACTTGAGTGCTCTGGAAATATGCAGTGGGTTCTCGTAGAGTCTTGAGCTGAGTGCTGATCAGCACATGTATGTGAGGAAACTACCCAAGGCTAGGAAATGAATTATAGGAAATGAATTATAAGAAATGAGCATAGAGAACAAGGTTATGAGCTCAAACAGGGCTGGGAAGAGTTCATATCCCCAATATCCAGAGTAGAGAAATCTTGTAATACACAGAGGTTTGGATAGAGTACTCAGAAGAGTCGTGCCACATTTTCAGTTTCAGTTCAGTCACTCAGTTGTGTCCAGCTCTTTGTGATGCCATGAACCGCAGCACACCAGGCCTCCCTGTCCATCACCAACTCCTGGAGTCCACCCAAACTCATGTCCATTGAGTCGGTGATGCCATCCAACCATCTCATTCTCTGTTGTCCCCTCCTCCTCCTGCCCTCAATCTTTCCCAGCATCAAGGTCTTTTCCAATGAGTCAGCTCTTCGCATCAGGTGGCCAAAATATTGGAGTTTCAGCTTCAGCATCAGTCCTTCCAATGAATATTCAGGACTGATTTCCTTTCGGATGGACTGGTTGGATCTCCTTTCAGTCCAAGGGACTCTCAAGAGTCTTCTCCAACACCACAGTTCAAAAGCATCAATTCTTCGGCACTCAGCTTTCTTTATAGTCCAACTCTCACATCCATACATGACCACTGGAAAAACCATAGCCTTGACTAGATGGACCTTTGTTGACAAAGTAATGTCTCTGCTTTTTAATATGCAGTCTCAGTTCAGTTCACTTCAGTTCAGTTGCTCAGTCGTGTCCGACTCTTTGCGACCCCATGAACCACAGCACGCCAGGCCTTCCTGTCCATCACCAACTCCCGGAGTTCACTCAAACTCATGTCCATCGAGTCAGTGATGCCATCCAGCCATCTCATTCTCTGTCGTCCCCTTCTCCTCCTGCCCCCAATCCTTCCCAGCATCAGAGTCTTTTCCAGTGAGTCAACTCATCGCATGAGGTGGCCAAAGTATTGGCGTTTCAGCTTTAGCATCAGTCCTTCCAATGAACACCCAGGATTGATCTCCTTTAGAATGGACTGGTTCGATCTCCTTGCAGTTCAAGGGACTCTCAAGAGTCTTCTCCAGCACCACAGTTCAAAAGCATCAATTCTTCGGTGATCAGCTTTCTTCACAGTCCAACTCTCACATCCATATGTGACCACTGGAAAAACCATAGCCTTGACTAGACGGACCTTTGTTGGCAAAGTAATGTCTCTGCTTTTTAATATGCTATCTAGGTTGGTCATAACTTTCCTTCCAAGGAGTAAGCGTCTTTTAATTTCATGGCGCAATCAGCATCCGCAGTGATTTTGGAGCCCAAAAAATTGAAGTCTGACACTGTTTCCACTGTTTTCCCATCTATTTCCCATGAAGTGATCGGACCAGATACCCCGATCTTTGTTTTCTGAATGTTGAGCTTCAAGCCAACCTTTTCACTCTCCTCTTTCACTTTCATCAAGAGGCTTTTGAGTTCCTCTTCACTTTCTGCCATAAGGGTGGTGTCATCTGCATATCTGAGGTGATTGATATTTCTCCCGGCAATCTTGATTCCAGCTTGTGCTTCTTCCAGCCCAGCATTCCTCATGATGTACTCTGCATAGAAGTTAAATATGCTGTCTAGGTTGGTCATGACTTTGGTCATAACAGTAGAGGACAATATTAGCCTTTAATTGCTGTTCTGATCTGTTGGAGAAAAAAGAAAAGTAAACTTTCCTGCCAATCCAGGAAATCCTCTCTATGAAGGTAGACAAGAAAGAAAACAGTTTTTTATTGAATAGGCTTTAAACCAGATTGCTGCATTATAGACAATCTGCTAATGAGATTGGAAAGAAAGAAATCTATCCCATTCTTTTGTATGCAATGTCTCTATTACATACATGTTTTTAAATTATAATGTATTCTTATGTAAAAGGACTTGAAATTACTGTTTGCTACACATTCTTTCATAGTTCATCCTAAGTTCACTCGGTAATTGGAGTAACCATCTGTGCTAGTTAATTGCCTTTATCTGAAGAAAAAATACAGCTTCTCATATCTCTCTGATGAACAGGTGCTTACAGCTTAAGGCAAAGTACCTAGGCTAAAATCCCAGGATGACAGAGAAACATAGGGGCATTATTGTCCTTGATGTTTACATTTCAGAGATGTCCCTTCAGAAATATATTTCTGAAGAAATACAGTCCCTTCTGAAATAAATGTCTGGATTATAAGGCTGGCAAGAGACTTATTTAATCCTTAAAAAAGATTTACATACATATCAAAGCAACACAGGATGAATGAACAAATACTAGATTTCTCAAGAGAAAAGCTCTAAGAAATGGGAGAGAGTAAAGGTCTCTTTCCCTTTTGGCAATAGGGAAAATTCAATTTTATTTTTATTTACTCTTCCAGATTTTACCTTACAAAGATGAAAAGCAACCCAAAAAGGATCAAGTTCTTTCCAAGTAACTTAACTATATCCTAGAAGAAGCTAAAAATCATTAAAAGAAATTCAGAAAATGTAGTACCCAACAAAATAAAATTCACAACATCCTATAAGAAATTACTAGGTATGGAAAGAAGTAGGAAAATATGACTCATAGTAAGAAAACTATAATAATAGAAACAGACCAAGAAATGGCACAGATGACAGAGTTACTAGACAAGGCCATTAGAACAACTGCTGTAAATATATTCCATATATGTAGAGGAAAGGATGAGTATGTTAAGGAGAGAAATAGAAGATATAAATAAAGATCCACACTGAATTTGTAGAGATGAAAATATACATCTATGATATAAAAAAACCTGCTTGAACATCTGGGAGTTCACGGTTTACATACTGCTGAAGCCTGGCTTGGAGAATTTTGAGCATGACTTTACTAGCATGTGAGATGAGTGCAATTGTGTGGTAGTTTGAGCATTCTTTGGCATTGCCTTTCTTTGGGATTGGAATGAAGACTGACCTCTTCCAGTCCTGTGGCCACTGCTGAGTTTTCCAAATCTGCTGGCATATTGAGTGCAGCACTTTCACAGCATCATCTTTCAAGACTTGAAATAGCTCAACTGGAATTCCATCACCTCCACTAGCTTTGTTCGTAGTGATGCTTTCTAAGGCCCACTTGACTTCACATTCCAAGATGTCTGGCTCTAGGTCAGTGATCACATTATCGTGACTATCGTGGTCGTGAAGATCTTTTTTGTACAGTTCTTCTGTGTATTCCTGCCACCTCTTCTTAATATCTTCTGCTTCTGTTAGGTCCATACCATTTCTGTCCTTTATCGAGCCCATCTTTGCATGAAAAGTTCCCTTGGAATCTCTAATTTTCTTGAAGAGGTCTCTTGTTTTTCCTATTCTGTTGTTTTCCTCTATTTCTTTGCATTGATCACTGAGGAAGGCTTTCTTATCTCTCCTTTCTATTCTTTGGAACTCTGCATTCAGATGCTTATATCTTTCCTTTTCTCCTTTGCTTTTCGCCTCTCTTCTTTTTACAGCTATTTGTAAGGCCTCCTCAGACAGCCATTTCGCTCTTTTGCATTTCTTTTCCATGGGGATGGTCTTGGTCCCTGTCTCCTGTACAATGTCACGAACCTCCGTCCAGAGTTCATCAGGCACTCGATCAATCAGATCTAGTCCCTTAAATCTATTTCTCACTTCCACTGCATAATCATAAGGGATTTGATTGAGGTCATATCTGAATGGTCTAGTGGTTTTCCCTACTTTCTTCAATTTAAGTCTGAACTTCGCAATAAGGAGTTCAGGATCTTTTAGAAAAGGCAGAGGCACCAGAGATCAAATTGCCAACAT
Source organism: Moschus berezovskii (assembly GCF_049115385.1). Classification (NCBI taxonomy): domain Eukaryota; kingdom Metazoa; phylum Chordata; class Mammalia; order Artiodactyla; family Moschidae; genus Moschus; species Moschus berezovskii. The sequence continues at coordinate 54,163,068 of NC_142488.1, read as the reverse complement.
CCGCTGGATCATGGAGAAAGCAAGAGAGTTTCAGAAAAACATCTATTTCTGCTTCATTGACTATGCCAAAGCCTTTGACTGTGTGGATCACAATAAACTGTGGAACATTCTGAAAGAGATGGGAATCCCAGACCACCTGACCTGCCTCTTGAGAAACCTGTATGCAGGTCAGGAAGCAACAGTTAGAACCGGTCATGGAACAACAGACTGGTTCCAAATAGGAAAAGGTGTACGTCAAGGTTGTATATTGTCACCTTGCTTATTTAACTTATATGCAGAGTACATCATGAGGAACGCTGGGCTGGAAGAAGCACAAGCTGGAATCAAGATTGCTGGGAGAAATATCAATAACCTCAGATATGCAGATGACACTACCCTTATGGCAGAAAGTGAAGAGGAACTCAAAAGCCTCTTGATGAAAGTGAAAGAGGAGAGTGAAAAGGTTGGCTTGAAGCTCAACATTCAGAAAACAAAGATCATGGCATCTGGTCCCATCACTTCATGGGAAATAGATGGAAAAACAATGGAAACAGTGTCAGACTTTGTTTTTTTGGGCTCCAAAATCACTGCAGATGCTGATTGCAGCCATGAAATTAAAAGACGCTTGCTCCTTGGAAGGAAAGTTATGACCAACCTTGATAGTATATTGAAAAGCAGAGACATTACTTTGCCGACCAAGGTCCGTCTAGTCAAGGCAATGGTTTTTCCCGTGGTCATGTATGGATGTGAGAGTTGGACTGTGAAGAAAGCTGATCGCCGAAGAATCGATGCTTTTGAACTGTGGTGTTGGAGAAGACTCTTGAGAGTCCCTTATACTGCAAGGAGATCCAACCAGTCCATTCTAAAGGAGATCAATCCTGGATGTTCATTGGAGGGACTGATGCTAAAGCTGAAACTCCAATACTTTGGCCACCTCATGAGACGAGTTGACTCACTGGAAAAGACTCTGATGCTGGGAAAGGTTGGGGGCGGGAGGAGAAGGGGACGACGGAGAATGAGATGGCTGGATGGCATCACCGACTCTGTGGACATGAGTTTGAGTGTACTCCGGGAGTTGGTGATGGACAGGGAGGCCTGGCGTGCTGTGATTCATGGGGTCGCGGGGAGTCGGACACGACTGAGCGACTGAACTGAACTGAACTGAACTGATGATATAAAATATGGTGGATGGGATTAAGAGCAGATTAGACATGTCAATAAAAAAGGCTAGTGAACTTGAGGACATAGTACTTAAAATGATTCAAAAAGGAAACACAAAGAAGAAAAGTCTGAAAGTAAATGAACAGAACATTAGTGAGCTGTGGGATGACTGCAGTCAACCTAATATATGTATTAGGAGAGGCGAGGAAATGGAAAAGAAAAATTATTAGGAGAAAGAATAGCTAAAAATTTCTCAGATATGATAAACTCTATAAACTCCATAAATCTAAGAAACTCAATAGACTCTGAACACAAGAAACAAAGAAAACTACATTAAGGTATGCCAAAATCAAATTTCTCAAAAAAAAACAAAAAACACCCAGTGTTAAAGAAAACAAACAAACAACAACTCCTAAAAGAGACCAAAGAAAAGATATATTACATTTAGAGGAACAAATATCAAAATGATACATAGTTTTCATCAGAGACCATGAAAGGCAGAAGACAGAGAAGCAACATCTATAAAGGACTTAAAAAACTGTCAACGTTGAATTCTATATTCAACAAAAATATTTTTAAAAATGAAGGAAAGTGAAGACCTTTGCCTAAACATACAGGCTGACAGAAATAACCACCAGAAGACCTGTACTACAAGAAATGTTAATGGAAGATTTTTAGGCAGAAAGAAAATACCAGGTGGAAACCTGGATCTATCCAAAGCAATTGAAGAGATTGTAAAAGGCAACTATGTGGGTAAAGACTATTTCTTTTCCACATTTTACACCTTTATTGAATAGATCATTGGTAGCTTAAAGCAAGGAGAAGGCAATGGCAACCCACTCAAGTGTTCTTGCCTGGAAAAATCCCAGGGACGGGAGAGCCTGGTGGGCTGCCGTCTCTGGGGTCGCACAGAGTTGGACACGACTGAAGTGAGTTAGCAGCAGCAGCTTAAAGCAAAAAGGTTACAATGTTTATAGCATATGTAGAAACAAAATGTATGAAAACAACTGCACAAAGGCAAGGAGAGGGAATGGAAGGATGTTGTAAGGTTCTTACATGAACTGTTACTACCTCAAGATTAATTGTGATAGGTTAAAGATATATACTGTAAATCCTAATACAGTCAGCAAAGTAACACAACAAAAAGTTACATCTACTAAGCCAGAAAGGAGATAACGTGTAATAAAAAAAATACTCATTAATCCAAAAATAAGACAATAAAAGAATAAAATGGGAACAAAGAACATATGGGATAGAGAAAAAATCAATAGCAAGATGGCAGACTGAAATATCATATCAACAATCACATTAAAGGCTCGTGGTTTAAACAACCCAATTAAGAGGCAGAGATTGCCTGATTGGATAAAAAAGCATGACTCAACTATATGCTGCCTACAAGATATCCATTTTAAATATAAAAACATAAATATATTAAAAATAATTCTATGTTAAGCAGAAGGAAGCTGAAGTGGCTATATTAGTATAAGACAAAATAGATTTCAGGGCAAATAATTTTATCAGTGAAAAAGTTGTCTTAAAACTCAGCATTCAGAAAACTAAGATCATGGGATCTGGTTCCATCACTTTATGGCAAATAGATGGGGAAACAATGGAAACTGTGACAGACTTTATTGTTTTGGGCTCCAAAATCACTGCAGATGGTGACTGCAGCCATGAAATTAAAGACGCTTGCTCCTTGGAAGAAAAGCTATGACCAACCCAGACAGCATACTAAAAAACAGAGACATTACTTTGTCAGCAAAGGTCTGTCTAGTCAATGCTATGGCTTTTTCAGCAGTCATGTATGGATGTGACAGTTGGACCATAAAGAAAGCTGAGTTGAGCACCAAAGAATTGATGCTCTTGAACTGTGATATTGGAGAAGACGCTTGAGAGTCCCTTGGACTGCAAGGTTAGATCCAACCAGTCCATCCTAAAGGAAATCAGTCCTGAATATTCATTGGGAGGACTGATGCTAAAGCTGAAGCTCCAATATTTTGGCTGCCTGATGTGAAGAACTAATTGGAAAAGACCCTTATGTTGGGAAAGATTGAAGGTGGGAGGAGAAAGGGATGACAGAGGATGAGATGGTTGGATGGCATCACCGACTTGATGGACATGAGTTTGAGTAAGCTCTGGGAGTTGGTGATGGACAGGGAAATCTTGCGTGCCACAAAGAGTTGGACACGACTGAGCAACTGAACTGAACTGAATGTTACCAGAGATAGAGTATCAGTCATATTGATAAAATGGTCGATTCACAAATAACTGAACTTCAAAATGCATGAAATAAAAACTGAGATTTTCAAGGAGAAATAGAATTCCCAGGTATGAGACTTAAACACCCCTCTCTCAATAAATGATAGAACAAGAAGACAGAAAATCAATAAGGGTATAGAAGACTTAAATACAACTATCAACAAAAATGGCCTAATTAACATTTATAGAATGCTTACCCAAAACAGCAGAATATGCACTATCAAGGGTCATATAGAATATGACCAAGACACCAAATTCCGAGCCATAAAAAGTATCAATAAACATAAATAGATTTAAGTAAGACAAACTCTGACCATAAAATAAATTACAAATCAATAACAGAAATATATTTGCAAAATCTCAAGATATTTGGAAACTAATTAATACAACTATAAATAACCCATGGGTCAGATAATAGAAAGAGCAGGAGGGATTAGAAAGTGTTTTGAACTAAATGAAAATGAAAATATGGCAACAACAAAGGGCAACAACAAAGCAGTGCTTGGAGGGAAACTTATAGCACTAAACATTTACATTATTGAAAGATAAAGGTCTCAGATAAATAACCTAAGCTTCCATCTAAGGAAACTAGAAAAAGAGAAGCAAATCAAACACACCTTAAACAGAAGAATAAAGATAAATATTAGATCAGAAATCACTGTAACATAAAATAAAAAATTCAATAAAGCCAAAAGCAGTTTCTTTGAAAAAATTTGATATAATTAATAAATGTCTGCTTAGACTATATAGGGAAAAAAAGAGAAGATACAATTTACTTGTATCAGAAATAAAACAAGTGAACATCACTACAGATATTAGACATATTAAAAGGATAATGAGGGAATATTATGGACAATAGCTCACTCTAAAAGAAATAGATAACATACACAGACTTGGAACTAATAAAGAAATTAAAATTTTATTTACAAACCTCCCCACAAAGTAAACTCCTGGCCAGATGGCTTCACTGACAAATTCTACTAAACATTTAAGGCAAAAAAACCAAATTCTATACAAAGTCTTCCAGAATATAGAAGATGCAGGGACACTTTCTAATGGTATGCAGCCAACATTACTCTGATACCCAAATGAGACAAATAAATTCAAAAGAAAACTACAGACCAATACCTCTAATGAACACAGATGCAAAAATTCTTAAAATATAATCTTAAATATCATGAACATGTAACTTATTCCAAGAGTATAAGGAGGATTTAAAATTTGAAAACCAAGCAACGTATTTCACAATATTAAAAGATGAAAAAGTAACAAACCATACAAACAATTCAGTATATTCTGAAAAAGTACTTTACAAAATCCAACATCCTTTCATGATAAAAATTCTCAGCAAACTAGGTAAAGAAAGGAATCTCCTCAATCTATTAAAGAAAACCCACAAAAAACCTTTGTGTAAAATCATACTTATGGTGAAAGATGGAATACTTTGAGGCCAATCAGAAACAATGGAAGATTGATTATCTACTCTCTGCTTATATTTATTATTCTACTGGAAGTTTTAGCCAATACAATAAAGACCAAAAAAAAAAAAGGTATACAGAGTAGAAAGGGAGAGGTGAAACTCCAAACTGTCAGATGACAAAAGAATGCTACGTAGAGAATGCTAAGGAATCCACAAAAGAGGCTACTAGGACTAATACATGAATTTTGCAATGCTGTAGGATACAAGAGCAAGACACAGAAATCAATTGCATTTTTATACAAGCTGCATACTATTGGAAATTGAACTTTAAAAATCTACACCATAAAATACTTAGAGATAAAAATCTAATAAAATATGTGCAAGATCTATGCATTGAAAACTAGAGGGACTTCCTTGGCGGTCCAATGGTTAAGACTTCATCTTTCAATGCAGAGGGTGTGGGTTCAACCCCTGGTTAGGTAGCTAAGACCCCACATACCTCACAGCCAAAAAGCCAAAACATAAAAAAAACAGAAACAATATTGTAAAAAATTCAATAAAGACTTTAAAAATGGTCCACATTAAAAAAACTTGGAAAAAAAAGAAAACTAGAAAATATTGCTGGAAGATATTACAAAAGATATAAATAAATCAAAAGGTACATCCTCATCATGGATCTGAAGACTCAATATTGATGAGATATCAGTTGTCTTCAAATTGATCTAAAGATTCAATGTAGTCTCAGTAAAAATCCTAACAGAATTTTGTAGAAACTGACAAGCAAATTCTAAAATTCATAGGTTAATGCAAGCACCTAGAATAGTAAAATACAATTTTTAAGGGACATGCAATTGATTCCAATGTCATATTGTATCTTTATTTAAAATATTAATATTATATTTTATTCAATATGTATTTTTACATTAATTTTGATTTTTAAAAATACTGTAATAAGCCACTATTTGTTACTGATTTTTTTGGTGCTTGCTTGAAATTTTACAGCTTTTTTGAGATACAGTTGACATATAACATTGTGCAAGCTTAAGGTGTACAATCTGATGATTTGATACATTTATTCAAATACAATTTTGAGAAAGAATAAAGTTGGAATTCTTACAATAACTGACATCAAGACTTCTTATAAAGGTACAGTAATCAAGACAGTGTGGTATTGGCATGAATATTGATAAATAGATCAATGGAACAGAATAGAGAGTCCAAAAATAGGCCCACATAATTGATTTTTGACATTAGGAAAGAATAGCATTTTCAACAACAGTGCTCAAATGTTAGATATCCATATGCAAAAAAGCAAACTTTGATGCATGCCTCTTTCCATTTATAAAAATTAACTTACAATGGTCATAAATCTAAAGCCATAAAACTTCTGGAAAAGAACACAGTAGAAAATCTTTTGTTTTAACCTTGAGTTAGGCACATATTTCTCATAAATAATGCTGAAAGGATGGCCCATAAAAGAATAAATTGGTAAACTGAACTTTATTAAATTGAAATTTGTCTTAGAAAAATGTTGTTAAAGAATGAAAAGACAAACATCAGATCAGGATAAAATATTTGCAAATCCATACTTAACAAAGGACTGGTATCCAAAGTGTATAGAGAAGTTTCAAAAGCTGAATATACCTATAACTATAGGGGTGGCCAAAAAGTTCATTTGAATTTTCCTGTAACATGTTATGGAAAACCCTGAATGAAGATTTTGGCCAATCCAATATTAAATGAGTCAAAATGGTAGTAAAAAATCTCCTTAAGAAAAGGCATGAGGCCAAAATGACTTTATGATAGCTTTATTTTTTTTTTAAACCAACCTTTAAAAATTATATAACCTTAAATTTCCTGGTGAATAGGACATTCAATCTTTTGTGGCTAGAATAACCTTCATGTCCAAACCTGACCAAGACAGGGCATGAAAAAAAAATTTAGAGGACAATCTTGATTATAAACATAAATAAAAACTCCTAACTAAAATACAAGCAGATTTATTCCCTCACATTTTAAAAATATGAACAAATAGGGTTTATATCATTATTTCAAGAGTGATTTAGAGAATCTGTTAATGTAATTCACCACACTAATAGTTAAAAAAGAGAAAAATGTCATGATCATCTTAGCTGTAGAAAAAGTAACTATTAAAATTTAACACCCATTCATTCAGTTCAGTTCAGTTGCTCAGTCATGTCCGACTCTTTGCGACCCCATGGACTGCAGCACACCAGGCTTCCCTGTCCATCACCAACTACTGGAGCTTGCTCAAACTCATGTCCCTCAAGTTGGTGATGCCATCCAACCATCTCGTCCTCTGTTGTCCCCTTCTCCTCCCACCTTCAATCTTTCCCAGCATCAGGGTCTCTTTCACCAAGAGGCTCTTCGCTTCCTGCCATAAGGTCATCTGCATATCTGAGGTTATTGATATTTCTCCCAGCAATCTTGATTCCAGCTTGTGCTTCATCCAGCCTGGCATTTTGCATGATGTACTCTGCATATAAGTTAAATAAGCAGGGTGACAATATACAGCCTTGACATACTCTTTTCCCAATTTTGAACCAGTCTGTTGCTCCATGTCTAGTTCTAACTGTTGCTTCTTGACTTGCATGCAGGCTTCTCAAAAGGCAGGTAAGGTGGTCTGGTTTTCCCATCTCTTTCAGGATTTTCCACAGTTTATTGTGATCCAAACAGTCAAAGGCTTTGGTGTAGTCAATACAGCAGAAATAGATGTTTTTTCTGGAATTCTCTTGCTTTTTCTATGAGCCAATGTTGTTGTTTAGTCATTATGCTATGTCCAACTCTTTTGCTACTGCCAGCCTCCTCTGTCCATGGGATTTCCCAGACAAGGACACTGGAATGGGTTGCTATTTCCTTTTCCAGGGACCCAGGGATCTTCCTGACCCAGGGATCAAACCCTCATCTCCTGCAATGGCAGGCAGATGCTTTACCACTGAGCCACCTGGGAAGCCCATGAAGCCACCTGGAATACATTCTATGATCCAGTGGATGCTGGCAATTTTATTTTTGGTTCCTCTGCCCTTTCTAAATCCAGCATGAATATCTGGAAGTTCTTGGTTCACATACTGTTGAAGCCTAGTTTATAGAATTTTGAGCATTACTTTGCTAGCATGTGAGATGAGTGCAGTCGTACAATAGTTTGAACATGCTTTTGCATTATCTTTCTTTGGGATTTGAATGAAAATTGACCCATTTATTATTTAAAAACAAATAAACAACAAAACATAAGAGACATAGAGTTGAAAAAGGGTATACACCCAAAACCTACATGAAACCCAACACTATTACTAGCCAACATTAAATTAGAAGTTCTAACAATATACTATGATGATAAAAAGAAAAAAAAAAAACCAGGAACAAAGATCAAAAAAGAAGATATATATATATATATATATATATATGATATGGCTGTTTATATTAAAAAGCTACAAGGACCTACAAAAGTATTAGAATAAGATAATTCAACAAAGTTGGTAGATACAAGAATTTCTCATAAATTACAGTAGAGTTCCTATATGGTAGCAATTAGCAGCTAAATATAATTTTCAAGGAGGATCTCATTGGGCAGGAGGTGGGAGTGAGTAGATATAAGAGGGAGGGGACATTTGTACACCTATGGTTAATTCATGTTAATGTATGACAGAAATCAAACCAATATTGTAAAGCAATCATCAATCTATTAAAAATAAATAAATATTTTAAAAAGAAGTAAGCAGGAAAAAAAAGCCTATGTGATACCTAGGAATAAATCTAAAACCAGTATTTTACTTAAAGTAACATATATGTATATAATATCTTTTAAAATTTATTTCTATCTAATTATTTATACTTTTGTCTCCATTCAATCAAAATTTTTACTACCTACTCTGTACAAAGGCATTCTTGTTAGGGCCATAGCTTGCCAAGGGGATATATGGTAGTGGGGAGGAGGAAGAAGAGCTTTCCAGGCATAGAGACAGCAAGAGCAAAGGCCCTGAGGTTGAAGGGCATGATAGGTCTAAAACAGCAATACAAAATTATGTGTGTCCAGAGGAGAGTTTTGCAGGGAACACATCATAGGGTCTTTCTTGCAGACCATGATAAGGTGTATGGATTTTAAGATGAAGATGTTATTGGAGGGTTTTGAACACAGGAGTAGTATTATTTGATTTGTGTTATAAAATGGTCACTTTGACTTCTGTGTTATGAACAGAATATAGAGTGGCAATGGTATAGTATCAGGGAGAGTAACCAGGAGAATACTACAGTAATCCATGTGAGAGATCATATTTAGGAACAGTGAGGTAGTGTTGGCGAAGGTTAGAAATGCTGTAATTTTGGGTGTATTTGAAGAGAAAACCAAAAGGATTTGCTAATAGTTGAATGTAGGCTGTGAGAAAAAGAGACAAACCAAAGAGAATTGGGGATACAATTAGGGTTAAAGCTATGATCAATGGATTTTGGGTTGAGGAAGGATAGTTTTCCATCAACTGAAATGAGGCATGGTGGGGGTGGATCACATTTTTAAGGAAAAATCAGGCTTCAGTATCGAACATATTAAGTTTGAGACACCTATTAGACATCCAAGTTGAGATGTCAATAAGGCAGTTCTATGATCTGAAATTTAAGGGAGATACTAGGTTTAGAGTGATAAGCTTGGAAGTCATAAGCATATTTAAAAAAATTTATTTTATTGAGGTATCAGTCAGTTTAGTTCAGTCGCTCAGTCGTGTCCAACTCTTTGTGACCCCACGAACCGCAGCATGCCAGGCCTCCCTATCTGTCACCAACTCCCGGAATCCACCCAAACCCATGTCCATTGAGTCGGTGATGCCATCCAGCCATCTCATCCTCTGTCGTCCCCTTCTCCTGCCCTCAATCTTTCTCAGCATCAGGGTCTTTTCCAATGAGTCAGCTCTTCGCATCAGGTGGCCAAAGTATTGGCGTTTCAGTTTCAACATCAGTCCTTTCAATGAACACCTAGAACTGACCTCCCTTAGGATGGACTGGTTGGATCTCCTTGCAGTCCAAGGGACTTTCAAGAGTCTTCTCCAACACCACAGTTCAAAAGCATCAATTCTTCTGTGTTCAGCTTTATTTATAGTCCAACTCGCACATTCATACATGACCACTGGAAAAACCATAGCCTTGACTAGATGGACCTTTGTGGCAAAGGCAAAGTAACATCTCTGCTTTTTACTATGCTGTCTAGGTTGGTCATAACTTTTCTTCCAAGGAGCAAGCGTCTTTTAATTTCATGGCGCAATCACCATCTGCAGTGATTTTGGAGCCCAGAAAAGTTAAGTCAGCCACTGTTTCCACTGTTTCCCTATCTATTTGCCATGAAGTGATAGGACTGGATGCCATGATCTTAGTTTTCTGAATGTTGAGCTTTAAGCCAACTTTTCCAGTCTCCTCTTTCACTTTCATCAAGAGGCTTTTTAGTTCCTCTTCACTTTCTGCCAAAAGGGTGGTGTCATCTGCATATCTGGGGTTATTGATATTTCTCCCGGCAATCCTGATTCCAGCTTGTGCTTCCTCCAGCCCAGTGTTTCTCGTGATGTACTCTGCATATAAGTTAAATAAGCAAGGTGACAATATACAGCCTTGACATACTCCTTTTCCTATTTGGAGCCAGTCTGTTGTTCCATGTCCAGTTCTAACTGTTGCTTCCTGACCTGCATACAGGAAATCAGATTGATTATATTCTTTGCAGCCAAAGATGGAGAAGCTGTATACGGTCAGCAAAAACAAGACGGGGAGCTGACTGTGGCTCAGATCATGAACTCCTTATTGCCAAATTCAGACTTAAATTGAAGAAAGTGGGGAAAACCACCAGACCATTCAGGTTTGACCTAAATTAAATCCCTTATGATTACATAGTGGAAGTGAGAAATAGATTTAAGGGACTAGATCTGATAGAGTGCCTGATGAACTATGGATGGAGGTTTGTGACATTGTGCAGGAGACAGGGATCAAGAACATCCTCAAGAAAAAGAAATGCAAAAAAGGAAAATGGCTGTCTGAGGAGGCCTTACAAATAGCTGTGAAAAGAAGAGAAGCGAAAAGCAAAGGAGAAAAGGAAAGATATACCCATTTGAATGCAGAGTTCCAAAGAATAGCAAGGAGAGATAAGAAAGCCTTCCTCAGGAAGCAATGCAAAGAAATAGAGGAAAACAACAGAATAGGAAAGACTAGAGATCTCTTCAAGAAAATTGGAGATACCATGGGAACATTTCATGCAAAGATGGGCTCAATAAAGGACAGAAATGGTATGGACCTAACAGAAGCAGAAGATATTAAGAAGAGGTGGCAAGAATACACAGAACTATACAAAAAAGATCTTTGTGACCCAGATAATCACGATGGTGTGATCACTCACCTAGAACCAGACATCCTGGAGTGTGAAATCAAGTGGGCCTTAGGGAGTATCACTATGAACAAAGCTAGTGGAGGTGATGGAATTCCTGTTGAGCTATTTCAAATCCTGAAAGATGATGCTGTGAAAGTGTTGCACTCAATATGCCAGCAAATTTGGAAAACTCAGCAGTGGCCACAGGACTAGAAAAGGTCAGTTTTCATTCCAATCCCAAAGAAAGGCAATGCCAAAGAATGCTCAAACTACAGCACATTTGTACTCATCTCAGACACTAGTAAAGTCATGCTCAAAATTCTCCAAGCCAGGCTTCAGCAATATGTGAACCGTGAACTTCCAGATGTCCAAGCAGGTTTTAGAAAAGGCAGAGGAACCAGAGATCAAATTGCCAACATTTGCTGGATCATTGAAAAAGCAAGAGAGTTCCAGAAAAACATCTATTTTCACAGGTAAGCTTATTAATTTCCTCACCTGTAGTCATTTCAGTTTCATTTCCCCCAAATAGTTCAGAGTTGAAGCACAGAGAGTTTCAGAAATATAAAAATCTTCCTCAGTGGGGCTTAGGATTCAGCGTTTGTATGACTGGAAATAGAACTCCCTTATCCAGGGCTCTGCACTTCCATTGGCAGGAGTGAAGGGCAGGCCACAAACAGCCAGCCATTTCTCCCTCTCAGCACTCACAGAATTGCCTTAATATCATCAGAACTAAGCTCTTCATGACCTTCAACTTTATGTCAGTCATTACAAAATCCCTGGAACTGCTTGGTCACTACCTGCATATTTCATGTTCTAGTGTCACACAATTTTATGTATTCGCCTAACCTGTTCCCACCTCTTAGCCTTGAAAGCTTTCCACTTTGTGCTGTAGCATCATAGTCCTGGTTTGCCCAGGACAATTCTAGTTTATATGTTGTGTGCCGTTGTCTCGCCCAGTTTAACATTTGTCATTTTCATAAGTATCCCAGCTTGGATGATAAATTATGTAATCATCCTATATAGTACTCAAAGTCTTCAGTAAAACTCTCTGTTTTTTCCCTATTTACTGAATGCTTCCCTCACCTTCTTAATCTGACTGAAATCTGAATCTACCCAAGGACCTTACAATCCTCTTGAGCACTGGTTATTTTTATTCCCACAAATTGAAGTCCCTCCTTGTTATTTTCAAATCATTCTCTTTCTTCTCCCTAGAAATCCCCATCTTTCTTTGAATTTCCTATCACTTAGTATGTTAAATATATTAAATATACTATATAATATGTATGGGCTTTCCTGGTGGCTCAGATGGTAAAGAACTGCCTGTAATGCAGGAGTTCTGGATTTGATTCCTGGGTCAGGAACATCCCCTGGAGAAGGAAATGGCAACCCACTCCAGTATTCTTGCCTAGAGAATTCCATGGACAGAGAAGCCTGGCCGGCTATAGTCCATCGGGTCACAAAGAGTTGGACACGATTGAGTGACTAACACACATATATAATATGTGCAGTTTAGCTTCTGTCTCACTGTAACTCTCTGCAATTAAGCATGTCTTAATTCTTTGTGATTTCAATATCTTAACACCTGATTCTTCTAACACTCTAGCCTCTCAGTCCCTTGAAATCCTCTCCTACAGTTTTGTCCTCCACCAAATTGCAGTCTCTTCCTCCATTTTGTCATTTCCAGTGACTCCTATCCCTCTCCTGGAGTGTAACATGGCTAGGGAAAAGCACAAAATTACACTTTCACTTTAAATTCAAGACCATGAACCTCAAGTGGGTACTTAATGTTGCCAGGAAATCACATAATATTATCCTAGTCCATTTACTCTCTGTTTCCTAGACAACTATTTCATACTGTCTCCTCTCCCTTCAAACCTCTAACACCTCCGCACCTGTGTTCTCACTCTCAGCTCATGACCTTGCTTCCAATTTCACTGAAAAAACAGAGGCAATCAGCCTCTGCAAAATAGGCAATCAGCCTTTATAGCAAAATTCCTCATCAGAACCATCCATATTCAATGTTTACAAGTCCTCCATTCTTTAAAAAAAAATTTTTTTCTACAAAACAGTTCTTTAAACAGGTCGGAGGCACGGATATGGCTTCATTCTGCTGCATTGCAGTTACATCTGGCAGTTTTGCTTACCTAATTCTCATTCTGAAACAAGCAACATCCAAAACAGACAAGAGTCGAATGTGCCGATTGTCTCTGATGTTTCCAGGCGCTCCCTGATCAGGCCTTCTTCCTGGCATTACTGAACTTTCTCTCCCTGACTCTCAAAAGGCTAGTTCCTTTCTCAGGACTGACACAGGGGTCATCAATCGTAGGTACCTGAAGTTTTTAGTCTTGAAAGTGACTTTAGAGCTATCCACCCTGGTATACCACCTCCATGGGGTGGAGAGGGAGGAGGGCAGGGGGGAGAAAGTCAGCCCTTCTCAGGAAGCAACCAAGGCTGACACAGAAGGCAGGATGCACTGTTAAGTTCTGACCAGGATCAGACTGCAAAAATAATCCTTTTGGCCTCAGAAAACAAGCCTGAAGCCAAGGTGATCAGCTTAGTGAAGTAGTGAAAGTCACTCAGTCGTGTCCGACTCTTGCGACCCCATGGACTGTAGCCCGCAAGGTTCCTCTGTCCATGGGATTCTCCAGGCAAGAATACTGGAGTGGGTTGCCATTTCCTTCTCCAAATAAAAATTTTTTTAAATTTGAAATAATTATAGATTCACAGGAAGTTATGAAAATAATATGGAAGTCCTTTGTAAGTTTCACCCAGATTTCCTTCACAGTTCCATGTTACAAACTATTGGCAATGGTATAGGAAATTGACATTGGCACAAAGTGTGTGAGTACTTCTTTGCCATTTTTATCACAAGTATAGATTTGTGTAACCACCACTGCAATCAAGATAAAGAACTGTTCTATCACCATAAAGATCTCCTTTGTGCTACTCCTTTTTAGTCACTCCCCTCCCTTCACTATTCCTCATCCATGGCAACCACTAATTTATTCTCCATCTCTACAAATTCCTCATTTTGAAAATCTTAGTAAATGGAATCCTATAATATGTGACTTTTTGAGATTGCTTTTCTATACTCACCATCCTCAAGATCCCTTTAAGTTATTCCATGTATCAATCGTTTCCCCCTCCTCACTTCCTTGTGTGTTATAAATAAAAGGAAAGCATTGCATGGGGATGATGATAGTGTCCCTGTGTCTAGAAGTGGGTGGTGATACTGTAAGTCTCTATCAGGTCATCTAGGACAGTGCCGGGCATGGTGGTGATCTTGGCCAGCTCACAACACTCCAGTTTCAAAGTGAAGACAGCAGTTGAGCATGTGGGGTGAGGATGGTCAGCACCACATTCTATAGAATGCGACAGTCTATGCACTACACCTAACCATCATGGGGCTTGAGGCCAGTGAGATGTGGCAACACGGTGGTCAGCCTGTTCTTCAGCTTCGGTAGCCTCTGAAGCCCTGTGTCACTGTCCTGTGTGACAAACCATGTGACATGCTTGTTTTCCCACACCACTGACTTTTTTGGTGGGCCTTTAGGTGGCTTTCCACCCAGGGTCCTCCAGATCATATTCACTTAGGTGCCCACGTGGAAGTCTGCCCCCTGCAGCAGGCACATGTCTCTGGAACTCTCCTTGACTTTCAGCAGGTACAGGTAGATGATGAGCTTGTGGTCTTGGGCAGACATACTGAATCCCATCTGGAGTATTGTTTACCATGAGGTCTACAATGTACACCTTGAGGGGCTTGTCATCCCAAAAACAGAGGCTCAGAGTCTTGCTCTCCTCCTGATAGCATAGCAGTTGAAATGCTCTTCATAACTGCCATGGCCAGGATGAAATGCTCCACACTAATTATCTGGTGGAAGTACAGTTGTGTGCTAATAAAGACCATGCCCCTCAGCTTGCTGGGACACATGCTCCATAGAAAGCTCTTCTTGTTGATGACTGACATTAGGTGGCAGTTGCAGTGACAGAGGGTGGTCATGGGCCCCTTCTGTTCCTCCTCATACAGCACCTTGAGTTTGTTCTTGGTTATATGCTAAGTATATGTTTAGTTTATTAAGAAAATACTAAGCTATTTCCAGAGTGACTACCATTTTACATTCCCACCAGAAATGTATAAAACATCCAGTTTCTCCACATCCTTGTCAGCATTTAGTATTATCAGTTTTTTTTTTAGCTTAGCAGTTCTAAGAGGTGTCTAGTGGTATCTCACCATAGTGTTACTTTGAATTTCCTTAAATGCTAGTGACATTGAGCATCTTTTTAGGTGTTATTACTTTGGCCACCTCATGCGACGAGTTGACTCACTGGAAAAGACCCTGATGCTGGGAAAGGTTGGGGGCGGGAGGAGAAGGGGACGACGGAGAATGAGATGGCTGGATGGCATCACCGACTCTGTGGACATGAGTTTGAATGAACTCCGGGAGTTGGTGATGGACAGGGAGGCCTGGCGTGCTGTGATTCATGGGGTTGCGGAGAGTCAGACACGACTGAGCGACTGAACTGAACTGAACTGAACTGAACTGAACCTTATGTTTATCCACTTCAGTGAAATGTTTCTTCATGTTTTTTGCTTATTTTCTAATTGGATTATTTGCTCTATTTTACTGTTCAGTTTCAAGTGTTCTTTATGTATTCTATTCTTTTGGAACTTGGAAAGTGTTGTGCCACTTCCTTCTGACTTCCATGGTTTCTCATGAGAAACCTTAATTCAAATAGCTTAATTCAAATAGCTCCCCTCCTCCTAAGTAAGGTGTCATGTCTCACTTGGTGCTTTCAAGATTTTTTTTCTCTGCTTTTAGTTTTCAAAAGTTTGATTATAATGTACCTTGGTGTGGATTTCTTTGCATTTATTCTCTTTTTGGTTTCCAAGCCATTGGATTTGTAGGTTGATATCTTTCCCCAAAATTTGGAAAATTGCATTTTCCTGTTCTAAAATTTCCATTTGGCAATCCCTATGAGAATATCCATGACATTTTCCACAGAACTAGAAAAAATAATCCTAAAATTCACATGGAACCACAAAATACCCTAAGTTGCCAAAGCAATCTTGAAAAAAAGAAAAAAGCTATAGGTATAACCCTCCCAGAGCTCAGACTATACTACAAAGCTGCAATAATCAAAACAGCATGGTACTGGCACAAAAATAGACACATAGCTCAATGGAACAGAATAGAGAGACCAGAAATGAAACCATGCACCTACGGTCAATTAATCCATGACAGTGGAAGCAAGTGTACAGAATGCAGAAAAGACAGTCTCTTCAACAAGTGGTGTTGAGAAAACAGGACTGCTGTTGCTGCTGCTGCTGCTAAGTCACTTCAGTCGTGTCCGACTCTGTGTGACCCCACCAGGCTCCACCATCATTGGGATTCTCCAGGCAAGAACACTGGAGTGGGTTGCCATTTCCTTCTCCAATGCACGAAAGTGAAAAGTGAAAGTGAAGTTGCTCAGTCCTGACTGACTCTTCACGACTCCATGGACTGCAGCCTACCAGGCTCCTCCACCCATGGGATTCTCCAGGCAAGAGTAGTGGAGTGGGTTGCCATTGCCTTCTCTGGAGAAAACAGGACAGCTACACGTAAAACAATAAGAACATTCCCTTGCATTATATTGAAAAAGTTCAAAATGGTTTAGAGACCTAAATGTGAGAACTGAAACTATAAAATGCCTAGAAGAAAACATAGGCAGAACACTCTTTGACATAGATCATAACAATATTTTTTAGATCAGCAAAAGAAATAAAAGCAAAAATAAATAAATGGGGCCTAATTAAACTTAAAAGCTTTTGCACAGCAAAAAAATCCATCAAAACAAAGAGACAAACTACTGAATGAGAGAAAATATTTGCAAATGATGTGACTGGCAATTGGTTAATATGCAAAATATACAGATACAACTCAGTATCCAAAAACCAAACAATCCAATAAAAAATGGGCAGAAGACCTGAATAGAAATTTTACAAAGAATACATACAGATGGCTAACAGGTACATGAAAAGTTGCTAACTGTTAGAGAAATGCAAATCAAAACAACAATGAGATGTCAACTCACATCTATCAGAATGGATATCATTAAAAAGTCTACAAGGACTTCCCTGGTGGTCCAGTGGTAAAAAATCCACCTGCCAGTGCAGGGGACATGGGTTCAATCACTGGTTTGGGAAGATTCCACATGCCTCCAAGCAACTAAGCCCATGTGCTACAACTACTGAGCCTGTGAGCTGCAACTATCAAGCCTGCACGTTACAACAACTGAAGCCTGCATGTGTAGAGCCTGTGCTCTGCTCTAAGAGAAGACACCGCAATAAGAAACCTGTGTACCACAATGAAGAGCAGTCCCCACTCACCAAAATTAGAGAAGGGCTGCATGGAAAAACAAAGAACTAGGGCAACCAAAATAAATAAATAAATAATGTTCTAAAAGTCTACATATAACAAATGTTGGAAAAGATATGGAGAAAAGGAAACCCTTATATTCTGTTGGTGGGCATGTAAATTGGTGTAGCCACTATGGAAAACTGTATGGAGGTTCCTCAAAGAACTAAGAATAGAACTACTCTATGATCTAGCAATTCCACTCCTGGGAATATATCCAGGGAAAAGTGAAAATACTAAATTGAAAGGACGCATGCAGCCCAGTGTTCTTCAGTTCAGTTCAGTTGCTCAGTCGTGTCCGACTCTTTGCGACTCCATGAATCACAGCACGCCAGGCCTCCTTGTCCATCACCAACTCCCGGAGTTCACTCAAACTCATGTCCATCGAGTCGGTGATGCCATCCAGCCATCTCATTCTCTGTCATCCCCTTCTCCTCCTGCCCCCAATCCCTCCCAGCATCAGAGTCTTTTCCAGTGAGTCAACTCGTCGCATGAAGTGGCCAAAGTATTGGAGTTTCAGCTTTAGCATCAGTCCTTCCAATGAACACCCAGGACTGATCTCCTTTAGAATGGACTGGTTGGATCTCCTTGCAGTCCAAGGGACTCTCAAGAGTCTTCTCCGACACCACAGTTCAAAAGCATCAGTTCTTCTGCGCTCAGCTTTCTTTATGGTCCAACTCTCACATCCATACATGACTATTTGAAAAAACATTGCTTTGAGTAGATGAACCTTTGTTGGTAAAGTAATGTCTCTGCTTTTTAATATGCTGTCTAGGTTGGTCATAGGTTTTCTTCCAAGGAGCAAGCGTCTTTTAATTTCATGGCTGCAATTACCATCTGCAGTGATTTTGGGGCCCTGAACGATAAAGTCTGTCACTGTTTCCATTGTTTCCCCATCGATTTGCCATTAAGTGATGGGACCGGATGCCATGATCTTAGATTTTGAAGGCTGAGTTTTAACCCAGCTTTTTCACTCTCCTTTTTCACTTTAATCAAGAGGCTCTTCAGTTCCTCTTCACTTTCTGCAATAAGGGTGGTGTCATCTGAATATCTGAGGTTATTGGTATTTCTCCCGGCAATCTTGATTCCAGCTTGTGCTTCATCCAACCTGGCATTTTGTATGATGTACTTTGCATATAGGTTAAATAAGCAATGTGACAATATACAGCCTTGACGTACTCCTTTCCCAATTTGGAACCAGTCCATTGTTCCATATCCAGTTCTAGTTGTTGCTTCTTGACTTGCATACAGATTTCTTAGGAGGCAGGTAAGGTGGTTTGGTATTCCCATATCTTTAAGAATTTTCCACAGTTTGTTGTGATGCACATAGTCAAAGGCTTTGGTGTAGTCAGCAAAGCAGAAGTAGATATTTTTCTGGAATTCTCTTGCTTTTTTATGATCAAATGGATGTTGGCAATTTGATTTCTGTTTCTTCTGCCTTTTCTACATCCAGCTTGAACATCTGGCAGTTCTTGGTTCACATACTGTTGAAGCCTGGCTTGGAGAATTTTGAGCATTGCTTTGCTAGTGTGTGAGATGAGAGCAACTGTGTGGTGGTTTGAGCATTCTTTGGCAGTGCCTTTCTTTGAGATTGGAATGACAACTGACCTTTTCCAGTCCTGTGGCCACTGCTGAGTTTTCTAAATTTGCTGGCATATTGAGTGCAGCACTTAAACAGCATCATCTTTTAGGATTTGAAATAACTCATCTGGAATTCCATCATCTCCACTAGCTTTGTTCATAGAGATGCTTCCTAAGGCCCACTTGATTTCTCACTCCAGAATGTCTGGCTTTAGATGGGTGATCACACCATCATGGTTATCTGGGTCACTAAGATCTTTTTTGTACAGTTCTTCTGTGTATTCTTGCCACCTTTTCTTAATACCTTCTGCTTCTGTTAGGTCCAAACTATTTCTGTCCTTTATTGAGCCCATCTTTGCATGAAATTTTCCCTTAGTATCTCTAATTTTCTTGAAGGGATCTCTAGTCTTTCCCATCCTATTGTCTTCCTCTATTTCTTTGCATTGATCACTTAGAAAGGCTTTCTTATCTCTCCTTGCTATTCTTTGGAACTCTGCATTCAGATGGGTATATCTTTCCTTCTCTCCTTTGCCTTTTGCTTCTCTTCTTTCCTCAGCTATTTGTAAGGCCTCCTCAGATGATCATTTTGCCTTTTTGCATTTCTTTTTCTTGGCGGCGGTCTTGATCACTGCCTCCTGTACAGTGTCATGAACCTCTGTCCATAGTTCTTCAGGCACTCTGTCTATCAGATCTAATCCCTTGAATCTATTTCTCACTTCCACTGTATAATCATAAGGGATTTGATTTAGGTTATACTTGAATGATCAGTGGTTTTCCCTGCTCTTTCAGTTTAAGTCTGAATTTTGCAATAAAGATTTCATTATCTGAGCCACAGTCAGCTCCTGGTCTTGTTTTTGCTGATTGTATAGCTTCTCCGTCTTTGGCTGTGAAGAACATAATCAGGCTGATTTTGGTATTGAGCATCTGGTGATGTCCATGTCTAGAGTCGTCTCTTGTGTTGTTGGAAGAGGGTGTTTGCTATGACCAGTGCGTTCCTTTGGCAAAATTATGTTAACCTTTGTCCTGCTTCATTTTGTACTCCAAGGCCAAACTTGCTTGTTACTCCAGGTATCTCTTGACTTCCTACTTTTGTTCCAGTCCCATTTCTTCTAAGGTTCTGCAGTTCTTCAATGTTCTTAGCAATACTATTTACAATAGCGAAGACATGGAAGCAACCCACGTGCTCATCAACAGACAACTGCATTAAGAAGATGTGGTGTGTGTGCATGTGTGTGCTTATACTGTAACATGTTGCTGTTGTTTAGTCGCTCAGTCATATCCAACTCTTTGTGATCCCATGGACTGCAGCATGCTGGGCCTCCCTGGCCCTAACCATCTCCCGGAGTTTGCCCAAATTCATGTCCATTGCATTGGTGATGCCATTCAGCCATCTCATCTTCTGACTCCCTCTTCTCCTTCTGCCCGCAATCTTTCCCAGCAGCAGGGACTTTTCCAGTGAGTCATCTGTTTGAATCAGATGACCACAATACTGGTGTTTTAGCTTCAGCATCAATTCTTTCAGTGAATATTCAGGGTTAATCTCCCTTAAGATTGACTGGTTTGATATCCTTGCTGCCCAAGGGACTTTCAGGAGTCTTCTCCAGTACTACATCTCAAATATTACTGTAATATTATTCAGCCATAAAAAAGAATGAAATTCTGTCCTTTGCAGCAATGTGAATGGACCTAGAGAATATTATGCTTAGTGAAATAAGTCAGACAGAGAAAGACAAATACTGTATGATATCACTTATATTTGGAATCTAAAAAAACTACAAATGCGTGTTTATGCAAAACAAGAACAGACTCACAGATACAGAAAACAAACTTGTGGCTAGCAAAGACGAGAGGGATAAATTAGGGGTATGGGATTAACAAATGTGAACTACTATTTATAAAATACATAAACAACAAGATACATTGTATAGCAGAGGGAATTATAACCATTATCTTGTTATAGTCTATAATGAAGTATAATCTGAAAATATACTGAATTACTATGTTGTATACATGAAACTAATATAACATTGTAAATCAACTATATTTCAATTTAAAAAACTGTACTAGGTTAAAATTTCCATTCAGTTTTCCTTTATGTCATCTGTTTCTTTGCCGAGTCTTTCTATTTTTCATTCATTTCAAACCTGTTCAGTACTGCTCTTTGAAGCATTTTTATCTTGAATGCTTTAAAATCCTCATATAATTTATATAATTCCATTGTAATTCCATATAATTCCAACATATACACATGTTGAACATGTGTGACATAGGTCTTGGTGTCTGTTGGTTGATTTTCTTGTTATTACAGGTTATTTTCATTTCTATTCTGGACATTTTTTATGGTATATGATGGGACTCTGGATTTTATTTAAATTGTCTGTTTAGTTGACCTCTTCTGATACTATGTCTGAAAGGGGATGTGGCCATGTTACTATCAGTTGGAGGTGGAAGACCATATTTCCTACCTTGTTTTTACTGTGGGGCAGGAGAGGCACCTGTTACAATTGGGAAGGAGTTAAAAGAGAAAGACAAGAAGGGCACAATTTACTGATTCCAGCTGGACCATAAAGAAAGCTGAGTGCAGAAAAATTGATGCTTTTGAACTGTGGTGTTGGAGAAGACAATTGTGAGTCCTTTGGAAAGCATGGAGAGCAAACCAGTCAACCTTAAGGGAGATAAACCCTGAATATTCATTAGAAGGACTGATGCTGAAGCTGAAGCTACAATACTCTGGTCACCTGATGTGAAGAACTGACTGATTGGTAAAGACCCTGATGCTGGGAAAGATTGAAGGCAGGAGGAGAAGGGGACGACAGAGGATGAGATGGTTGGATGGCATCACCGACTCAACGGACATGAGTTTGAGCAAGCTCTGGGAGTTGGTGATGGACAGGGAAGCCTTGCATGCTTCAGTCCATGGGGTCACAAAGAGTTGGACAGTACTGAGTGACTGAGCTGCAGCTTATCTTGAGTGGTATCTCTTCCCAGAGTTATGTTCTTTATTCCACCAGTAGATGGCGCACGTTCCACGTGATTAGGTGACAGAGCAGGTCTAACAAGTAGTTAAAAGTTTGTTAGTCACTCAGTGGTGTCTGACTCTTTGCGACCCCATGGACTGTAGCCTGCCAGGCTCCTCTGTGCATGGAATTTCCCAGGCAAGAATACTCGAGAGGGTTGCCATTTCCTTCTCCAAGGGATCTTCCCCACCCGGGGATTGAACTCATGTCTCCTGCATTGCAGGCAGATTCTTTACCACTGAGTCAACAGGGAAGCCCCTAATGTCCTTTAATGGGGCCCTTCTAAACCAAACCTAATTTTAATAATAACCAGTCTTTCTGAATTAGGTATCTGGCTATTTATGTTCACCATTTAGTTAGCATAGCTTAGTGGAGAAGTTATCATTATCCCCATGTCAGAGATAAGGAAACAGGCTCAGAGGTAAAAATCTCTTGCTAAAGCCTGAATTCCAGACTAGCTCTTTAATTCCAGAGCCTGTGTTCTTTCCATCACGCCATCATGCCAGGAGGTCCTTTGAAAAGCTTAAGGCAAGTTTTTCTAATTGGTGGAATTCTTGGGAGGCTCTCTTTGACTGGAAGGTTTTCTTTGTGCTGCTACCACAAAGGGCAATAGGAGTCAGAGACTAATTTGGGCTGTTTTCAGTCCAGGCAAGTCACTTAATCTGCATGCCTCATCTTCTTTAGATGAGAATGATAAAATCTGCTCTACTTAATTCTGAAGGTGGTATGATGGTAGAAGGAGGAGACAGATGTGAAAACTCTGCAAAATAGAAAACACTAGAAGAATGATATAGTCAATTCAGCACTTACTCCTTGTCTACTATGAGCTGGGCACAGTGGTGGTGCTGGCAGACAATACTACTCAAAGTGTGGTCCACAGCCCAGTGCCAGTCCACAAACTGTTTATCACTGGTCTGCAATAAGAAATTGGGAGCAAATGTTTCAAAACCTTAACAAAACATTGACAGAGTCATTTTATGTTTGTTGAATATAATCAGAAAAGAATTAGACTTGTATTTTCTATGTCTTTTTTATTTCATTTTTCTAGTTATTCACTTTTATTGTATTTTATAAAAATATCAGTACACAATGGATTTGACAAAAAATGGTCCTTCACCACAAATGGTTTGAAAAGCTCTGCTAAGACAAATATAAAGGAAGAATAGATCATGGGCTGTGCCCTCAAGGAGTTCTCACAATAGTGGGTGACCAGGCATCACAGTGATTTCTGAGAAAGCACCACCACTGTTCCATGAGCTTGCACTCGTACATGAAACAGAAGGCAATACAGAGCTTGATGAAATACAGAGGAGAGGCCTGCACATTGTCAAAACCACTCCCTAAACAAACTCTCCTATTTTGCTCCTTTAGACTCTAGCAGCTCTAATCTAGATAGAATTGAACTTCTCTCAAATAGAGGGCAGTCTGACTTGGAATTTTTACAAAGTAAAATTTCTCTGAAAACCATCTGTCAAAAATTTTGCTGGGCCCAATTAGAGAACTATAAAGACTGAGTTTTTGCATAACATAGATTTTCTTGCATAACAAGATCTCCTGGAAAAGGGAACAACAACCCACTCCAGTATTCCTGCCTAGAGAATTCCCTGGACAGAAGAGCCTGGCAGGCTATAGTCCATGGGGTCGCAAAGAGTTGGACATGACTGAGCGACTAATATACTCAGCTTTTAATATACCCCAATTTTTCTCTATTACTTTTTAAGATATATAATTGAATAGGTAATACACTTCCATGGCATAAAATTGAGAAATTACACAACTCCACATCTTCCTTTTTTTTATAGACTTTTACATATAAGTACATAAAAAACATATATAAAATAGATAACCAACAAGGACTTACTGTGTAATACAGGGAACTATACTTAATACTTTGTAATAATTTATAAAGAAAAAGAATCTGAAAAAGAATATATATACACACACACATATATCTGTGAAACACTGTGCTGTACATCTGAAACTAACAACATTGTAAGTCAGCTATCCTTCAGTAAAGAAATTACGCAAAGAGCTTTCTCATTGGGTAGATGTATCAATATTTATTTGAACAATCTGCTTTTGATGGAGATCTGGTTGTTTCTTATTTTTATTATTACAAACAATTGCACACAATAGATTACACCTATGCAAACATAACTGAAAGAGAGATTTCTAGAAATGGATTTTTGGGATCAAAGTTTCATGCATTTGAAACTTTTATAGTTATTGCAAAGTTGCCCTCAATTGACTAATTGCACTACCACTAGCATTTTATAAGAGGACTCCCCCCACCTCCAGCTTTTTCACCACAGTATATTACTAACATTTTATGCTTTACTAAGGGTACCACGCTGTGGTTTTCATTAGTGTTTCTCCAATCATGAGGTTAGCTACCATTATGTCCTAGAAGACATTTGTTGATTAAAAACAGCTTTTTTTTTTCATTTTGGACACACCACAGGGCATACAGGATCTTAGTTCCCTGACCAGAGATCAAACCTGTGCCCCCTGCAGTGGAAGCCCAGAGTCTTAACCACTGAACCATGAGAGAAGTCCTGCTATTTGTTAATTTTGATACTCAGCTCTTCAAGTACAAAGTGATTGTAAGTGATCCTAGATTACCCTATTTTTAGACTTCTTAACCTACTGTCTTGATAGATCCCCTGAACTAGAGAACTTTGTTGATTTCATTTTATTCAGTCTCATTTTCCTAAAATTATTTCAGGCATTTCTTGGGCACCCAAGATATTTTATTTATGCATGGCATTTTACTTTATTTTTTAATTGAAGTATAGTTGATTTACAATATTATGTTTCTGGTGTACAGCAAAGTGATTCAGTTATATATGTATATATTCATATTCTTCTCCATTATAGGTTATTATAAGATATTGAATATAGTTTTCTGAGTTATACAGGACTCTGTTGTTTATCTATTTTATATATAGTGGTTTGTACCACATATTTTATTTTAAAACTAGTATCCCTAGGCTAACACAGTGAAAAGTGAAACCATTGGGGAAAACCTGGACACTAACCACACATAGACCACCAGGTTCCTCTGTCCATGGAATTCCCCAGGCAAGAACACTGGAGTGGGTAGCCATTCCCTTCTCCAGGGTATCTTCCTGATCTAGGGACCCACGGATCCAACCTGCATCTGCTCCATTGCTGGTGGATTCTCTACCATCTGAGCTACCAGGGAAGCCCAGGAGCTAACATTGTGCCTGGCACAATAGTAAAGACTTGAACAAAATGTGCAACAAATAAAGAACAATACCAGGAACATTTACTTACTACTTGACAAGGCTAGGACTGTGAAGAAAGCTGATCGCTGAAGAACTGATGCTTTTGAACTGTGGTGTTGGAGAAGACTCTTGAGAGTCCCTTGTACCGCAAGGAGATCCAACCAGTCCATTCTAAGGGAGATCGATCCTGGGTGTTCATTGGAAGGACTGATGCTAAAGCTGAAGCTGCAATACTTTGGCCACCTCATGCGACGAGTTGACTCACTGGAAAAGACTCTGATGCTGGGAAAGGTTGGGGGCGGGAGGAGAAGGGGATGACCGAGGATGAGATGGCTGGATGGCATCACCGACTCTGTGGACATGAGTTTGAGTGAACTCCAGGAGTTGGTGATGGACAGGGAGGCCTGGCGTGCTGTGATTCATGGGGTCGGGGAGAATCGGACATGACTGAGCGACTGAACTGAACTGAACTGAACTGACAAGGCTATGTACTCATATAACTATTTCAGTCTGGATTTGCAATAACAATTTCAAAATTAAAGATAAAGCTGCTTTGCTATTTATAATAGCTAAAAAACATGGAAGCAACCTAAATGTTCATCAACAGATAAACAGATAGAAATGAATATATATATACACACACATAAGACACACAATGGAAAAATGCCATTTTCAGCAACATTGGATGGACCTAGAAATTATCACATTAATGAAGTAAGCCAGGCAGAGAAAGACAAACCATATATCACTTATACGTAGAATCTAAAAAGATATATACAAATGAACCTATTTACAAAACAGAAAAACACTCACAGACATAGAAAACAAACTTACGGTTACCAAAGGGGAAATCGGAGTATACTACCCAAAGTAATTTATACATTCAATGCAATCCCTATCAAGCTACCAAAGATATTTTTCACAGAACTAGAACAAATAATCTCACAATTTGTATGGAAATACAAAAAAACTCGAATAGCCAAAGCAATCTTGAGGAAGAAGAATGGAACTGGGGGAATCAACCTGCCGGACTTCAGGCTCTACTACAAAGCCACAGTCATCAAGACAGTATGGTACTGGCATAAAGACAGAAATATAGATCAATGGAACAAAATAGAAAGCCCAGAGATAAATTCACGCACCTATGGACACCTTATCTTTGACAAAGGAGGCAAGAATATAAAATGGAGAAAAGACAGTCTCTTTAACAAGTGGTGCTGGGAAAACTGGTCAGCCACTTGTAAAAGAATGAAACTAGAACACTTCCTAACACCATACACCAAAATAAACTCAAAATGGATTAGAGAGCTATTTTCTAGGCAAGAGTACTGGAGTGGCTTGCCATTGCCTTCTCAAATGTAAGACCAGTTTCTGTAAAACTCCTAGAGGAGAACGTAGGCAAAACACTCTCCGAAATAAATCACAGCAGGATCCTCCAAGACCCACCTCCCAGAATATTGGAAATAAAAGCAAAAATAAACAAATGGGACCTAATTAAAATCAAAAGCTTCTGCACAGCAAAGGAAACTATAAGCAATGTGAAAAGACAGCCTTCAGAATGGGAGAAAATAATAGCAAATGAAGCAACTGATAAAGGATTAATCTCCAAAATATACAAGCAGCTCCTGCAGCTCAATTCCAGAAAAATAAATGACCCAATCAAAAAATGGGCCAAAGAACTAAACAGACATTTCTCCAAAGAAGACATAAAGATGGCTAACAAACACATGAAAAAATGCTCAACATCCCTCATAATCAGAGAAATGCAAATCAAAACCACAATGAGATACCATTTCACACCAGTCAGAATGGCTGCTATCCAAAAGTCTACATGCAATAAATGCTGGAGAGGGTGTGGAGAGAAGGGAACCCTCTTACACTGTTGGTGGGAATGCAAACTAGTACAGCCATTATGGAGAACAGTGTGGAGATTCCTCAAAAAACTGGAAACAGAACTGCCTATGATCCAGCAATCGCACTCCTGGGCATACACACCGAGGAAACCAGAATTGAAAGAGACACATGTACTCCAATGTTCATTGCAGCACTGTTTATAATAGCCAGGACATGGAAGCAACCTAGATGTCCATCTGCAGACGAATGGATAAGAAAGCTTTGGTACATATACACAATGGAGTATTACTCAGCCATTAAAAAGAATGCATTTGAATCAGTTCTAATGAGGTGGATGAAACTGGAGCCTATTATACAGAGTGAAGTAAGCCAGAAAGAAAAACACCAATACAGTATACTAATGCATATATATGGAATTTAGAAAGATGGAAATGATAACCCTGTATACGAGACAGCAAAAGAGACACAGATGTATAGAACAGTCTTTGGGACTCTGTGGGAGGGGGTGAGGGTGGGATGATTTGGGAGAATGGCATTGAAACATGTATATTGTCATATGTGAAATGAATCGCCAGTTCAGGGTTGATGCATGTTACAGGATGCTCGGGGTTGGTGTGCGGGGATGACCCAGAGGGAGGATAAAGGGAGGAGGGAGGTGGGAGGGGGGTTCGGGAGGGAGAACTCATGTACACCCGGGGAGGATTCATGTCAATGTATGGCAAAACCAACCAATATAATATTGTAAAATAATTAGCTTACAATAAAAAAAAAATTAAAAAAGAAAAAAAAACAAAGGGGAAATCGGGGGAGAGATAAATTAGGAGTTTGGGATGAGCATCTATACACTGCTATGTATAAAATAAATAAACAACAAGCACCTACTGTACAGCACAGGGAACTATATTCAATACCTTGTAATAACCTATAATGGTGGAGAAGGAAATGTCAGCCACTCCAATATTCTTGCCTGGAGAATTTCATGGACAGTAGAGCCTGGCAGGCTAAAGTCCATGGGGTCACAAAGAGTCGGGCACAACTGACTATCACTCACTCACAACCTACGATGGAAAAGAATCTGAAAAAGAATACATATATGTATATATAATATTTATATATCTATCTCTCTGTGAGTCACTTTGCTGTTTGCCTGAAACTAACGTAACATTGTAAATTAACTGTACCTCAATTTTTAAAAATGGTTTTTTAAAAAAAATTAAGCTGCTTTAGACATGCCAGTTTAGGTGCCACTGTGAGCTAATGACCTAGAGGTTTTTCTTTTGTAACATTAACTCTAAATGCTACCTTTTATTATACAGAGAAATTCACTGTTCTATTGTTTCTTTAAAATTAACTTTTAAGATTACATTGCGTTTACTTTCTACTTTGTAAGAACTGAAATGGCTTTTGACCAAAGTCTGGTGAGCACTGTGGCGGGTAGGAACACTTTTTCAAGTTTTTCCAAGGAAGGAAGAGAACAGAGGGTCTCAGTTATCTGCACCGTTGATCTATCTACACTCTTTTGGCCAGATCCACTTATGACCATGTACACACACTTGTGGGGCACCTGGCTAAGGTTCTCATGGGAAAGAGAGCAGTTAACAGAATCCGTAACTCCTGATAAATTATTAACTTTGCCTCATTAGCACCACACTCTAATCATTACACTTGGGAAAGTATTTTTGTATAGGCATTTTTTACTCACCACATAAATAACTTCTGCAAAATTTGTGGATCCAAACGGGCCTAATTAATCATCATCACCATTGGCAGCAATACTCGCTCACATTTATTGAGCATTTAACCTTTTCCAACTATTTAAAATCTATTAATACATTTTATCATATTATTCATTTTACAGATAAGAAACCTGAGGGAGAGTGAAACTTGAACGAGGTGACACAGCTAGTATGTCTCTGAATCTGGTTGGTTCTGAGACAAGGGAGTCTGGTTCCAGAGCCCACTCCCATAATTGGTTTTGTTTTGCAGTTTGCAAGAGATAGAACAATCTTTTACAAAGCGCATTCCTAAAATCCCCAACAGGAGCCCTTCAAGCAGTCAGCGGTCAGTGGCGACACCACGTGGTCACATGGGTGTACTGCAGCCTTCATACTCTCCATAAATCACTCCTGAACAAGCCCCACCAAAGAAACCTATATTCCAAGTAAAGCCAATATTTGCTTGCTTTACAGTGGTAGCTTCCAACCAGATTGCCATCCTTCAACTTACCTTTTTCTTTCTCACAGGAAAAGGCATCTTTTCCCAGCTTAGCTTGCATCTCATTTCTATCTCCCCCTGTATCTCCTCCTTTTCTTGCCTCTTCAATTTCTGTTTCACTAGCAGATCTCCCTGCTCAACCTAAAAATAGGCTCTGGTTTTTCCTATACTGCAATGACAAAAACAAATCAACTTACCTACCTCTCCATGATCATGGACCTTGTTAAAGAATAGTGATAGATGTTAACTAGACTTATTGTGGAAATCATATTGCAATATATACAAATCATAAATACAAGTCATCAGCACACCTGAAACTCATATAGTGTTAAGCGTCAATTATACTTGAATTTTTAAAAAGTGCTCCAATAAAGGGATCACCATTCTCAAAAACTTTAATTCTTTTTCAATCACTTTCTGAATTAAGTATAAATCTCAGTTCAACATTCAGGATCCTCCAAGACTGGGCCTCAATTTATCTTCTGGTTATATCTCCTACAACTGTGCACTTCTTTACCCGAAGCTTCAACCACAGATGACTATTCACAGGTCCTCATATGTGATTCCCTGCCTGCACACCTTTGTACAAGATATCACCTCCCATTTACCATCATCAGAGGACTTGGCACAGTTCAGTTCAGTCGCTCAGTCATGTCCGACTCTGTGACTCCATGGACTGCAGCACGCCAGGCCTCCCTGTCCATCACCGACTCCTGGAATTTACTCACACTCATGTCTATTGAGTCGGTGATGCCATCCAACCATCTCATCCTCTGTCGTCCCCTTCTCCTCCTGCCCCCAATCTTTCCCAGCATCAGGGTCTTTTCCAATCAGTCAGTTCTTCGCATCAGGTGGCCAAAGTTTTGGGCTTCAGCTTCAGCATCAGTGAAGGACTGATATTCAGGACTGATCTCCTTTAGGATTGACTGGTTGGATTTCCTTGCAGTCCAAGGGATTCTGAAGAGTCTTCTCTAACACCACAGTTCAAAAGCATCAATTCTTCAGTGCTCAGTTTTCTTTACAGTCCAACTCTCACATCCATACATGACTACTGGAAAAACCATAGCTTTGACTAGACGGAACTTTGTTGGCAAAGTAATGTCTCTGCTTTTTAATATGCTGTCTAGGTTGGTGACAGGTTTGCTTCCAAGGAGCAAGTATCTTTTAATTTCATGGCTGCAGTCACCATCTGCAGTGATTTTGGAGCTCCCCAAAATAACTCTCTCACTGTTTCCATTGTTTCCCCATCTATTTGCCATGAAGTGATGGGACCGGACTTGCCCCAATTCTTTTTAGTTACTTGTGGACTTCCCAGGTGGCATCAGTGATAAAGAACCACCTGCCAATGCAGGAGATGTGAGAAAGGCGGGCTTGATCCCTGGGTTGGGAAGATCCCCTGGAAGAGGGCATGGCAACCCACTCCAGTATTCTTGCCTGGAGAATCCCATGGACAGAGGAGCTTGGAGGTCTATGGTCCATAGGGTCACAAAGAGTCAGAAACAATTGAAGCAACTTAGCACACAGTATTTCTCTCAAAGACATGCTGCAGCTATAAGAAGATAACAGCCCCCTTATTTGAGTGACCACCATGTTTTTTACTCACTGAGAAACTATGTTTTTTACAATCATAGGCTATCAGGAATTTTACTGCTTGAAATCATATCAGTGAGAATAAAACATTCCACATTTGTCTGGAGCACAGAAGTTTCTTGGACCCAGAGAAGCAGCCTCAATTTCCAATCCAGGTGTAGAGCTTCAGATAAGGGGTATTTGAACATTCCATATCTATCTTTACTTTGTGGTTCCCAAGGAAACAGGACTCTGGGTTCACTTCGAAGTCCAGACCTGATATTGACCCCTTCAGACAACCCCACTTCAAGCTTACTGAAACAATGCTTCATCTAAAATTCACTGAAACTCCACCCTTCCCCCAACACCATAATGACTCTTTTTGTTTGGTGAGATGCCCCAGGGTTTCTCTTGTGTGCAGGCTCTCCTGTTGCAAAAACTGGACTTTTCTGATTATAGATTTGTCGCTGGTGACCTAGAGCTGACTAGGCTAGGGTACATACAAGTTTTGTATCTCACACCACTTAGCTTGTCCAGAGTAGTAGCTCAAAATTGTTCACTAGAGTAGACTCTGAATTAGAGTACCAGGGTTCTAGTTAGACTACCTGGATTGATTATACAAATTTCAGCCTCATTTCTGCCAATAAATAATTAGCTGGATCATGTTAAGTAGGCCAACACACCCCAGTGGCCTGTTTTCTCTTTTGTAAAATGAGGGGCTATTTCTTTCAAACCTAGGGCTTCAGAGTTATGTAGGCCTAGAATCTCAGTTCTAGAATCTAGAATCTCAGTTCTACCCTTTCCTAGTTCTGTGATTTTTGCTTTCCTGAACCTCTGTTTTGTAAGTATTAAAAATGGAGACAATACGCAAAACCGTACTGTGGATTTTTCAGTGTTACTATGAGGATCATGTTGGCTGTTAGAAGCATTATTGTATTTGATCACTATTGACACTACCACTATTATGTGAGCCCGGACAGCCTTTTTGTGCCTCTGTTTTCTTATGAATAAAAGTGGAGAAATAATAGTACACACCCCAGTGGGGTTATTGTGCGCATTAAATGACATGAAAAAAGTAAAGGGCTAGAACAGTGTCTGATATAATCAGAGGCTCAAAATAAGTGCGTGCGTACTAAGTCGCTTCAGTCGTGTCCGACTCTTTATGACCCTATGGGCTGTAGCCCTCCAGGCTCCTCTGCCCATGGGATTCTCCAGGCAAGAATACTGGAGTGGGTTGCCATGCCCTCCTCCAAGAGAACTTCCAGACCCAGGTTCTCTTACAACTCCTGCATTGGCAGGCAGGTTCTTTACCACTAGCGCCACCTGGGAAGCCCAAAATATATGAGCTAATGTAATATACCATCAACTTCCCTGATGGCTCAAGCAGTAAAGAACCCGCCTGCCCTGCAAGAGACACAGGAGACAGGGGTTCGCTTCCTGGGTCGGGAAGATTCCCTGGAGGAGGGCATGGCAATTCGCTCCAGTATTCTTGCCTGGGAAATCCCACGGACAGAGGAGCCTGGCAGGCTACAGTCCATGAGGTCGCAGAGTTGGACGCAACTGAGCACAGCACACACAAAGAAATATACTTATTACATTAGCTCAGATATTTTGTGGGCCAGAAGCTCAGGATAAACAGTTTACTTCCAAGGACAAAACCACAAAACCATACCGTAGGCTCGAAACAGTGAAACATAAAGCAACATTTATTTTTCAAAAGCAACTGACACGCCCAGCACTGGACTAGGACCCGCCCAGTCCTTATTAAATATGGCAGCGAGCAAGGCCGGCCTACTGCGGCTGCGCGCACGGAAACTCCTCCCTGCACCGCCTTCGCCGCGGCTCTCCCCGCCCTGCAGACTCCCGGGCGGGGATCACCTCCTCCCCACCTCGGTCGAGGTGTGGGGAGAGTGCTGGCCGGGGCGCGCACGCGCAGACGGCGGCCGTGCTTGGCAGCTTTTTGCAAGGCGCCTGTCACATGAGCCGCGGGCCCGCTCCGCTCCCCCTCCTCCTGGCTGGGCTGTGAATGAAGCTCTGCCGGCTACGTGGGGCGCTAGCTCAACTTAGTGTCCCGGACGCCAGAGCCGACTGAGCGCTCGGGCCGCCGCCGACGGACATAGGCTCCGTCGCTCCGGATCTCGGCAACAGGTAAAGACAAATGGGCTGTCTCTACCGCAGCAGGTCTTAGGCGGGCCGCTGGTCCCCGGCCCACCCCCAGAGTACCCCCTGGGCGCGGAGACACAGGGGAGGCGCTCCCCCGCTGCCTCGGCCCCCCGGAGATGGGGCTTCCCTGTGCCTGGCCGCCGCCGCCTGGCACTCGGAGGAGTTAGAACGGCCAGTTCTAGCCAGTGCAGGGCGGCATCTTCCAGGGAGCCCAGCCCTATTCTCCGAGCCAGGGTCCCTGCGCTGTCCCAGCGAAGTTTCCTCGCGAAGCCGCGCCAAGCCCGCCCAGCTTTTGAATGGGGGAGGGAGGTTAGCTGCAGGCGCCCCCTTTCCACGATTGGGGCAGGGTGGCTTTGGCTGGTAAACCCCCGTCGAGGCCCCGTTCTTATCCATCCTGTTCTGGGCTGGCAGGTTTGTGTGGGTCGTAACGAAGAGGAGTCCAGGCTCTCGGAAAAGTAGTTGCTGCGTTTTCCTTTTCCCACTTAACGCGGAGAGCTGGTTCTCTCCTGACTTTACAGGCTTGCGCTCGAGCGCCTTCTCCTCAAGGGAAGAACTTTTCCTTCACGTTGATGTGCGTGTACCTTATTAATATTTCAGAGCAAATCACGTTCCAGGAGTGCCAGGTGAAGTTGTACGTGTGCCTATGTGATAACGTCAGTGTAAGCTACCCTGAATAAGTGAGGGAAATCCAGAAGTGTGAAGTATAAAAAGTCAGTAAGAATCTGCTTTATGTACACTTCATAGATTTATTAGCAGCTGCCCAGGTTTTACTTCGGAGATGTGAAATTCTCCTGGTCCCATGAGGCGCGTATCAGTACTGCACGCTAAATAAGAGGAGAAAAAAGGGCAAACCAAAACAAACTGCTCTAGGTTCCAGATAAGTCATCGAAGCAGTTTTCCTGGTGATTCCATCCTGGGACTTTGTGAGTTCCTAGTTTTCTTGGACTTCCCAAGCCTTTCCTTAGCCAAAGCATTGCCTTTTCTCTATTGGCTTCTTGGGGTTAGTGTGCACATTCACACTTTCGTCCTTAAAAAAAAGTCATTTCCGTGAATAAGAGGGCTTCCCTGGTGGCTCAGACGGTAAGGAATCTGCCTGCAATGCAGGAGTCCTGGGTTCAATCCTTGGGTCGGAAAGATCCCCTGGAGAAGGAAATGGCTACCCACTGCAGTAGTCTTGCCTGGAGAATCCCATGGACAGAGGAGCCTGGCAGACTACAATGGGGTCGCAAAGTGTCAGACACGATTGAGCTACTAAGCATATAACCATGCATGAATAATAATAGACAAAATGAGATTGGTCACTTGATATTTTTTTTATCTAGTTGATAGGTACCTGGGCGTTTGTTATGTTACTCTTTCCTCTTATGTATATATTTGAGCTTTTCCGTTAAAAACCTTGGCTAACTATCTGTTAAGTAAAACTCAAATCTGAAACAACAGCAGAAAACATCATTTAAAAAAGGCCAAAATGATTGCTGTCAAGTTCGTATTAGTCTTTAGTGTGTCTGCTGTCAGCACTTTCACTTAGAGGATGGAAGTGTTGCTTGTATGAAAGCTCTGGAAATAGCAATCTACTTTGAAGTTCCCTGGGTCAAAAAGGTGAGGACTTTTTCTTAGAAAAAGCAGATCGGCTTGTATACTACATGAGGAAGATCACACTTTAATACTTAAAAACTTGTTTAAATGGACAAACAAAGTGTTTAATGTAGTCATCTTCTAAATCAAACAAAGTAGTCATACCTTTCATTTTTTTCTCCCATTCCTAGTGCCTTTCATATCCTTTCAAGCAGTACTGTCCAAAGACTGAATTTGACATTTTAAAAATAGAAATTATCTGAATTAATTTGGTTTTACTTAGTGTTCTGTTTTTACATTTTTCTTTTCCTTCCTGATAATAAAAGCAATCTAAGCTCCTACAGGACATTGGCAAAATGTGAGAAAATATAATGAAGTGGAGAGGAAGCACCACGACCTTGAGGGCATGGCTCTTATACAAGATCCATTTTAAAACTTTAGTCACAAAATTTGCTCCTTTCTATGGAACTTTTTAATGTAGAGTTGGGCGTTTTGGGGGTTGGGGAGGGCATTGGATATTATGCTGTTCTTCATTCCCCAAAGTGTGGAACTTAGAGGTCAAGAGACACTTAATGGTAATCTCATCCAACCACCCATCCTTTGAGATTCTGAAACCTACGTACTGAAGATCCAGTGATTCATGCAGAATTGGACAACACTCAAGGGCAATATTAACTGATTCTAGATATCCCCATTCTTTTTTCAGTGATACCTTGCTGCTTAGGTGGAAATATGACACTTGACTGTCTCTGATTATCATGGAAAGAGAGGTCCAGAGAGGGACAGGAGATAATTTTCAAGGATTTGAATGTTTTTCATTTAGGTATTTGTTTTCTTGTTGACATTTTCAGGTTCCAGCTTGAGCATTCTGCAGAAAACAAGACAATCCAGCTGCTGTTCTCGCCACATCCCAGTTGAGTCTCCCTACAAAACTGGGGGGTCTGGGAAACTCTGAGCTTGCTGACCTCAGCGTGGGAGAGAATAGGATCAAGATGGCCACGTGGCAGGGTAAGAAGTTAGTACTTACTCCTCCAACTGGTTTTTCCTCCTTCTCTATCCTCTACCACAACCCAAACCCCCAAGCCAGAGGCAGGCAGCCAGGCAGCTGTTTCTTTAATTTAACCGTTTGTCTTCGCCAGGACAAAGCTTTTTAGTTCAAAAGGAGTTGCTGCTAGCTAGCTCTGATTATTTTAAAGTATGAGTGAAGGGGTGTGTGCGGAGAGTAGGAGTAGCAGGAAAATGTAGCGCCAGGAGCATTTTCAAAGAACTCCCTTCATATGAACATGTGCTCATGGGGGTTATAGGTCAGGAGACGGAGGATATTTTTTTCAGATTTCAGTTTATTTGTTTCTGGCAAATTTCCATCATAAAGTTCTCAAAGATGGGGGAGACAGATGTCAGCACCTCTCTGGCTTTTTTTTTCCCAATAAAGACTTTAACGGATACTCAATGTTATACGTTAATATTAATGCCTGTTCTAATACAATGGAATGACTTGAGAGCAAAGCTTAACGCTATCTTGCCTGATAGAGCACATTTCTTGTGAACCTGTGATTTCTTATCACATAAGTAACTTTATTTTCATTTTTGGTGGGTTTTGAATAGTATCAGAATCTCCAGGGGTGCATGGGATTTTTATGTTTATCATAAGGGAGTATGGGTTTAAGAAATGGTAGACAAACACTACGTAAATTGGTCTGTGATCCAAAAAAGGTTAAGAACCACTTAGATGGAGTAGAATGAAGGGAGCTCAAATGTCTATAGATATTCAACAGGTAGGTTTGTTGGTGGTCTGATGTTTCTTTTAAAACTGTCTCCTGTTGGTTGTGACTGTAACCAGTATTTTTGATATGCTAGGGTTGTCACTTCAAAGTGACATACTTGTTGAAATGAGATTCGGCCTATATGCCTGGTTTGACTCACCCAGTGGGCATTTATCAGGAGGAGTTTGGATATTCTTGTTTAAATTCTGAGACATTCTTTAATTCAACAAGTAGAATATAGAAATGAGTAAGA